>NC_079218.1:50240085-50545085 GCF_029633865.1 Lampris incognitus
TTTATAAAATGTCTAGCGTAAAAATATATATAGCTATATCCTACAGCAACTTTTAATATATTGTAAATGATGGCTTGGATGCAATGTATTTATTTGTTTGTTTCCTAATGAAGAATAATCAGTAAAGGGAATTTTTTAAGGTTTAAGTAGATTACACTTTGTTGTTTATCGTTGGGTTAAGAAATGCCTGTATGATCACTCTTATTGTATCACAATGAAACAACACAGTACCTTTTTACATCACTATGATCCCTCACGTGTACTGTGCTCATCAATTGGAAGTCTTGCAGTGTAGAGACATGTCGCTTACCCGCTACCACCGAGATAAACTACACACACACACACATACACACAAAACCTAGGAACTGCAATGTGATTTTTTGACAATGTATTGGCCACTTATTAGCACGTGCAATACATTCACATACATTTTGTTGCTGTTGTCCATTGTCTGATAGTTTGTATCCTGCAACAATTGATCAAATTATTTTTGCACATTTAAATGTTCAGGGATTTGTTTTAACCACAGCCTAGCATCACTTCACTAGCTCTACCGGAGAGACCTGAGCTCTTCTCCTCCACAGCAGGTGCGGACCGCCGCCCCTCCGTCAGCAGGGGGCTGGCTGGTTCTGCTGGGACGGGTCAGGAACTGAGGTTCACCTTGCCAAATTTAGTCCATTTTAGAACCGGTCCTGTAGGAGAACACGTCAGTTGTATTGAAGCATTTCTATATTAATTATCACTGAAGTGATGTATTGAGAATGTGCTATTTCTTGTCATACAAGAATCGTGTATAAAGAAACCTATTTCTGATGTCGAGCAGAAAATAAGAGGTGATTTTTATTTTTAGAGTAAGTCAACACAAATGGAAATTTAAAAAAAAGAAAAAAAAGCTATGTAAATCAAAGCATACTATTCTAGAACTGAACTGTGATGCTCCCCTGGGGTTTGATATAAGATGTACATGTCAGTGTAAATGATCAAATAAACTATTTAATCAAACCATATCACCACGTTGTCTCACCTCCCTCTCTCTCTCCTCATGATGCACGTGAAGGAAATCCTGCAGAATCTGACGAGAATTTACTGCAGCTACGTTTTAGTAAATCACATCCTTGGAGAGGTGGAGGGATCTGACAGATGCAGCAGCAATTCAGAGCTGGAAGGGAAAGTCACTCCAGCGAACATGAAACACATTTGACCCTTTGCATCCATGTGACTGCAAATTAGTAGTTCACACCACAACAGAGGTGTGCGACATGAGATGCGCTTTTTACATGTTCACTTTAAACAGAAATCCAGTGACTCGGGTGTGTAGCAAACCCAACGAAGTGAAAACAGTCCAGTCATGATTCATTACGATCAGAAGCAGAAGCAGAATCACTTTATTTGTCGTCTCGTTTCATGCACTTGCGCACATGAAATGAAACGAAACATCGTTTCCTCCATCCTAAAGCAGTGCAACACAAAGACAAAAACATGGATCCGAACTACAACACACATATCCACACTAACACACATATCCACACTAACACACATATCCAAACTAACATACATATCCAAACTAATACACATATCCACACTAACACACATATCTAAACTAACACACATATCTAAACTAACACACATATCCAAACTAACACACATACCCACACTAACACATATATCCACACTAACACACATATCCACACTAACACATATCTAAACTAACAAACATATCCAAACTAACACACATATCCACACTAACACATATATCTAAACTAACACACATATCCAAACTAACACACATATCCACACTAACACATATCCACACTAACACATATCTAAACTAACACATATATCCAAACTAACACACATATCCAAACTAACACACATATCCACACTAACACATATCCAAACTAACACACATATCCACACTAACACATATATCCAAACTAACACACATATCCAAACTAACACACATATCCACACTAACACACATATCCAAACTAACACACATATCCACACTAACACATATCTAAACTAACAAACATATCCAAACTAACACACATATCCAAACTAACACACATATCCACACTAACACACATATCCAAACTAACACACATATCCACACTAACACATATATCCAAACTAACACGCATATCCAAACTAACACACATATCCACACTAACACACATATCCAAACTAACACACATATCCAAACTAACACACATATCCACACTAACACACATATCCAAACTAACACACATATCCACACTAACACACATATCCACACTAACACACATATCCAAACTAACACACATATCCACACTAACACACATATCCACACTAACACACATATCCAAAAAAAAAAAATCACTGTCCAGGAGAAGGAAGGCCAGCCAGCATGACTGTGGGAGCTGCCGGTCTGCATGGGCTAGCAGTTAGCTTAGCCTGCCCCGCTTCCGCATCCTGTCAGACCGCCCTCGGTGTTTCCTCCTCGGTCGCAGCTCCAGGCAAGTCCGTGGTCTCTGGGCCCACAGGACGCAGCAGACCAACCTCTCCCAGCCATCAAACGAAGACAAAGTTAGACGCAGACGTGGACAAAGACCCTGCATGGACGGTACTAGGTGAGGCTGCCGCAAACGTAGATTCGCGCCGCCATCTTCTTCCCACACCGGAAGCGGAAAAACTTGAAAAGTGATGACGTAAAGCCAGCTTACTCAGTGTCGCGTGTGAATGTGAAGGAGCGCGTTCGGCTGCTCCAAACTAACATGTTTAACCACATCTAAAACATCAGCACATGCTGCCACATTAACTTTATTTGCATAATTAGTGACATAGTCACTGTGCATGGTGGATGGATAGATGGCTGATGGATAGATAAAGCATTACATAGATGAATTAACCTCAGAACCCAGATGGTAAAATCTAATTATGATTTACATGTCAATCTAGTCCCCAGTTTGGACCCAAGCTCAGATTGCACAGTTTATTATACAGTTTATCATATAGTTTATTATATAGTTTATTATACAGTTTATCATATAGTCTATTATATAGTTTATTATACAGTTTATCACATAGTTTATTATATAGTTTATTATACAGTTTATCATATAGTTTATTATACAGTTTATTATATAGTTGATTATACAGTTTATTAAACAGTTTATTATATAGTTGATTATACAGTTTATTATACAGTTTATTATATAGTTTATCATATAGTTTATTATACAGTATATTATACAGTATATTATACAGTTTATTATATAGTTTATTATATAGTTTATTATACAGTTTATTATATAGTTTATTATACAGTTTATTATATAGTTTATTATACAGTTTATCATATAGTTTGTTATATAGTTGATTATACAGTTTATTATATAGTTTATTATACAGTTTATTATATAGTTGATTATACAGTTTATTATATAGGTTATTATACAGTTTATTATATAGTTTATTATACAGTTTATTATATAGTTTATTATACAGTTTATCATATGGTTTGTTATATAGTTGATTATACAGTTTATTATATAGTTTATTATATAGTTGATTATACAGTTTATTATATAGGTTATTATACAGGTTATTATACAGTTTATTATATAGTTGATTATACAGTTTATTATATAGTTGATTATACAGTTTATTATATAGGTTATTATACAGTTTATTATACAGTTTATTATATAGGTTATTATACAGTTTATTATATAGTTTATTATATAGTTGATTATACAGTTTATTATATAGATTATTATACAGTTTATTATATAGTTTATTCAGCTTAACAAAATGAAGCAGTCATGCTAATAGCTCACATTGTGTTTGACGATTCAAGCATGTACATCTTTGTAATAATGAGGTTGTCTGGAAGGTCGAGGTCGCGTAGATCTGTCAGGGTAAGCAGACCCCGTTTATGATGAAAGTGACTGGTCACTGTAGGGCAATCATTTATACATGATTTGTTTGGCTTTGTGGCAACAAATATGCCAATGAAGAACTGATTCTGGGTGAGAAGTAACGCTAGACCAGCAAGTACAGAAAGTATTTCATAAATCTGCTTCAGTTTTACTGTAATATACTGTTAATTTCTATCGCCTTTACATAACCATATTGTTTATAGATGTTTTACACACATTTGCCTTTATTAGGAATATAATATACTGTTACTCTCTATATATAATATAATATACTGTGCTATATATATTGTATATCTCTATTTATATATAAATATTGTATATTTATTATATACAAATATATATTATTATATTATATATTATGAATGTATATTTTATATTATATATTTATATATATTACAAATATATCATATATTTATAACATAATATATTATATAGTTCTATATATAAGATATAATATACTGTTACTTTCTATCATCTTTTATAACAATATTGTTTATAGATGTTTTATGCACGTTTGCCTTTATTAGGGAAAATGGATTTGGAAGAGCATGAGCTACTCAGATGACATAAAAGCCAAACCTGCGATGTTTCGAGGTACAGCAGTCCTGCATAAAGAAAGAATCTGGGGACTTAGAAACGTATGACCAGAAGGGCTGATGCTTTTTTATCTATTTTTCAGTAATTATCATCTTTCATTTTCAGCTCAGTGAGACGGTGCCATGACAAATGTACTGGCAGGATGTGGCGCTGGCTGCCACGTCTTCTCCATGTGAGAAAATGGTCTTATTTTAATCATTTCCACTTGACAGATGCTATGAAAGGTGTGGATTCAGTCCCTTTTCTCTCATCTGCAACACAGTGTTGGCAACACTACTATTTCACCACAGTGTGACGAGCCGCTGGTAAACAGATAAGTCAGTAAACTAGTACCGTCTTACAGGTAAAGTGTATGGCTGTTGGTTCTGGTGCAGCACTTGTGATGGATCGTCTACAAAACACCAGTATTCTGCTCAGGTTCACAATGACAGACAGACATGGATAGATAGATAGATAGATAGATAGATAGATAGATAGATAGATAGATAGATAGATAGATAGATAGATAGATAGATAGATAGATAGATAGATAGATAGATAGATAGATAGATAGATAGATAGATAGATAGATAGATAGATAGATAGATAGATAGATAGATAGATAGATAGATAGATAGATAGATAGATAGATAGCCACATGACCAAGGCCGGTGGAATTTGTTTTTCAGAAGTCCGTCACACTCGATACACTCCCTCACTGTGTAGCCAATGCACAAAGTCAAAATATTTTATTGCCCCTTACAGGGAAGTTAGTTTGCAGACAGTATATATGAATAAGGCAGAATCGACACATCACTGATGGACAACAAAAAACAACAGGAGAACCAAAGGAGTTCAAATATACAGACCATGGAAACAAGAGATCTGCAGACGTCAGATGAATACTTTCTACTATTTAACAACTGGATGGCAGTGGAGACAAAGGAAGCCTTGTGTCTCTTGGTCCTAATACAGGGCGTCCTCAACCGACCACCTCAGGGTAACAGCTCCAACTCCGGCTGAAGGGGGTGACCTTGGCACTCCAGAAGGGAAGTAGCCTTTCTGAACACCTTCCTATAATAAAGGTCAGTAAGCTGGTCTCGACTTCTCCCTGAAATCTTGCTAGCCCATTTGATGAGTCTATCAAGCCTTTTTTTTTTTTTTACTGGCCAGAGTCAAGTTACCAAACCAAGCAACAATACGGCACATTAAACCTGTTTCAGTAAAACTCGAGTCACCATCTGGGAGGAGATCACAAGCTCACCAAGATGCAGAAAGATGGCAGAGGAAGAGGTTGGTGTGTAGACTGCTTGAGAACAGACGCCGCGGGTCGTCGTCGGACCATGGCGCGCTCCGGACCTGCTGGTTTCTCTGGATGGACTCACGGGGCAGGATGTGCGTCCCAGTAGGAGAAGAGTCCCGAGTGGCTCTGGGGTGGAAACACTGTCCGTGTCGCATGCGGTCAGCCAGGCTTTTGCCGGGCTTTGCACGTAAGGTCCTTCCTGTGGTTTACAAAGGCACCGACACAACACAGACCAGCTGGACACGGACGTCCACACATCCCAAGTGAGGACGCAGGTAGAAAACACCATGTTCACCTTCGCAGGAAGTGAGGAAGGGCAAAACTAAAGGCCCTCAGTGTTGTGAGGCCCATTAGAAGAGGGGCCCGTCTATGACAGGGTAACACAAACGCAAAGTGTTCGAGCACATCTGAGGGATGCTCCGTGCTAGGCCTTTAATTATGGAGTCCTTTTCCACGCTACCTGAGAGGAGGTGACAGAGAGCCCGGCTGTGGGAAGGGGGCATTAGGGAGGTGAGGGTAAAAGGAACGGGCGTGATTCATCTGGCTGGCCTTCCGTATCATTCCGAGAGCGTACCACCCTTTCCCACAGCGGGAACAGTGTGTGCCCCTATAGGATGTCCCAGCCTCTGGACAAGTCAACACACCTAGTCATTGCAGCGGGCAGGAAGCAGCGGGGTGTAGACAGGAAAGAGAGAACAGTTCTTGCAAGCCGTGGAATTTCCATTCGCTCTTTACCGCTTTTATTCTCAGCGGGCGCGTGTTGTGGAGCGGGCCCGCTGATAAATTTAGATTGCCGGTAGCTGAAATGTCAGCCTGGCAGGAATTTTAACCTCCTTTGTTTTTCAGGCTGGCTGGGAAGGCTGCTGAAACGGGCGTCGTAATGTGAGTGTCCCCTTATCTGTAAGGATTTGTCTCTTGGGAATCCTTGTTAGCATTATCTTTCTTTTTTGTTTTTGTCGTTTTATTGCTTTTATTCTTTCTTATTGAGTAACTGTGAGATAGTTGTTGAGAATGGCGTAATTTGATGTGTACAAAACTTCATCATTATTATTAGAATTTGATTTATTATCATTAAAAAGTGCATTATTCAGGTTTATTAACTGAGCATTAGAGAGGGGGCAGGAGACTGTAAGTAGTCACTTCCTCCTGCTCCTTTTCCAACGTATCATTTTTGTTGGATTCTCCGTCGAGAATTCTTCTGGTTTTCTTTTTGTTATTTGTTTTTCTTTGTATGCTTGGTCATTTCCCTTTCACTTTGCATGTGTGAAATAAAGACGTTTGAATTTGAATCTGAATGACTGCTCTGTAAATAAGGACACAGCTGCAGGTAAGACATCTATTACAAAACAAAAACAAGGGAAAGGGACAAAGACCACCAGGCCCAACAAATGTAAAAGCAGATACTAGGCTGAGTTTGCCAACAGAATAAACACAATAATTAAAGTTACGAACATGCTGAGCAAAGCAAACCCACAGACAGGGCTGGGCTGATAAGGCCAGGCGCAGCTGGGTGGGGACGCAGCTTGGACTCATCCCAACAGAGAGGAACATATAATATATAAGGAGACAATGTTTGAAGATGAGCAGGCCGGTGATAATGATACTCAAGTACAAATCTGTATTTATACATTTCTGCTTCAAATGTACCACTCTTAGACTGGACAAATGGGTTTCAGACTGATGAAGGTACAGCTTCCAGGCCTGCAGTCCCGGCTGCGTCTCAATTCAGCGGCCGCGTCCTTCGAAGGCTGCGTCTGAAGACTGATTACGTCACAGCAGCGCACCGAGTTTGTCCCGCTCCACAGACTCCTTCCCCTTCTCTGGGTGCACAGGGTACTAAATGTGTCCGGAGACCAGCAACTGTTTGTTTGTTTGGATGGGAACTGTGCCACTTCTTGAAAAAAAGTGGTGAAGGAAATCAAAAAATAGAAGAAAGAGATGGACAGATGGATTGGCAGATAGATAGAAAGACATATAGGGACACAGGAGGATAGATGGATGGATACTGCTTTGTTTACAATTATCTTGCACTTTCGGTGTGGGTAGATGGCAGCGAATCCACATTTGTGGCAGCCTCATCCGGTACCGTCCATGCAGTGAGTCCACATCTGCATCTAGTTTTGTCTTCGTTTGATGGCTGGGAGAGCTGGCACTGGATCGGCTGAGGGAGCCTGGTCTGCTAAAATCCTGTGGGCCCAAGGATCACGGTCCTGCCTGGAGCTGTGCCTAAACAGGGTGGTCTGACAGGATGCAGAAGCGAGGCAGGCTAAGCTAACTGCTAGCCCATGCAGTCCAGCATTTCCGATAACAGCGAGGGTGGTCTGGCGGCGGCCTCGCCTGGCCTTGACTGTGTTTTTAGTGTCGTCGTGTGGAGTGCGGGGAGGTGTGTCGAAGGTGTCTGGCTGGGAGAGCTGGTGTTGGGTCGGCTGAGGGAGCCTGGTCTGCTGCATCCTGTGGGCCCAAGGATCACGGCCTGAACAGAGCTGCATCCAAAGAGGAAACACCGAGGGCGGTCTGACAGGACGCGGAAGCGGGGCAGGCTAAGCTAACTGCTAGCCCATGCAGACCGGCAGCTCCGACTGTCATCCTGGCTGGCGTTCGTTCTCCTGGACAGTGATTTCTGTTGTTTAGTTTAGATGTATGTGTTAGTTTGGATATGTGTGTTAGTTTGGATATGTGTGTTCTTGTAGTTCTTGTAGTTTGGATATGTGTGTCGTCTTTGTGTTGCACTGCTGTGCGCTGGGGGAAGCCATGTTTCATTTCGTTTCATGCGCGCAAGTCCATGAAGTGAAACGACAAAGTGTTTCTGACTCTGATTAACTTGTGCACTTTGTCAGTAGGCATGTTGACTTAACCTCTCCTGCACCATATGTGGTGATGATGATGATGATGATGATGATGATGATGTGGCAGGGAGCAGTGGCAGTGATTCCAGCACCCATTCGTCCGCTGAGAGTAGCTGTTCTGTTCAGTGTTTGGGTGGGCTGACAGAATGGAAGGATTCTTCTGGAAACAACTACAGTGGTCCAAAGTAACTGAGAAGGTTCTGGGCTTCATTTCCTGAGCTTTTACTCTGCACCTGTGCTCGCTATTAAATTCTCATTTGACTTTTTTGCAAATACAGCTCCTGCCACCCAGTGCCGGGCACCACGGGCTGCCACATGGCCTCTCGTGTTTCAACTCTGAACCGGTCTTGTTTGCACCTTATTGCACCTTACTTTTACTTATATATATATATATATATATATATATAAATGTTTTAACTTTTATTGTAACTATTTACTGTTAATCTTGCCAAGACAAATCCCTTACATGTTCTTATACGTCACAATAAATCTGGCCCTGATTCTGATTCGGAGACTCCCGAGACATCCGTGGAGCAGAAGTGTGTGGATCCTGTCTTCACACCTCCGCTGTGAGGCTCTCGCCCCTCTCTGCTGGCGCTCGCCCGTCACCTTTCCCCACTTGTTTCACTCTCCAGAAATAACCCTGACTTCAGCAGGCTGGGACGCCGCGGGGCGTGGAAACCCCGCGGAAGACCCGCTCGGCGTTTGGCGAGACACTTCTGTCATATTGCAGGACTCATCTGTGGTATCACGGCGATGTCCTCATGTCCACGTGTGATTTGAGTCGTGTGCAATTTGTCACATTACACAAAAAGTTGGACGTGTACACAAACTCGCGTGTCTAGTTTTTCTCTCATTCAGCGGCGGCTGACCACACACGCCTGCTTAGGCTGTGAAGGTGCTCTGAGGTGCAGTGCATTGGGGCGCAGCAGTTTGTTGCTCGTGACAAAGGCACCGAGCTGCTCGTGGGTGGAAGGTCAAGAAGGCCTCAACCCTGCGATTCCTCCGCCCCTCCCTTTCAGCGGCGGTAAGCTTGCAGGGGCGGAGAGCTCGGTGTGCTGCAGCTGAGCAGATCAGCGTCAGGCGGGGCCTCGGTGCTGCCTGGTGTGGATGAACATCGGGCCGAGAGGAGCCAGCCAACCTTTACTGGCACCCCCCACCCCATCCCCGCTCCCCCGACACACACACAGTCACTGCTGCATCGCTAATGAAGCCAGCACATTTCCAGGCGCTAGCATGAGACGTCCCCGTCCCCCGTCCCCTCTTATCATTGCGCGGTCCTGAAGTGAGGGACTCGTGCAGGCATGAATGGCAAGTAAAGTGCGGGCCCGCTGTCCCCTGCTGTCCTCACTCTAGTGGAGGACTTCTCCACCCTCAAGACAATCACCGGGTTGGTTGTTTTATCCTCCATCTGGCACCGAGGTACTGGATGTTACTTCACACAGGGCCACTGAGGTCCCCAAGCGCCATGAAGGATTCATTCAATTTGCATGCGCACGAGGACGACTCGATGTAAAGGGAGGCCGCTGAATATGAATGAGTCGCTCGCGAGTGTGTCTCCTGCAAGCTGCAGTGGGTTAAAGCGCTGCGGGTTTAGAGGAGTGTGTGTGTGTGTTGTGTGTGTTATAAATATCCCAGCCCTCTGCATTAAACAGGAGTTTACGCTCGACTAGGCCAGACGGGAACGATGCCGGTTGTCGCCGGTTGCCATTTTTAGCACACGCCAGTCCACATTTAGAAATATTATTTACCCCCGCAGCGTCAGCTGAAGCAGAAAATCCTCCACGGTGGCTTCGTCTGCACCGCAGCATCTGCACTTGTGTCCCACATGCATGTTAGTGGGAGGGGGAGGGGGCGGGGGGGGGGCATGGGGTCAGATGCGCCTTTGTGAATGAGTCGTGTGTGTGTAATGCAGTCAGCCAGGCAAGAAGGCGGAGGCCATGAATGGCACCGGCCTGGAGAGTGAATGGAGGGAGAAGAGCAACTAACATACAGTACACAACCCCCCCCCCTCGAAACCACATAGAGGAATTGTGTGTACTGAGACTGTGCATGTGTGTGTTCAGCAGAAGGGTCACGCTGTGGCATCGGGTTTGTTTTAAATTTGAACAAACTGCAGAGAGAAACGACGCCTTAATCAAGAGATGGTTTACACGTCTTTGTCTTGCAGACAACCACAAAGGCCTTTCCTTAGACACACACACCGATCCATTTGCATAGGAAGAAATAAATTCCACAAACACGTCTCTAATAGTTTTTCTACAAATGCCCTTTTTTACATTGTATTTCGAGCTCTAAGCCTGCATTTGTGAATACCAGATCATGTGTGGGGGGGCAGTCCCTTCAGTCAATCACGTCACAGTTTGTTTGCATCATCGATTTCCACCTTGGTCACTTGAGGGGTGGAGGGAATACACAGGATGCTGTATTCCCTCCATGCAAATGTATGACCACGCTTCTATCCTCTACCCCAAACGTCGATACACATTATTTGAGTCTTGGAGGAGACCTAAACTGTTATGGACACCCAGCTAGATCACTTGAGTTCCCAGGGTACCACTCTGTCACAGATGGCCACAGCACTAACGTCATCAGATCGGCAGAGGGGGTGGAGCAGCGACCGGGACAGCTCGGAAGAGTGGGGTAATTGGCCAAGTACAATTGGGGATGAAAAGAGGGGGAACCCCCCCCCCCAAAAAAATCATGTATGGAGGCTGTGATCCCTGGAGATTTTCACACCCAGACACCAGAGCTTACTCATTCTTCACCCACGTACATCAAACCTACTCAAGGATAGACTGCTTCTTATAGACAAAGCCTTACTACCATCCACGCACGCCTCTGAATATTCAGCAATAGTCATATCAGACCACTCCCCTTTATTACTTGACCTCAGATTGGATTCTTCATCAGCAGTAAATTCACTCTGGGGACTCAATACATCATTACTGTCTGATGATGCATTCTGTACTTCAATAATACGAGCAACTGAGGAATTTATAGGCTTTAACTACACAGACGAGACTAATCCATCATTAGTTTGGGAAGCTCTGAAAGCTTCTGTAAGAAGTAAAATGACCTCCCACTCTGCCTACCACAACAGGCAATGCAGGCAGGAAGACACAGGACATAATTGGTGAAATATCAGCTACTGATATAGGCATTACGTGATTCATTTTACTCCAGATCTGTACCAACAGAAAATGAACCTCCCAACTCAATTTGATCTTTCCTCCGCAGTCAACATGTAACATGCTAAAGGGTCGTACCCTTCAGGTGACGGGTTAGCGCGGTCGCCCGTGGTGCGAGCTATCTGGGTTCAGTTCCCGGCTGCGGAGGTTCCCGGCTGCGGAGGTTCCCGGCTGCGCCCTGAATTTGCTACACTGGTGTCAGAAGTGGGATGGTGAGGCCATCGGAAGCGCGTGCGCCCAGAGGCGCGAGGGAGCTGATACGCTGAAGCACGGGGACGCGCAACGACCACGGATGACTTGACTCACTAGCCCTTGGCTAATGGGTCAAATTGGCCCTTTAGTTGACTTGTTAGCGCAGTCGCCCGTGGTGCGGGCTATCCGGGTTCGATTCCCGGCTGTGGCGGATTCTCGGCTGCCCCCTGAATTCGCTACATTGGTAACATGGAAGAGCAAATTATACTGAGATCAAAAGCAATACGCTATGAATATGGCGACAAAGCCAATCGTCTGCAGGTCCAATGGCCCAACTCAAACACCAATCACCAACGCGATATATCCCTCAGATCTTTGACCAATCAAATCGACTTACAGCATGTCCCACTGGAAATCAATGCCACTTTAAATCATACTACTCTAAACTTTGTACACCAGAACCCCCAAAAGACTCAAACATAAATAAGTTCTTAGACAAACAAATGCAAACTTAGAGCAGCCAGTAACCCTGGGAGAAAGATGTGACAGCATCGGGGAAATTAACAATGGCAAAACACCAGCACCAGATGGGTTTACCACAGAGTTTTATATAATAAAAAAAATCTCAAAGTAATTAGTTCCATTACTAGTTGATGTTTAATTATTCTCTTTCCACAGCGACTCTGCCAAAAACTTTAACTTAAGCCTCAATCTCTGTCATTCTTAAAATAAATAGGAACCCTGCAGAACGCAGCTCCTATCGACCCATTTCACTTTAAATGTTGATGTTAAAATGCTGGCAAAAGTCTGGGCAAGACGATTAGAAATATGTCTCCTATGGAAATTGGGCGAAAACAGAGATGAACTTCTCTCTTTGACCACATGAACGCATGTGTCCTTTATTTCCTGACATTTACAACCCTGCCCAACCACATGGCGCTGCGTCACCATGGCTACATCCTGAGCCCTTAAAGTGAGCACATCGACGTCATAAAAACAAGCTATGGTGAATTATGTCCATAGGTTCACTACACGCCCTTCAATAATCTCTGAAAACCAAACAGGCTTCATCAGAGGAAGGCATCTATCCTCAAATATACAGCATCTGCTTAATATAATTTCCGCTCCACCCACCACCACAAATCCCAAAGTAGTACTCTCTCTGGACACTGAAGAAGCCTTTGACAGGGTTGAAATGGGGGGTATTTTTTAAATTACTGGAAAAAGTTGGGTTTGGTAAGGAATTCATTTCCTGGGTCCATCTTCTTTAGTCGTCTCCTCAAGCCCGTGTTCACACAAATAGTCGGCAGGCAACATACTTCCCACTAACCTATTCAAGGCTGTCTGCTATCACCTTTGCTGTTTGCATTAGTCACTGAACCTTTAGCCATAATGCTGAAAACATCAACACACGTGCAGGGTATACGCTGGGGCAATATGGAGCAGCGGGGTTCTCTGTATGCAGATGACCTGCTACTGTATATAACGGACCTGGTCAGCTGTGCCACTAAGATAACTCAAATTCTGGATAATTTTGGAGCATTTTCAGGTTGCAAAATCAATTTTTATAAAACTGTGTTCCCTGGTAAATTCTTTAGCCAAACCGCTCATACATGGGCAGATACCCTGTCATCTTCACCCATTCATTTTAGGCGCTACATAAAAATAACTTTGACAAACTGCCAAATAAAGTCAAAGCAGACCTGCAAAAACGGTCCAAATTACCACTGTCAGTGGCCGGTAAAGTGCAAACTATAAAAATGAACTTTTTGCCAAGGTTTCTGTTTCTTTTCCAGTGCCTTCCCTTCTTTCTCACAAAATCATTTTTCAAGCAACTTCAAGCAACACTTTTCTAGACACCCAATGCGCTTCACATTGAATGGGGGTAACTCACTTCAACCACCACCAATGTGTAGCACCACCTGGGTGATGCACGGCAGCCATTTTGCGCCAGAATGCTCACCATACATCAGCTTGAGGTGGAGAGGGAGGAATCATTGAGCCAATTACACGGGGGTATGATTAGGTGGTCAGATGGAGAGAGTCAGGTTGGGAATTTGGCCAGGACACTCGGGAACCCCCTACTCTTTGTGATAAGGGCCATTGGATCTTTAATGACCACAGTGAGTCAGAACCTCGGTTTAACATCTCATTCAAAGGACGACATCTCGTACAGCACAGTGTCCCCGTCACTGCACTGGGGCTGGATATGTGTTGTTTTTATTAGGACCAGAGGGAAGACTGACCCCTACTGGCTCACCAACACCACTTCCGGCAGCAACTCATGTTTTCCAGGGAGGTCTCCCATCCAAGTACTAGCCGAGCCTGTAGCTGCTTAGCTTTCGTCATTTGGCAGAGCCAGGGTACATGTAGGTACGGCTGCCGGTAACCATTCCCAAATCCTCTGTGACCTTAACTGGGTTTGTCAAACCCAGTTAAGGTCCATCTATTAACCTGGAAGGTGGTAGGAAGGGCTACATAAAATGGCTACCAAAAAAAGAAGAAATACTCCAAGTAATAGTACACATGGCCATTATAACTCTGGTCACGGCAGTTTGCATATGAAACTGATTGCTGGTTTCAGTTGTTCTGCCACTGTCTTGTTTATAAGGGTTGGGACACCTGCAGTCAGTTGAGACTGGGGAGGTCACTTGGATGAGTGGTGAAACGTTTCTCCCAATAAACGTTGTGTCCGGATGAACTGATTCACCCTTCTGTGATATCAAGTAAGTTGCTAACATTTAGCTATAATGAAAAAAATCAGTACTGACAAAAGGTGTCATTACAATCAAATAACTTCTTATTATTATGAAAAACCTCCTAACCGAGAGATTAAGACCTCATGTTTGCATAATAGATACTGTATCTTGTCGCTGCTGACTGCTGATTGACTGCTGGGATGGGCTCCAGCATCCCAGATAATGGATGGATATCTTCTTTTGGTTGGTTATAATAAGATCAACATAGGACCCATGTCATTCAGGTGGCTAACAGTGGCAAGACTGAATGGAAATTGAAGATGGCATGGCAAAAAAGCCGTACTGACGTCACCTAGAAAATATTTTGCCCCTCGGTACGTTGTCACGGGATCATGTCATTGTTAAAAGAAAGGACGGCATTCCCATTCCACCATCCTTTCTATCAAGGAATGGGAAGCAGAGTTGAAAGATTCAGATAGCAGAGGAAGAATGGTATCAAATGTGGGAGACACAATGTACACAAACTCACAAATATGGAGGGAATTCTGCTGGCAGAATTTAACTTGCTTTTTCATAACACCCAAGACAAAAAGAGGGCAACCTGCTGCACGACAACAGTGTGGGAGGCTGTGTGGGAGCATGGAGGCTGACCACTCACATGTGTTCTGGGAATGCACAAAGATAAGGTTATATTGGCAGAATGTATGAAATCCCAAATACCTGCCCTGTGGTACATCTTGGTAACATTTATGATGTTGTGATGAGAGAAGAGCTCTCTACTTGACTCTAGTTTCATTTGCAGCAAATAAGAAAGCCCTTGCCACAAACTGGCTTGATGCTAACACTCCAGAACAGGAATGGTGGATGGAAATTTGTCCAAGACATTTTTGTTACGGAAAAGTGGAGCTACATGATGAGAATCCGAGAGAACATGTTTAAAAAGAACTGGGAAGAGCGGAACATTTATATGAGAAATGACACCGACTAAATGAAGGCCTAATTAAAATATTTGTGTGACTACTGAAATATTTCCAGACGACTATTTATTGTTTTTTTAACTGTTTGTATATCATACCGTATTCTTTGTTGTGTTGGTGTTGTTGTACTGTTCTGTTTATAGCTGTTTGAAAACTTAATAAAAACCTAAGTGAGACAAAAAAGAAAGGATGGCGTCATTTCGAAAAGAGGATCTCTTGATGAGAAACCGATCTTGTAATGAGAGACGACGTCGTCGGGCAGCGTCTCAATACTGTTCCATAAGGTTGTGGCCTTCCCAGCGGTTGTGGCCTTCCCACGTAGCCCGCCTGAATCCATTTCAGAGGCACTGATTTGTTTCTACTAAACAAACCACGTTGGCTTAATAATAATAATAATAATAATAATAATAATAATACTAATAATGTAAACTACTAATAAGACACGTTAGCCCCTAGCTAACGGGTCTGACACTATGGCCGAGCGGTTAGTGATGTTGCCTTGTGGTGCAGTACACCTCGTATCGAATCTCGCACCGGGCAAGAAAATAACCGGTTACAATAACAATAATAATTAATGATAAATTAAAACTTAAGACTTAACCAATGCTGGAGGAATAATGCAGTGTAAAACACGTCACACTGTACTTTCTGACTTAGACGCAAAGTCAACAAACCAACGACACCGTCAAGATGGCTACCCAAGGACAGTAGTGTCTCCTGATGTGTCAAACCGAGACACAAATAAAACTGAGTTAAAGTGTACATCTGTGCCATCTTAGCTTTCTGCTCGGTCTTGCTGCTGTGAGCAGTCTGACAGGGGGCCATGTCAGGACAAGGACTTTCCTCCAAGTAACATCATCACCATCATCTGGCAGTTATGAGGTCTCACTCTCACAATTATGAGAGATTTTCTCATAAATAATGAGATGTTGTCTTGTAATCATGACACATTCTTGTGATGAAGAGATCCGCTACTACTTTCGGCTGCTCCCGTTAGGGGGCGCCACAGCGGATCATCCGTTTCCATCTCTTCCTGTCCTCTGCATCTTCCTCCGTCACACCAGCCACCTGCATGTCTTCTCTCACCACATCCATAAACCTCCTCTTTGGCCTTCCTCTTCTCCTCTTCCCTGGCAGCTCCATATTCAGCATCCTTCTCCCAGTATACCCAGCATCTCTCCTCCACACATGTCCAAGCCATCTCAGTCTTGTCTCTCTTGCTTTGTCTCCAAACCGTCCAACCTGAGCTGTCCCTCTAATATACTGGTTCCTAATCCTGTCCTTCTTCATCACTCCCAGTGAGAATCTCAGCATCTTCCTTGTGATGAAGAGCTCCTTGTGATGAAGAGATCCTTGGGATGAAGAGCTCCTTGTGATGAAGAGCTCCTTGTGATGAAGAGATCCTTGTGATGAAGAGCTCCTAGTGATGAAGAGATCCTTGTGATGAAGAGTTCCTTGTGATGAAGAGATCCTTGTGATGAAGAGTTCCTTGCGATGAAGAGCTCCTTGTGATGAAGAGCTCCTTGTGATGAAGAGCTCCTTGTGATGAAGAGCGCCTTGTGATGAAGAGATAATGAGGAGAAGAGATGTTCTGTTGGCGACGCCGACACACTTCTGTTGACCTGAGCCCACCGAGGAAAATCTGTCTCAGAATGATGACAATAAACGTGAGCCAGTTTACAGGTACATAAATGTTTAAAACATAAAGATTAAAACGTTAAATACAATGCAGAAATAGTACTGGAGCGACGATATAATTCACATTTAGAAATATATTCACGCAGTTATTTTCTTCAGCTGCAAATTGATGGGTATTTCTTTGTGTCGTCCTTATTTGTGAGACATGGTGGGCGTTCTTTCCCCAGGTTTTATTTCCTTTTGAGATAAATCTAGTTACACAATACTGTACACACACACACACACACACACACACACACACACACACACACACGCAGAGATAGGGGGTGTTTGACAGGGCGGGTGTGATCCTATCACCACTGTGCTGTAAGCTCATCTCAGTCTTTGTGATTAACTCATCGTTGTTGTAATTAACTCATTGTTGTTGTGATTAACTCATTGTTGTTGTGATTAACTCATCGTTGTTGTTTTCTCCTCCTCAGAATGTCGTTTCCTGGGAATGAGCAGTTCTTCACTGAGAAAGGATCACATGTTTTTCCATCAGAAGAGTTCTTAGTCTGTTGTGTCCTTGACTTGTCATTCTCTGTCTCTTTGTCTCGTGTCTCTTTGTCTCGTGTCTCTGTTAGAGTCATGAACACACACAGTGGGACACATTCTGGGCTCCAAAGTTCATGTTTCTGTGGTTCTGACCCGCATGTGGGGATCCCGCTGGACACGGTAATCCAGTCAGGAGGTTTGAGGCAGGCAATTTTTAGGGCACCTTTTCTCGCCCCTTCCTCAGGTGGGCTGAGCAGAGTGGATCCTGAGGACGGCTGCTCAGTCATGGGTGCTCTTTCTGCCTCGTTCCAAGAGCCCGGCGACTGATGTGCCGGCTCATGGTGAGGGGCTTCCAGATCTCACAATCCTGCCCCCCATCACCACTTGCCAGTCACCATAGGACTTATGGCGACCTGCCATAAAGGGATACTCCAGAAAGGGATACCCTTTATGGAGGACGCCTGTGCATTACTTTGTTTACCGTGGGGAGACTGGTGCACAGACAGCCACCACACGGTCCTTGATCGATCTGGGTCAGGATCCAGTGGTTTAGAGTCCAAGATGGCTGGGGGCCCATTCCTGCTGCCGCCTTCATCGGCCTTCCCAGCCGTTGTGATGCTTCCCTAACGTCAGCCATCATCCTCTGCCTGGTCCACCATTGAGGTCTTGGTTGGATTGCTCTTTGTCGGGGACCCGACCTTACCGCCATGGGTGACCCTACCAGGAGCGTAGCTCCAGACGGCATCGCTCTCGGGATCTCAGGACCATGCAAGCTTCTCCACCACGACAAGGTGACGATCCACAGAGGAGAAACACACAGACACAAGCGACACAGTAACGGCCTGATGTGCCACATGGCTGACTCCTATTTACATGAGAAATTAACCCATTGTTGTCAGGGGCACCGCTGACCTGTGGGCTGATGTGGCACGTACACACTTCTTTCTTTTTCTTACCCTTTCCTGTCTCCTTTCCTTATCACTTACACAAAAGGAGGGAAAGAGGGGGAGGAGAAATAAGCCCAGTCCACTGTACCTCATGGCCGAGGCTCACATGTGCAGTCCACATGGATAGAAGGCCGAGCCCACCAGGAATGCCACAGCCTTTTTCAGTCAGGCTACCTGAAGAAAGTATTTGATTTCCAGCTACATAAAAACTGCTCCTACGTTAAAAAGGGAGACCTCGATGACTTTGTTCAGTAAATGGGGAGAAGCTGTCTGTCGTCCGGTGGACCTGGGCTGTAGCTGACCTCCTCGACAACAGACCTTTCTTCTCTTAGAGGATAACAACAACAAAATACATTCAAACCCGGAGCACTGTACCAAAGAAAGGTGAATCAGTTCATCTGGGTGCAACGTTTAGAGAGAAACGTTTCATCCCTCCCAAGACGCCCAAACAGTGCACCAGCCGAGCGAAGGGAGAAGAACAACAGCCGTCTAAGCGTAAACCGGTGGTGATTCCATATGTGGCGGGAGTGTCAGAACGGTTGAGACTTGTATTTTGCAAACACCGCATCTCAGTTGCGCTGCGCCAGAAGTTGGTCCACCCCAAGGATCGAGTCCCCCGGCACAAACAGAGAAATATAGTGTACCCCGTTAAGTGCCAGGAGGACTGCCGTGACTTGTACATCGGGGAAACCAAACAGACGCTGGCCAAGAGGATGTCACAACACAGGAGAGCTAACATGTCAGACCAGGACTCCACAGTCTACACCATCTACAGGCCAGGACTCCACCGTCTACACCATCCACAGGCCAGGACTCCACAGTCTACACCATCTACAGGCAAGGACTCCACAGTCTACACCATCTACAAGCCAGGACTCCACAGTCTACACCATCTACAGGCCAGGACTCCACAGTCTACACCAGGGGTGTCAAACTCCAGGCCTCGAGAGCCGCAGTGTCTGCAGGTATTTGTTGCAACCGTGCACTACACCACCTGATTTAACTAATTAGCTCACCTCCTGGATCAAGGAGGGAAAGGAACTAGTTTAATCAGGTGGTGTAGTGCATGGTTGCAACAAATACCTGCAGACACTGCAGCCCTCGAGGCCTGGAGTTTGACACCCCTGGTCTACACCATCTACAGGCCAGGACTCCACAGGCTACACCATCTACAGGCCAGTGGCCACTCTTTCAAGGATGAGGATGTGCACATCCCCGATAGGGAGGAACGCTGGTTTGAACGGGGAGTCAAAGAGGCCATCTATGTGAAGAGGGGGGGGGGCAAGAGTACATCTGTCACCATCTTCACCATCTTACAATGCTGTGATTGCAGCTATTCCCCAGTCCTCTGTGAATAGCACACATGGCCATTGTAACTCTAGTTAATGGTCACGCCCATATTTGCATATGAAACCGATCATTGGTTTCAGTCACTATACCACTGTATTGTTTATAAGGGTGGGGACACCTGCAGTCACTGTATTGTTTATAAGGGTGGGGGTACCTGCAGTCAGGTGAGACTGAAGAGGTCACTTAGATGAGTGGTGAAACGTTTCTCTCAATAAACGTTGAGTCCAGATGAACTGATTCACCTCTCTGTGATTTCCTTACCTGGATTATTGAGCATCAAGACACCTGAAAATTGTAGCATCCACTCATACATCGTTTGAGCCGAATCGCCCTGTTCAATTCTGTTTACATCTTTTCATTATTTCGTACCATAGTGTGGTTCTGCTTATTCAAAATGTTGATTGGTCTACCATCATTCAAAGCAGATCACAGTATAATGAGATGTTTCCAGCCAGACTGCATTAAAGTCTTGATTGTTTAAAATGAGAAGAGATGACAGAGATACCGAGGGATGTGACAACACGCTCGGCGGACTTTCTCTCCTCTCATTTCTACCATGAATGTTCTCACACTGGTTGTAACAGCAGAATGATGGACCTCTCAGGGAAGTCTTGGGAAACGGAATCCATTCATATCACAAATGGTGCTAAAATCCTCCAATCCCGGAGAGGGACCCTGGTGCCAAACAATGTCCAAACACAGACAGACGGGGAAATATTTTCAAAGGGAAACCTGATTTGAAATTCACGTACAAGCTAAACTGTCGAATCAAAATACTAAAGGTGTTGTGAAAGTCTTCTTGGTACAACATTAGTCCATTCTGTCTTCACATTATGAGTTAGTTATTGCCCTGATTACCGTAATACTTACTCTTCAAGTGAACTCTGTATGTGTTTCTAATATGTGGTATGTATGCGTCATCTCTGATGGCAACATATATATAAATATCTAAAATTCAGGTTGACAGATTGATTCTTTTGTTGTCCTTCATTTCAGCTGACAGTATCTTAATTGATTACTAAGTCAATTGGTTTGATGGCATTGCGCTGCTTTTAATGTGGACACGTTCAATTAATTAAATGTGTACGAACGGCCCCATTATACTGCGAGGGTGTCCAATGACCTTTGACCCAGTCGATAATATTGGGGAGGCCTTTGCTAGCTGTCATGGCTTCCTCGCTAACATAAACCCACACCGACCTCAGACGGGTACAGTAAGGATGTGTGAGTGTGCGTAGCATGAGACGAGGGTGAGAGAGACGTGACTGGCCTGGTTAGTGGTAGCATGGGGTTAGTGTTAGCATGGTCTGACAGTGATGGCATGGGGTTAGTGTTAGCATGGGTTTAGTGTTAGCATGGTCTGACAGTGATGGCATGGGGTTAGAGTTAGCATGGTCTGACAGTGATGGCATGTGGTTAGCGTTAGCATGGTCTTGACAGTAATGGCATGGGGTTAGTGTTAGCATGGTCTTGACAGTAATGGCATGGGGTTAGTGTTAGCATGGTCTGACAGTAATGGCATGGGGTTAGTGTTAGCATGGGGTTAGTGTTAGCATGGTCTGACAGTGATGCATGGGGTTAGTGTTAGCATGGTCTGACAGTGATGCCTGGGGTTAGCGTTAGCATGGTCTGACAGTGATGGCATGGGGTTAGTGTTAGCATGGTCTGACAGTGATGCCTGGGGTTAGTGTTAGCATGGTCTGACAGTGACGGCATGGGGTTAGTGTTAGCAGGGGGTTAATATTAGCATGGTGTGACGGCGATGGCACGGGGTTAGTGTTAGCATGGTCTGGCAGTGATGAAGGAAAGGGCATCCAGATCAATGCAGCAGGCCAAATGCCACAACACGTTAGCATGCTGCACAGCTTTGTGGCCTGTGGACACCAAAGCTGCTCACGCTCAGAAGGGCTGGGCTGAACGAGCCACAGGGACGACGCTTCGTCACACATCTTGTGTGTCTGTGTCCAGTGTCTTCGCTGTCAGCATGGGGGGTTAACTGGAGAGGGAAGGCAGTACAAGTGCATGTCCACGTCGGGTTCTTGCATTTTCCCGTCATGCAGCACAGAGATTGGAAATGTTACCCCTCTTTCGTCATGAGCCCTGCTGCCCAGGTGTGGGGACGTCGGAGACGTGCATCATGATAGTGGTGCTAAACCACGCGTGGGACGTGGGCTAAATTATGATTCAGGAGATCTTGCAGAAGATCAACTGATGTGACCTTTTTTTTTTGCAGGGGAAGGAGAGAAGAGAACCGTTAAACACTCGATGAGAATACAGGTTCAACATAGGAGACAGATACCACGCTGTGGCTTCTAATTAAGTCTGCTCACACACACACACACACACACACACACACACACACACACACATGCACGATATACGCCTACTCTCTTTCACACACACAAACACTAATCTTCCCACATGAAATTCATCCCAGCCTAAATTCAGCCAGCGACTCCATCAGCTGCTGCCATGTGCAGCATCCACCAGCCGCCTGGTGGGGACAGGGGGGATTTATTGGATTTGTAGGCAGCAGGGTCGTCCATTGGAGAGGACAAAAAAAATTGTCGTCCAGCAGGACTAAACATTAAATATTCATTTCCACGTAGGAGGCCATCTGGCGAGCTGCTCATCTAATAGTGTGAGGTGTTGTGAGAGTTAATGCAGCTAGCATCGATCCCGCCGTCCTGTTCAGTTGTGGAAGCGATGCAACTCGTGGGTCCGGGAGAGGACGGCGGGGCCTTGGTACTTCTCAGAAATACAGCAAAACCCCCTGTGACGAGGCTCCTTCCCCCACAATAACGCCTGCATATGCACAAAGCCATGTTCACTTGAGCAGCCGGTCAGATATCCACCACTCAGATCCACCGAATACTGAATTAACCTTTTGTTGAGCGAGAATCTAGAAATAAAGCAGTTCTGCGACTATTCAGATCCAGATACTTTAATGCAACGGCTGATTCATCTTGGAAGGTTACGGCTGACTGGTTACGATATCTGCTGAACATGCTGGAGTGTGACAGAGCACCGTGAACATCTGCGGACCAGGCTGGCGGTGAAGCTGAGGTTGTAGAGCACCTCCGGCCTTTCAGACGACGTCACCACCATCACACACAAGCTGCTAACGGCCAGACACTAATTAGCCCATTAAACACACATAACAGGTGGACATTTCAGGAGATTAAGGGTGTCGTCTAAAATGGCTTGTTGAAAAGCGTGGCAAGAGGCCGGCACACGTGTTGCGTTCTACAGGAGCGCCGTAATACTGAATAAGATTGGGCTTCGGGCTCCACCTAGTGGAAGACATCTCAAACTACAACACTCCGCCGTAAGGAGCCTTTAAGACGCGGGGCCTTCTCGAGGTGGACGACAGGGAGTGGACAACATCGTCCTGGGGCCTCCCCCCAAATAATAATAATAATAATAATAATAATCCACCCTGTTTTAAAATAAAGGGTTGTAACCACAAAGGGTTTGACAATGTTTATTTTGAACCCTCAGCCCTAATATGATCTCCCACATCTTAACAGAAATCAATAAAAGTGGTTAAGAATTAGTATGTAAGTCCCTGTCAAGCATGTTTCTGAAGTTAAAGAAAAAATGGGAAATTGAGCACACATCCATCACCTCTTAGCAACACCGACCAGAACCGAGGACATGAAACGTATGGCATGTATCTTCTCTGCACCGTTATGACACTTTATCACCTCTTAGGTCCCCTGCACAAGTCAACGCCTGTGTATAGCGTGTGTGGAGATTGTTATTCTATGTTAAGTTCACCGAGAGAGCCACGAACCCGGAGTCCCACTCCATGGCGCCCCCCAGCGGAGGCGGATCTGAATCTTGAGGGGGGGGGCTGCTTTTAAGACATCCCCCAAAACAGCCTCCTTACCTCAGGAGTCTATTTAAGGTTGGTTAACACGTGACACTCCAGTCCAGAGGTACTAGTTATTCTCAGCACATCCCTGAGGGCCATATAGAGGTTTCTGGAAGGTAATCCCAAATGTAAAACATGTTTGTGGCTTAAAACAAATCTTCCAATTCCACATTTACAGCAATTCTGCCCCCAAAGTTTCCCAACAATAGATTTTTATTTTTTTGCTGAATACAAGATTAAATTAATGCATTTTCAAGCCAAGGTGTGGCTGTCATGTTCCATCAGGAATCATCAGAGTAAAGACAAAGAGAAGATAAAGTAAAACCATCTGCCTTCATGTCTGCTGTAGACCGCCTGCCTGCTGGTGGAATGCAGGAACTCAGGTTAGTGGTGCAGGGCTGTGGCTGGACCTGCACAGGGCTCCGCAGTGGGACTCTTCACAGCCATGCAGTAGCTCATAAACAGCCATACAGTAGCTCATAAACAGCCATGCAGTAGTTTATAAACAGCCATGCAGTAGTTCATAAACAGCCATGCAGTAGTTCATAAACAGCCATGCAGTAGTTTATAAACAGCCATGCAGTAGTTCATAAACAGCCATGCAGTAGCTCATAAACAGCCATGCAGTAGTTCATAAACAGCCATGCAGTAGCTCATAAACAGCCATACAGTAGTTTATAAACAGCCATGCAGTAGTTTATAAACAGCCATGCAGTAGTTTATAAACAGCCATACAGTAGTTTATAAACAGCCATGCAGTAGCTCATAAACAGCCATGCAGTAGCTCATAAGCAGCCATACAGTAGTTCATAAGCAGCCATACAGTAGCTCATAAGCAGCCATACAGTAGCTCATAAACAGCCATGCAGTAGCTCATAAACAGCCATGCAGTAGCTCATAAACAGCCATGCAGTAGTTTATAAACAGCCATGCAGTAGTTTATAAACAGCCATACAGTAGCTCATAAACAGCCATACAGTAGTTTATAAACAGCCATACAGTAGTTTATAAACAGCCATACAGTAGCTCATAAGCAGCCATACAGTAGTTCATAAGCAGCCATACAGTAGTTCATAAGCAGCCATACAGTAGCTCATAAGCAGCCATACAGTAGTTCATAAGCAGCCATACAGTAGCTCATAAGCAGCCATACGGTAGTTTATAAACAGCCATATAGTAGCTCATAAGCAGCCACACAGTAGTTTATAAGCAGCCATACAGTAGTTCATAAACAGCCATGCAGTAGTTTATAAACAGCCATGCAGTAGTTTATAAACAGCCATGCAGTAGTTTATAAACAGCCATACAGTAGCTCATAAGCAGCCATACAGTAGCTCATAAGCAGCCATGCAGTAGTTTATAAACAGCCATGCAGTAGTTTATAAACAGCCATACGGTAGTTCATAAACAGCCATACAGTAGCTCATAAGCAGCCATACAGTAGCTCATAAACAGCCATGCAGTAGTTCATAAACAGCCATGCAGTAGTTCATAAACAGCCATGCAGTAGTTTATAAACAGCCATACAGTAGCTCATAAACAGCCATACAGTAGCTCATAAACAGCCATGCAGTAGCTCATAAACAGCCATGCAGTAGTTCATAAGCAGCCATACAGTAGCTCACAAACACCCATGCAGTAGTTCATAAACAGCCATGCAGTAGTTTATAAACAGCCATGCAGTAGTTCATAAACAGCCATACAGTAGTTCATAAACAGTCATACAGTAGTTTATAAACAGCCATGCAGTAGTTCATAAACAGCCATACAATAGTTAATAAACAGCCATGCAGTAGTTTATAAACAGCCATGCAGTAGTTTATAAACAGCCATACAGTAGTTTATAAACAGCCATGCAGTAGTTTATAAACAGCCATACAGTAGTTTATAAACAGCCATACAGTAGTTCATAAACAGCCATGCAGTAGTTTATAAACAGCCATGCAGTAGCTCATAAACAGTCATACAGTAGTTTATAAACAGCCATACAGTAGTTTATAAACAGCCATACAGTAGTTCATAAACAGCCATACAGTAGTTCATAAACAGCCATGCAGTAGTTTATAAACAGCCATGCAGTAGTTCATAAACAGCCATGCAGTAGTTTATAAACAGCCATGCAGTAGTTCATAAACAGCCATACAGTAGCTCATAAACAGCCATGCAGTAGTTCATAAACAGCCATGCAGTAGTTTATAAACAGCCATGCAGTAGTTTATAAACAGCCATACAGTAGTTCATAAACAGCCATGCAGTAGCTCATAAACAGCCATGCAGTAGTTCATAAACAGCCATGCAGTAGCTCATAAACAGCCATGCAGTAGCTCATAAGCAGCCATACAGTAGTTCATAAGCAGCCATACAGTAGCTCATAAGCAGCCATACAGTAGCTCATAAACAGCCATGCAGTAGCTCATAAACAGCCATACAGTAGTTTATAAACAGCCATGCAGTAGCTCATAAACAGCCATGCAGTAGCTCATAAGCAGCCATACAGTAGTTCATAAGCAGCCATACAGTAGCTCATAAACAGCCATGCAGTAGCTCATAAACAGCCATGCAGTAGTTTATAAACAGCCATGCAGTAGTTTATAAACAGCCATACAGTAGCTCATAAACAGCCATACAGTAGTTTATAAACAGCCATACAGTAGTTTATAAACAGCCATACAGTAGCTCATAAGCAGCCATACAGTAGTTCATAAGCAGCCATACAGTAGTTCATAAGCAGCCATACAGTAGCTCATAAGCAGCCATACAGTAGTTCATAAGCAGCCATACAGTAGCTCATAAGCAGCCATACGGTAGTTCATAAACAGCCATACAGTAGCTCATAAGCAGCCACACAGTAGTTTATAAGCAGCCATACAGTAGTTCATAAACAGCCATGCAGTAGTTTATAAACAGCCATGCAGTAGTTTATAAACAGCCATGCAGTAGTTTATAAACAGCCATACAGTAGCTCATAAGCAGCCATACAGTAGCTCATAAGCAGCCATGCAGTAGTTTATAAACAGCCATGCAGTAGTTTATAAACAGCCATACAGTAGCTCATAAGCAGCCATACAGTAGCTCATAAACAGCCATGCAGTAGTTAATAAACAGCCATGCAGTAGTTTATAAACAGCCATGCAGTAGTTTATAAACAGCCATACAGTAGCTCATAAACAGCCATACAGTAGCTCATAAACAGCCATGCAGTAGCTCATAAACAGCCATGCAGTAGTTCATAAGCAGCCATACAGTAGCTCACAAACACCCATGCAGTAGTTCATAAACAGCCATGCAGTAGTTTATAAACAGCCATGCAGTAGTTTATAAACAGCCATACAGTAGTTCATAAACAGTCATACATTAGTTTATAAACAGCCATGCAGTAGTTCATAAACAGCCATACAATAGTTAATAAACAGCCATGCAGTAGTTTATAAACAGCCATGCAGTAGTTTATAAACAGCCATACAGTAGTTTATAAACAGCCATACAGTAGTTCATAAACAGCCATGCAGTAGTTTATAAACAGCCATGCAGTAGCTCATAAACAGTCATACAGTAGTTTATAAACAGCCATACAGTAGTTTATAAACAGCCATACAGTAGTTCATAAACAGCCATACAGTAGTTCATAAACAGCCATGCAGTAGTTCATAAACAGCCATGCAGTAGTTTATAAACAGCCATGCAGTAGTTCATAAACAGCCATACAGTAGCTCATAAACAGCCATGCAGTAGTTCATAAACAGCCATGCAGTAGTTTATAAACAGCCATGCAGTAGTTTATAAACAGCCATACAGTAGTTCATAAACAGCCATGCAGTAGCTCATAAACAGCCATGCAGTAGTTCATAAACAGCCATACAGTAGTTTATAAACAGCCATACAGTAGTTCATAAACAGCCATACAGCAGTTTATAAACAGCCATGCAGTAGTTCATAAACAGCCATGCAGTAGTTTATAAACAGCCATGCAGTAGTTCATAAACAGCCATGCAGTAGTTCATAAACAGCCATGCAGTAGTTTATAAACAGCCATACAGTAGTTCATAAACAGCCATGCAGTAGTTTATAAACAGCCATGCAGTAGTTTATAAACAGCCATACAGTAGTTCATAAACAGCCATGCAGTAGTTCATAAACAGCCATACAGTAGCTCATAAACAGCCATGCAGTAGTTCATAAACAGCCATGCAGTAGTTTATAAACAGCCATGCAGTAGTTTATAAACAGCCATGCAGTAGTTTATAAACAGCCATGCAGTAGTTCATAAACAGCCATGCAGTATCTCATAAACAGCCATGCAGTAGTTCATAAACAGCCATACAGTAGTTTATAAACAGCCATACAATAGTTCATAAACAGCCATACAGCAGTTTATAAACAGCCATGCAGTAGTTTATAAACAGCCATGCAGTAGTTCATAAACAGCCATGCAGTAGTTCATAAACAGCCATACAGTAGTTTATAAACAGCCATGCAGTAGTTCATAAACAGCCATGCAGTAGCTTATAAACAGCCATGCAGTAGTTCATAAACAGCCATACGGTAGTTCATAAACAGCCATGCGGTAGTTCATAAACAGCCATGCGGTAGTTCATAAACAGCCATACGGTAGTTTATAAACAGCCATACGGTAGTTCATAAACAGCCATACAGTAGCTCATAAGCAGCCATACAGTAGTTCATAAACAGCCATACAGTAGTTCATAAACAGCCATGCAGTAGCTCATCAACAGCCATGCGGTAGTTCATAAACAGCCATACAGTAGCTCATAAACAGCCATACGGTAGTTTATAAACAGCCATATGGTAGTTCATAAACAGCCATACAGTAGCTCATAAGCAGCCATACAGTAGTTCATAAACAGCCATACAGTAGTTCATAAACAGCCATGCAGTAGCTCATCAACAGCCATACAGTAGTTTATAAACAGCCATACAGTAGTTTATAAACAGCCATACAGTAGTTCATAAACAGCATTGCAGTAGTTCATCAACAGCCATACAGTAGTGCATAAACAGCCATACAGTAGTTCATAAACAGCCATACAGTAGCTCATAAACAGCCATACAGTAGTTCATCAACAGCCATACAGTAGTTCATAAACAGCCATACAGTAGTTCATAAACAGCCATACAGTAGTTCATAAACAGCCATACGGTAGTTCATAAACAGCCATACAGTAGTTCATAAACAGCCATACAGTAGTCCATAAGCAGCCATACAGTAGTTCATAAGCAGCCATACAGTAGTTTATAAACAGCCATACAGTAGTTCATAAACAGCCATACAGTAGCTCATAAACAGCCATACAGTAGTTTATAAACAGCCATACAGTAGTTCATAAACAGCCATACGGTAGTTCATAAACAGCCATGCAGTAGTTCATAAACAGCCATGCAGTAGTTTATAAACAGCCATGCAGTAGTTTATAAACAGCCATACAGTAGTTCATAAACAGCCATGCAGTAGTTTATAACCAGCCATGCAGTAGTTTATAAACAGCCATACAGTAATTCATAAACAGCCATGCAGTAGTTCATAAACAGCCATACAGTAGCTCATAAACAGCCATGCAGTAGTTCATAAACAGCCATATGGTAGTTCATAAACAGCCATACAGTAGCTCATAAGCAGCCATACAGTAGTTCATAAACAGCCATACAGTAGTTCATAAACAGCCATGCAGTAGCTCATCAACAGCCATACAGTAGTTTATAAACAGCCATACAGTAGTTTATAAACAGCCATACAGTAGTTCATAAACAGCATTGCAGTAGTTCATCAACAGCCATACAGTAGTGCATAAACAGCCATACAGTAGTTCATAAACAGCCATACAGTAGTTCATAAACAGCCATACAGTAGCTCATAAACAGCCATACAGTAGTTCATCAACAGCCATACAGTAGTTTATAAACAGCCATACAGTAGTTCATAAACAGCCATACAGTAGTTCATAAACAGCCATACAGTAGTTCATAAACAGCCATACGGTAGTTCATAAACAGCCATACAGTAGTTCATAAACAGCCATACAGTAGTCCATAAGCAGCCATACAGTAGTTCATAAGCAGCCATACAGTAGTTTATAAACAGCCATACAGTAGTTCATAAACAGCCATACAGTAGCTCATAAACAGCCATACAGTAGTTTATAAACAGCCATACAGTAGTTCATAAACAGCCATACGGTAGTTCATAAACAGCCATGCAGTAGTTCATAAACAGCCATGCAGTAGTTTATAAACAGCCATGCAGTAGTTTATAAACAGCCATACAGTAGTTCATAAACAGCCATGCAGTAGTTTATAACCAGCCATGCAGTAGTTTATAAACAGCCATACAGTAATTCATAAACAGCCATGCAGTAGTTCATAAACAGCCATACAGTAGCTCATAAACAGCCATGCAGTAGTTCATAAACAGCCATACAATAGTTAATAAACAGCCATGCAGTAGTTTATAAACAGCCATGCAGTAGTTTATAAACAGCCATACAGTAGTTTATAAACAGCCATACAGTAGTTCATAAACAGCCATGCAGTAGTTTATAAACAGCCATAGAGTAGTTCATAAACAGCCATGCGGTAGTTCATAAACAGCCATACAGTAGCTCATAAACAGCCATACGGTAGTTTATAAACAGCCATACAGTAGTTCATAAACAGCCATACAGTAGCTCATAAGCAGCCATACAGTAGTTCATAAACAGCCATACAGTAGTTTATAAACAGCCATGCAGTAGTTCATAAACAGCCATACAGTAGCTCATAAACAGCCATGCAGTAGTTCATAAACAGCCATGCAGTAGTTTATAAACAGCCATGCAGTAGTTTATAAACAGCCATACAGTAGTTCATAAACAGCCATGCAGTAGCTCATAAACAGCCATGCAGTAGTTCATAAACAGCCATGCAGTAGCTCATAAACAGCCATGCAGTAGTTCATAAACAGCCATACAGTAGTTTATAAACAGCCATACAGTAGTTCATAAACAGCCATACAGCAGTTTATAAACAGCCATGCAGTAGTTCATAAACAGCCATGCAGTAGTTTATAAACAGCCATGCAGTAGTTCATAAACAGCCATGCAGTAGTTCATAAACAGCCATGCAGCAGTTTATAAACAGCCATACAGTAGTTCATAAACAGCCATGCAGTAGTTTATAAAAAGCCATGCAGTAGTTTATAAACAGCCATACAGTAGTTCATAAACAGCCATGCAGTAGTTCATAAACAGCCATACAGTAGCTCATAAACAGCCATGCAGTAGTTCATAAACAGCAATGCAGTAGTTTATAAACAGCCATGCAGTAGTTTATAAACAGTCATGCAGTAGCTCATAAACAGCCATGCAGTAGTTCATAAACAGCCATGCAGTATCTCATAAACAGCCATGCAGTAGTTCATAAACAGCCATACAGTAGTTTATAAACAGCCATACAATAGTTCATAAACAGCCATACAGCAGTTTATAAACAGCCATGCAGTAGTTTATAAACAGCCATGCAGTAGTTCATAAACAGCCATGCAGTAGTTCATAAACAGCCATACAGTAGTTTATAAACAGCCATGCAGTAGTTCATAAACAGCCATGCAGTAGCTCATAAACAGCCATGCAGTAGTTCATAAACAGCCATACGGTAGTTCATAAACAGCCATGCGGTAGTTCATAAACAGCCATACAGTAGCTCATAAACAGCCATACGGTAGTTTATAAACAGCCATACGGTAGTTCATAAACAGCGATACAGTAGCTCATAAGCAGCCATACAGTAGTTCATAAACAGCCATACAGTAGTTCATAAACAGCCATGCAGTAGCTCATCAACAGCCATGCGGTAGTTCATAAACAGCCATACAGTAGCTCATAAACAGCCGTACGGTAGTTTATAAACAGCCATACGGTAGTTCATAAACAGCCATACAGTAGCTCATAAGCAGCCATACAGTAGTTCATAAACAGCCATACAGTAGTTCATAAACAGCCATGCAGTAGCTCATAAACAGCATTGCAGTAGTTCATCAACAGCCATACAGTAGTGCATAAACAGCCATACAGTAGTTCATAAACAGCCATGCAGTATCTCATAAACAGCCATGCAGTAGTTCATAAACAGCCATACAGTAGTTTATAAACAGCCATACAATAGTTCATAAACAGCCATACAGCAGTTTATAAACAGCCATGCAGTAGTTTATAAACAGCCATGCAGTAGTTCATAAACAGCCATGCAGTAGTTCATAAACAGCCATACAGTAGTTTATAAACAGCCATGCAGTAGTTCATAAACAGCCATGCAGTAGCTCATAAACAGCCATGCAGTAGTTCATAAACAGCCATACGGTAGTTCATAAACAGCCATGCGGTAGTTCATAAACAGCCATACAGTAGCTCATAAACAGCCATACGGTAGTTTATAAACAGCCATACGGTAGTTCATAAACAGCCATACAGTAGCTCATAAGCAGCCATACAGTAGTTCATAAACAGCCATACAGTAGTTCATAAACAGCCATGCAGTAGTTTATAAACAGCCATGCAGTAGCTCATAAACAGTCATACAGTAGTTTATAAACAGCCATACAGTAGTTTATAAACAGCCATACAGTAGTTCATAAACAGCCATACAGTAGTTCATAAACAGCCATGCAGTAGTTTATAAACAGCCATGCAGTAGTTCATAAACAGCCATGCAGTAGTTTATAAACAGCCATGCAGTAGTTCATAAACAGCCATACAGTAGCTCATAAACAGCCATGCAGTAGTTCATAAACAGCCATGCAGTAGTTTATAAACAGCCATGCAGTAGTTTATAAACAGCCATACAGTAGTTCATAAACAGCCATGCAGTAGCTCATAAACAGCCATGCAGTAGCTCATAAACAGCCATGCAGTAGTTCATAAACAGCCATACAGTAGTTTATAAACAGCCATACAGTAGTTCATAAACAGCCATACAGCAGTTTATAAACAGCCATGCAGTAGTTCATAAACAGCCATGCAGTAGTTTATAAACAGCCATGCAGTAGTTCATAAACAGCCATGCAGTAGTTCATAAACAGCCATGCAGTAGTTTATAAACAGCCATACAGTAGTTCATAAACAGCCATGCAGTAGTTTATAAACAGCCATGCAGTAGTTTATAAACAGCCATACAGTAGTTCATAAACAGCCATGCAGTAGTTCATAAACAGCCATACAGTAGCTCATAAACAGCCATGCAGTAGTTCATAAACAGCCATGCAGTAGTTTATAAACAGCCATGCAGTAGTTTATAAACAGCCATGCAGTAGTTTATAAACAGTCATGCAGTAGCTCATAAACAGCCATGCAGTAGTTCATAAACAGCCATGCAGTATCTCATAAACAGCCATGCAGTAGTTCATAAACAGCCATACAGTAGTTTATAAACAGCCATACAATAGTTCATAAACAGCCATACAGCAGTTTATAAACAGCCATGCAGTAGTTTATAAACAGCCATGCAGTAGTTCATAAACAGCCATGCAGTAGTTCATAAACAGCCATACAGTAGTTTATAAACAGCCATGCAGTAGTTCATAAACAGCCATGCAGTAGCTTATAAACAGCCATGCAGTAGTTCATAAACAGCCATACGGTAGTTCATAAACAGCCATGCGGTAGTTCATAAACAGCCATGCGGTAGTTCATAAACAGCCATACGGTAGTTTATAAACAGCCATACGGTAGTTCATAAACAGCCATACAGTAGCTCATAAGCAGCCATACAGTAGTTTATAAACAGCCATACAGTAGTTTATAAACAGCCATACAGTAGTTCATAAACAGCATTGCAGTAGTTCATCAACAGCCATACAGTAGTGCATAAACAGCCATACAGTAGTTCATAAACAGCCATACAGTAGTTCATAAACAGCCATACGGTAGTTTATAAACAGCCATATGGTAGTTCATAAACAGCCATACAGTAGCTCATAAGCAGCCATACAGTAGTTCATAAACAGCCATACAGTAGTTCATAAACAGCCATGCAATAGCTCATCAACAGCCATACAGTAGTTTATAAACAGCCATACAGTAGTTTATAAACAGCCATACAGTAGTTCATAAACAGCATTGCAGTAGTTCATCAACAGCCATACAGTAGTGCATAAACAGCCATACAGTAGTTCATAAACAGCCATACAGTAGTTCATAAACAGCCATACAGTAGCTCATAAACAGCCATACAGTAGTTCATCAACAGCCATACAGTAGTTTATAAACAGCCATACAGTAGTTCATAAACAGCCATACAGTAGTTCATAAACAGCCATACGGTAGTTCATAAACAGCCATACAGTAGTTCATAAACAGCCATACAGTAGTCCATAAGCAGCCATACAGTAGTTCATAAGCAGCCATACAGTAGTTTATAAACAGCCATACAGTAGTTCATAAACAGCCATACAGTAGCTCATAAACAGCCATACAGTAGTTTATAAACAGCCATACAGTAGTTCATAAACAGCCATACGGTAGTTCATAAACAGCCATGCAGTAGTTCATAAACAGCCATGCAGTAGTTTATAAACAGCCATGCAGTAGTTTATAAACAGCCATACAGTAGTTCATAAACAGCCATGCAGTAGTTTATAAACAGCCATGCAGTAGTTTATAAACAGCCATACAGTAATTCATAAACAGCCATGCAGTAGTTCATAAACAGCCATACAGTAGCTCATAAACAGCCATGCAGTAGTTCATAAACAGCCATGCAGTAGTTTATAAACAGCCATGCAGTAGTTCATAAACAGCCATGCAGTAGCTCATAAACAGCCATGCAGTAGTTCATAAACAGCCATACAGTAGTTTATAAACAGCCATACAGTAGTTCATAAACAGCCATACAGCAGTTTATAAAAAGCCATGCAGTAGTTCATAAACAGCCATGCAGTAGTTTATAAACAGCCATGCAGTAGTTCATAAACAGCCATACAGTAGTTTATAAACAGCCATGCAGTAGTTCATAAACAGCCATGCAGTAGCTCATAAACAGCCATGCAGTAGTTCATAAACAGCCATAGAGTAGTTCATAAACAGCCATGCGGTAGTTCATAAACAGCCATACAGTAGCTCATAAACAGCCATACGGTAGTTTATAAACAGCCATACAGTAGTTCATAAACAGCCATACAGTAGCTCATAAGCAGCCATACAGTAGTTCATAAACAGCCATACAGTAGTTTATAAACAGCCATGCAGTAGTTCATAAACAGCCATACAGTAGCTCATAAACAGCCATGCAGTAGTTCATAAACAGCCATGCAGTAGTTTATAAACAGCCATGCAGTAGTTTATAAACAGCCATACAGTAGTTCATAAACAGCCATGCAGTAGCTCATAAACAGCCATGCAGTAGTTCATAAACAGCCATGCAGTAGCTCATAAACAGCCATGCAGTAGTTCATAAACAGCCATACAGTAGTTTATAAACAGCCATACAGTAGTTCATAAACAGCCATACAGCAGTTTATAAACAGCCATGCAGTAGTTCATAAACAGCCATGCAGTAGTTTATAAACAGCCATGCAGTAGTTCATAAACAGCCATGCAGTAGTTCATAAACAGCCATGCAGCAGTTTATAAACAGCCATACAGTAGTTCATAAACAGCCATGCAGTAGTTTATAAAAAGCCATGCAGTAGTTTATAAACAGCCATACAGTAGTTCATAAACAGCCATGCAGTAGTTCATAAACAGCCATACAGTAGCTCATAAACAGCCATGCAGTAGTTCATAAACAGCAATGCAGTAGTTTATAAACAGCCATGCAGTAGTTTATAAACAGTCATGCAGTAGCTCATAAACAGCCATGCAGTAGTTCATAAACAGCCATGCAGTATCTCATAAACAGCCATGCAGTAGTTCATAAACAGCCATACAGTAGTTTATAAACAGCCATACAATAGTTCATAAACAGCCATACAGCAGTTTATAAACAGCCATGCAGTAGTTTATAAACAGCCATGCAGTAGTTCATAAACAGCCATGCAGTAGTTCATAAACAGCCATACAGTAGTTTATAAACAGCCATGCAGTAGTTCATAAACAGCCATGCAGTAGCTCATAAACAGCCATGCAGTAGTTCATAAACAGCCATACGGTAGTTCATAAACAGCCATGCGGTAGTTCATAAACAGCCATACAGTAGCTCATAAACAGCCATACGGTAGTTTATAAACAGCCATACGGTAGTTCATAAACAGCCATACAGTAGCTCATAAGCAGCCATACAGTAGTTCATAAACAGCCATACAGTAGTTCATAAACAGCCATGCAGTAGCTCATCAACAGCCATGCGGTAGTTCATAAACAGCCATACAGTAGCTCATAAACAGCCGTACGGTAGTTTATAAACAGCCATACGGTAGTTCATAAACAGCCATACAGTAGCTCATAAGCAGCCATACAGTAGTTCATAAACAGCCATACAGTAGTTCATAAACAGCCATGCAGTAGCTCATAAACAGCATTGCAGTAGTTCATCAACAGCCATACAGTAGTGCATAAACAGCCATACAGTAGTTCATAAACAGCCATGCAGTATCTCATAAACAGCCATGCAGTAGTTCATAAACAGCCATACAGTAGTTTATAAACAGCCATACAATAGTTCATAAACAGCCATACAGCAGTTTATAAACAGCCATGCAGTAGTTTATAAACAGCCATGCAGTAGTTCATAAACAGCCATGCAGTAGTTCATAAACAGCCATACAGTAGTTTATAAACAGCCATGCAGTAGTTCATAAACAGCCATGCAGTAGCTCATAAACAGCCATGCAGTAGTTCATAAACAGCCATACGGTAGTTCATAAACAGCCATGCGGTAGTTCATAAACAGCCATACAGTAGCTCATAAACAGCCATACGGTAGTTTATAAACAGCCATACGGTAGTTCATAAACAGCCATACAGTAGCTCATAAGCAGCCATACAGTAGTTCATAAACAGCCATACAGTAGTTCATAAACAGCCATGCAGTAGCTCATCAACAGCCATGCGGTAGTTCATAAACAGCCATACAGTAGCTCATAAACAGCCGTACGGTAGTTTATAAACAGCCATACGGTAGTTCATAAACAGCCATACAGTAGCTCATAAGCAGCCATACAGTAGTTCATAAACAGCCATACAGTAGTTCATAAACAGCCATGCAGTAGCTCATCAACAGCCATACAGTAGTTTATAAACAGCCATACAGTAGTTTATAAACAGCCATACAGTAGTTCATAAACAGCATTGCAGTAGTTCATCAACAGCCATACAGTAGTTCATAAACAGCCATGCGGTAGTTCATAAACAGCCATGCGGTAGTTCATAAACAGCCATACGGTAGTTTATAAACAGCCATACGGTAGTTCATAAACAGCCATACAGTAGCTCATAAGCAGCCATACAGTAGTTCATAAACAGCCATACAGTAGTTCATAAACAGCCATGCAGTAGCTCATCAACAGCCATGCGGTAGTTCATAAACAGCCATACAGTAGCTCATAAACAGCCATACGGTAGTTTATAAACAGCCATATGGTAGTTCATAAACAGCCATACAGTAGCTCATAAGCAGCCATACAGTAGTTCATAAACAGCCATACAGTAGTTCATAAACAGCCATGCAGTAGCTCATCAACAGCCATACAGTAGTTTATAAACAGCCATACAGTAGTTTATAAACAGCCATACAGTAGTTCATAAACAGCATTGCAGTAGTTCATCAACAGCCATACAGTAGTGCATAAACAGCCATACAGTAGTTCATAAACAGCCATACAGTAGCTCATAAACAGCCATACAGTAGTTCATCAACAGCCATACAGTAGTTTATAAACAGCCATACAGTAGTTCATAAACAGCCATACAGTAGTTCATAAACAGCCATACGGTAGTTCATAAACAGCCATACAGTAGTTCATAAACAGCCATACAGTAGTCCATAAGCAGCCATACAGTAGTTCATAAGCAGCCATACAGTAGTTTATAAACAGCCATACAGTAGTTCATAAACAGCCATGCAGTAGCTCATCAACAGCCATGCGGTAGTTCATAAACAGCCATACAGTAGCTCATAAACAGCCGTACGGTAGTTTATAAACAGCCATACGGTAGTTCATAAACAGCCATACAGTAGCTCTTAAGCAGCCATACAGTAGTTCATAAACAGCCATACAGTAGTTCATAAACAGCCATGCAGTAGCTCATCAACAGCCATACAGTAGTTTATAAACAGCCATACAGTAGTTTATAAACAGCCATACAGTAGTTCATAAACAGCATTGCAGTAGTTCATCAACAGCCATACAGTAGTGCATAAACAGCCATACAGTAGTTCATAAACAGCCATACAGTAGTTCATAAACAGCCATACAGTAGTTCATCAACAGCCATACAGTAGTTTATAAACAGCCATACAGTAGTTCATAAACAGCCATACAGTAGTTCATAAACAGCCATACGGTAGTTCATAAACAGCCATACAGTAGTTCATAAACAGCCATACAGTAGTTCATAAGCAGCCATACAGTAGTTTATAAACAGCCATACAGTAGTTCATAAACAGCCATGCAGTATCTCATAAACAGCCATGCAGTAGTTCATAAACAGCCATACAGTAGTTTATAAACAGCCATACAATAGTTCATAAACAGCCATACAGCAGTTTATAAACAGCCATGCAGTAGTTTATAAACAGTCATACAGTAGTTTATAAACAGCCATACAGTAGTTTATAAACAGCCATACAGTAGTTCATAAACAGCCATACAGTAGTTCATAAACAGCCATGCAGTAGTTTATAAACAGCCATGCAGTAGTTCATAAACAGCCATGCAGTAGTTTATAAACAGCCATGCAGTAGTTCATAAACAGCCATACAGTAGCTCATAAACAGCCATGCAGTAGTTCATAAACAGCCATGCAGTAGTTTATAAACAGCCATGCAGTAGTTTATAAACAGCCATACAGTAGTTCATAAACAGCCATGCAGTAGCTCATAAACAGCCATGCAGTAGCTCATAAACAGCCATGCAGTAGTTCATAAACAGCCATACAGTAGTTTATAAACAGCCATACAGTAGTTCATAAACAGCCATACAGCAGTTTATAAACAGCCATGCAGTAGTTCATAAACAGCCATGCAGTAGTTTATAAACAGCCATGCAGTAGTTCATAAACAGCCATGCAGTAGTTCATAAACAGCCATGCAGTAGTTTATAAACAGCCATACAGTAGTTCATAAACAGCCATGCAGTAGTTTATACACAGCCATGCAGTAGTTTATAAACAGCCATACAGTAGTTCATAAACAGCCATGCAGTAGTTCATAAACAGCCATACAGTAGCTCATAAACAGCCATGCAGTAGTTCATAAACAGCCATGCAGTAGTTTATAAACAGCCATGCAGTATTTTATAAACAGCCATGCAGTAGTTTATAAACAGTCATGCAGTAGCTCATAAACAGCCATGCAGTAGTTCATAAACAGCCATGCAGTATCTCATAAACAGCCATGCAGTAGTTCATAAACAGCCATACAGTAGTTTATAAACAGCCATACAATAGTTCATAAACAGCCATACAGCAGTTTATAAACAGCCATGCAGTAGTTTATAAACAGCCATGCAGTAGTTCATAAACAGCCATGCAGTAGTTCATAAACAGCCATACAGTAGTTTATAAACAGCCATGCAGTAGTTCATAAACAGCCATGCAGTAGCTTATAAACAGCCATGCAGTAGTTCATAAACAGCCATACGGTAGTTCATAAACAGCCATGCGGTAGTTCATAAACAGCCATGCGGTAGTTCATAAACAGCCATACGGTAGTTTATAAACAGCCATACGGTAGTTCATAAACAGCCATACAGTAGCTCATAAGCAGCCATACAGTAGTTCATAAACAGCCATACGGTAGTTCATAAACAGCCATGCAGTAGTTCATAAACAGCCATGCAGTAGTTTATAAACAGCCATGCAGTAGTTTATAAACAGCCATACAGTAGTTCATAAACAGCCATGCAGTAGTTTATAACCAGCCATGCAGTAGTTTATAAACAGCCATACAGTAATTCATAAACAGCCATGCAGTAGTTCATAAACAGCCATACAGTAGCTCATAAACAGCCATGCAGTAGTTCATAAACAGCAATGCAGTAGTTTATAAACAGCCATGCAGTAGTTTATAAACAGTCATGCAGTAGCTCATAAACAGCCATGCAGTAGTTCATAAACAGCCATGCAGTATCTCATAAACAGCCATGCAGTAGTTCATAAACAGCCATACAGTAGTTTATAAACAGCCATACAATAGTTCATAAACAGCCGTACAGCAGTTTATAAACAGCCATGCAGTAGTTTATACACAGCCATGCAGTAGTTCATAAACAGCCATGCAGTAGTTCATAAACAGCCATACAGTAGTTTATAAACAGCCATGCAGTAGTTCATAAACAGCCATGCAGTAGCTCATAAACAGCCATGCAGTAGTTCATAAACAGCCATACGGTAGTTCATAAACAGCCATGCGGTAGTTCATAAACAGCCATACAGTAGCTCATAAACAGCCATACGGTAGTTTATAAACAGCCATACGGTAGTTCATAAACAGCCATACAGTAGCTCATAAGCAGCCATACAGTAGTTCATAAACAGCCATACAGTAGTTCATAAACAGCCATGCAGTAGCTCATCAACAGCCATGCGGTAGTTCATAAACAGCCATACAGTAGCTCATAAACAGCCGTACGGTAGTTTATAAACAGCCATACGGTAGTTCATAAACAGCCATACAGTAGCTCATAAGCAGCCATACAGTAGTTCATAAACAGCCATACAGTAGTTCATAAACAGCCATGCAGTAGCTCATAAACAGCATTGCAGTAGTTCATCAACAGCCATACGGTAGTTCATAAACAGCCATGCGGTAGTTCATAAACAGCCATACAGTAGCTCATAAACAGCCATACGGTAGTTTATAAACAGCCATACGGTAGTTCATAAACAGCCATACAGTAGCTCATAAGCAGCCATACAGTAGTTCATAAACAGCCATACAGTAGTTCATAAACAGCCATGCAGTAGCTCATCAACAGCCATGCGGTAGTTCATAAACAGCCATGCAGTAGCTCATCAACAGCCATACAGTAGTTTATAAACAGCCATACAGTAGTTTATAAACAGCCATACAGTAGTTCATAAACAGCATTGCAGTAGTTCATCAACAGCCATACAGTAGTGCATAAACAGCCATACAGTAGTTCATAAACAGCCATGCAGTATCTCATAAACAGCCATGCAGTAGTTCATAAACAGCCATACAGTAGTTTATAAACAGCCATACAATAGTTCATAAACAGCCATACAGCAGTTTATAAACAGCCATGCAGTAGTTTATAAACAGCCATGCAGTAGTTCATAAACAGCCATGCAGTAGTTCATAAACAGCCATACAGTAGTTTATAAACAGCCATGCAGTAGTTCATAAACAGCCATGCAGTAGCTCATAAACAGCCATGCAGTAGTTCATAAACAGCCATACGGTAGTTCATAAACAGCCATGCGGTAGTTCATAAACAGCCATACAGTAGCTCATAAACAGCCATACGGTAGTTTATAAACAGCCATACGGTAGTTCATAAACAGCCATACAGTAGCTCATAAGCAGCCATACAGTAGTTCATAAACAGCCATACAGTAGTTCATAAACAGCCATGCAGTAGCTCATCAACAGCCATGCGGTAGTTCATAAACAGCCATACAGTAGCTCATAAACAGCCGTACGGTAGTTTATAAACAGCCATACGGTAGTTCATAAACAGCCATACAGTAGCTCATAAGCAGCCATACAGTAGTTCATAAACAGCCATACAGTAGTTCATAAACAGCCATGCAGTAGCTCATCAACAGCCATACAGTAGTTTATAAACAGCCATACAGTAGTTTATAAACAGCCATACAGTAGTTCATAAACAGCATTGCAGTAGTTCATCAACAGCCATACGGTAGTTCATAAACAGCCATGCGGTAGTTCATAAACAGCCATGCGGTAGTTCATAAACAGCCATACAGTAGTTTATAAACAGCCATACAATAGTTCATAAACAGCCATACAGCAGTTTATAAACAGCCATGCAGTAGTTTATAAACAGCCATGCAGTAGTGCATAAACAGCCATACAGTAGTTCATAAACAGCCATACAGTAGTTCATAAACAGCCATACAGTAGCTCATAAACAGCCATACAGTAGTTTATAAACAGCCATACAGTAGTTCATAAACAGCCATACAGTAGTTCATAAACAGCCATACGGTAGTTCATAAACAGCCATACAGTAGTTCATAAACAGCCATACAGTAGTTCATAAGCAGCCATACAGTAGTTTATAAACAGCCATACAGTAGTTCATAAACAGCCATGCAGTATCTCATAAACAGCCATGCAGTAGTTCATAAACAGCCATACAGTAGTTTATAAACAGCCATACAATAGTTCATAAACAGCCATACAGCAGTTTATAAACAGCCATGCAGTAGTTTATAAACAGCCATGCAGTAGTTCATAAACAGCCATGCAGTAGTTCATAAACAGCCATACAGTAGTTTATAAACAGCCATGCAGTAGTTCATAAACAGCCATGCAGTAGCTCATAAACAGCCATGCAGTAGTTCATAAACAGCCATACGGTAGTTCATAAACAGCCATGCGGTAGTTCATAAACAGCCATACAGTAGCTCATAAACAGCCATACTGTAGTTTATAAACAGCCATACGGTAGTTCATAAACAGCCATACAGTAGCTCATAAGCAGCCATACAGTAGTTCATAAACAGCCATACAGTAGTTCATAAACAGCCATGCAGTAGCTCATCAACAGCCATGCGGTAGTTCATAAACAGCCATACAGTAGCTCATAAACAGCCGTACGGTAGTTTATAAACAGCCATACGGTAGTTCATAAACAGCCATACAGTAGCTCATAAGCAGCCATACAGTAGTTCATAAACAGCCATACAGTAGTTCATAAACAGCCATGCAGTAGCTCATCAACAGCCATACAGTAGTTTATAAACAGCCATACAGTAGTTTATAAACAGCCATACAGTAGTTCATAAACAGCATTGCAGTAGTTCATCAACAGCCATACGGTAGTTCATAAACAGCCATGCGGTAGTTCATAAACAGCCATGCGGTAGTTCATAAACAGCCATACGGTAGTTTATAAACAGCCATACGGTAGTTCATAAACAGCCATACAGTAGCTCATAAGCAGCCATACAGTAGTTCATAAACAGCCATACAGTAGTTCATAAACAGCCATGCAGTAGCTCATCAACAGCCATGCGGTAGTTCATAAACAGCCATACAGTAGCTCATAAACAGCCATACGGTAGTTTATAAACAGCCATATGGTAGTTCATAAACAGCCATACAGTAGCTCATAAGCAGCCATACAGTAGTTCATAAACAGCCATACAGTAGTTCATAAACAGCCATGCAGTAGCTCATCAACAGCCATACAGTAGTTTATAAACAGCCATACAGTAGTTTATAAACAGCCATACAGTAGTTCATAAACAGCATTGCAGTAGTTCATCAACAGCCATACAGTAGTGCATAAACAGCCATACAGTAGTTCATAAACAGCCATGCAGTATCTCATAAACAGCCATGCAGTAGTTCATAAACAGCCATACAGTAGTTTATAAACAGCCATACAATAGTTCATAAACAGCCATACAGCAGTTTATAAACAGCCATGCAGTAGTTTATAAACAGCCATGCAGTAGTTCATAAACAGCCATGCAGTAGTTCATAAACAGCCATACAGTAGTTTATAAACAGCCATGCAGTAGTTCATAAACAGCCATGCAGTAGTTCATAAACAGCCATGCGGTAGTTCATAAACAGCCATGCGGTAGTTCATAAACAGCCATACAGTAGTTTATAAACAGCCATACAATAGTTCATAAACAGCCATACAGCAGTTTATAAACAGCCATGCAGTAGTTTATAAACAGCCATGCAGTAGTGCATAAACAGCCATACAGTAGTTCATAAACAGCCATACAGTAGTTCATAAACAGCCATACAGTAGCTCATAAACAGCCATACAGTAGTTCATCAACAGCCATACAGTAGTTTATAAACAGCCATACAGTAGTTCATAAACAGCCATGCAGTAGTTTATAAACAGCCATGCAGTAGTTCATAAACAGCCATGCAGTAGTTCATAAACAGCCATACAGTAGTTTATAAACAGCCATGCAGTAGTTCATAAACAGCCATGCAGTAGCTCATAAACAGCCATGCAGTAGTTCATAAACAGCCATACGGTAGTTCATAAACAGCCATGCGGTAGTTCATAAACAGCCATACAGTAGCTCATAAACAGCCATACGGTAGTTCATAAACAGCCATACAGTAGCTCATAAGCAGCCATACAGTAGTTCATAAACAGCCATACAGTAGTTCATAAACAGCCATGCAGTAGCTCATCAACAGCCATACAGTAGTTTATAAACAGCCATACAGTAGTTTATAAACAGCCATACAGTAGTTCATAAACAGCATTGCAGTAGTTCATCAACAGCCATACAGTAGTGCATAAACAGCCATACAGTAGTTCATAAACAGCCATACAGTAGTTCATAAACAGCCATACAGTAGCTCATAAACAGCCATACAGTAGTTCATCAACAGCCATACAGTAGTTTATAAACAGCCATACAGTAGTTCATAAACAGCCATGCAGTAGTTTATAAACAGCCATGCAGTAGTTTATAAACAGCCATACAGTAATTCATAAACAGCCATGCAGTAGTTCATAAACAGCCATACAGTAGCTCATAAACAGCCATGCAGTAGTTCATAAACAGCCATGCAGTAGTTTATAAACAGCCATGCAGTAGTTTATAAACAGCCATGCAGTAGCTCATAAACAGCCATGCAGTAGTTTATAAACAGCCATGCAGTAGTTTATAAACAGCCATGCAGTAGCTCATAAACAGCCATGCAGTAGTTCATAAACAGCCATGCAGTAGCTCATAAACAGCCATGCAGTAGTTCATAAACAGCCATACAGTAGTTTATAAACAGCCATACAGTAGTTCATCAACAGCCATACAGTAGTTTATAAACAGCCACACAGTAGTTCATAAACAGCCATGCAGTAGTTAATAAACAGCAGCTAAATGAACTCGGGGTTACAAGTTAAGTACTTCTCAAGTACATAAGAAGGATACTGTAAGATCTTAAGAAAGCGCACAGTAGCCAACGGTGACTAAAGGTGATTGTTATCAGGACATTTAAACCTAAACTAAGGGGGGCGGGGGGGGTGTCTTTTCTTTTTAATGGATAACGCTCCATAATGTTAGGAAAAACGCCACAACCCGTGCAATTATTAACGTTCTTTACCGGAAATGTCTCCTGCAGACTTCGTTTCGGAGCACTGGGGCAGTTACCAAATTCAAACAGTAATTACTGCAATCACAAATAAACTGATCAGAAAAAGAAAAGCGGTGTAGTGTGTAATAACATTCACGATCCTATCGCCCCCCCCCCCCCCGTGTGGCCCTGGGACTCTGTGATCACTGTCTGGTTCATCTCGTCCCAACCTACAGGCAGAAACTACAACCTGGTTAAAACCTTGAGGAACTGGACCAATGAGTCAAAACCGGAGCTCCCGGCCTGCCTCGGCTGGACTGACTGGAGGGTTTCTGAGGCTGCACCAAAACCCTCTGTACCTTTAACAACAATAATCCCTGGTTCTCAGCAAAACTCAGACGGCTTCCTCAGGCCAAAGAGGAAGCCTACGGGAGTGGAGACAGGATCCGGTGTAACTAAGCCAGAAATACACCCACAAAGGAGATCAGAGTGGCAAAAGTTGAAAAACAGCTTTTCTGCCAACGGCCGAGCATCATTCTGGAGTGGGTTGAAAGACATTACCAACTACAGGAGACCCCCCCCCCCCCACACACACCCTCTCTGGTCACAACACACAACCAACTACACCCCCTGCCAGCCACTCCCCCCTCCCCACCGAACCCCCACCTGCACTCTGGATCTGTGCTGAGGACGTGTGCCGGCTCTTCCAGAGACAGAAGACCAGGGAGGCACCGGACCCGGGTGGCATGTCACCCTCCCGTCTGGACGTCTGTGCTGACCAGCTGATCCCCATTTTCACACTGATCTTCGACAGATCACTGGAGCTGTGTAAGTCCCCTCCTGCTTCAACAGCTCCACTATCATCCCGGTCCCCAAGAAACCCCATCCAGACACAATCAGCAAAAAGGCCCAGCAGAGGATGTACTTCCGGTGTGGGAAGATGGCGGCGCGAACTCACGTTTGCAGCAGCTTCACCCAGTACCGACTATGCAGCGTCTTTGTCCACGTCTACGTCTGAGTTTGTGAAGTTTTTAAGTTTGATCTTAGTTTGTTTTTTTTTAATAGCTGGGAGAGCTGGCATTGGATCGGCTGGGAGAGCTTGGTCTGCCACGTCCGGTGGGCCCAAGGACCACAGCCTTTCCTGGAGTTGCCCCCGAAAAGGAAGCACCGAGGGCGGTCTGACAGGACGCGGGAGCAGGGCAGGCTAAGCTAACTGCTAGCCCATGCAGACCGGCGGTTCTGATAACACCGGGGGCGGTCTGACAGGACGCGGGAGCAGGGCAGGCTAAGCTAACTGCTAGCCCATGCAGACCGGCGGTTCTGATAACACCGGGGGCGGTCTGACAGGACGCGGGATCAGGGCAGGTTACGCTAACTGCTAGCCCATGCAGACCGGCGGTTCTGATAACACCGAGGGCGGTCTGACAGGACGTGGAAGCAGGGCAGGCTAAGCTAACTGCTAGCCCATGCAGACCGGCGGTTCTGATAACACCGAGGGCGGTCTGACAGGACGCGGGAGCAGGGCAGGCTAAGCTAACTGCTAGCCCATGCAGACCGGCGGTTCTGATAACACCGAGGGCGGTCTGACAGGACGCGGGAGCAGGGCAGGCTAAGCTAACTGCTAGCCCATGCAGACCGGCGGTTCTGATAACACCGGGGGCGGTCTGACAGGACGCGGGAGCAGGGCAGGCTAAGCTAACTGCTAGCCCATGCAGACCGGCAGTTCTGATAACACCGAGGGCGGTCTGGCCTGGCGTTGGCTGTGTTTCTAGTGTCGTCGTGTGGAGTGCGGGGAGGTGAGTCGAAGGTGTCTGGCTGGGAGAGCTGGCATTGGATCGGCTGAGGGAGCCCGGTCTGCTGTGTCCGGTGGGCCCAGGGACCACGGCCCTGACCGGAGCTGCACCCGAAGAGGAAGCACCGAGGGCGGGCGGTGCGCTCTCGAGAGTGAGGCAGGCTAAGCTAACTGCTAGCCTGGCTGGCCTTCGCTCTCCTGGACAGTGACTTATTTGGACTGTGTTGCGCTGAGTGGACTGTGTTGTTAACTGTTTGTGTGTGTGTTTTGTTTTTGTTTTTTGCTTTGTTCTCTCTGTTTTTGGATGTTTTTGGATGTGTGTTTTTATCTTTTGTGCCGCACTGCTGTGGGCTGGGTGAAACGAAATTTAGTTTCCTTTGTGTACGCAAGCACACGGAAGAAAGGATAATAGATTGTTCCTGATTCCCGATACTTTCTCCGCCAGCTCAGGAAGTTCAACCTGCCTCGGGAACTGCTGATTCAGGTCTACACTGCAGTAATCCAGTCTGTCCTCTGCACATCCATCACTGTCTGGTTTGGATCGGCCACCAAACAGGACCGGGACAGACTACAACGGACAGTTAAGTCTGCAGAGAAAATCACTGGTGCCAACCTGCCCTCCATTCAGGACTTATACACCTCCAGACTCAGGAAACGGGCAGGCAACATCACTGCAGACCCACCACACCCTGGTCACCACCTGTTCCAACCCCTCCCCTCTGGTAGGCGCTACAGAGCACTGTACCCCAAAACAACCAGATATAAAAACAGTTCCTTTACGCAGGCTGCCATTCAAACAAATGCTTAACACTGTCAAATAAATCCAACCATGTAGTATATACTATACTGTACATGCTGTATATACTGTACTGTACATGCTGTATATACTGTACTGTACATGTTGTGTATACTGTACTGTACATGTTGTGTACACTGTACTGTACATGTTGTGTATACTGTACTGTACATGCTGTATATACTGTACTGTACATGTTGTGTATACTGTACTGTACATGCTGTATATACTGTACTGTACATGTTGTGTATACTGTACTGTACATGTTGCACTGTACATGTTGTGTACACTGTACTATACATGTTGTATATACTGTACTGTACATGTTGTGTATACTGTACTGTATATTGTAGGTATACTGTCTGTCATGTCCATCTACCTTAGGCATGTATGTCAGTAAGCTGCTAACATCTATTTCAGCATCTCAGATATATTCTCTGCACCACTGCACTTTATCTCCTCTTATTTCACCTGTATAAGTCAGTCCTTGTGTAGATATCTGAAGATTGTTGTGTTGTTGTGTTGTAAGTACACTTAGAGCCACGAAACCTGTGCAAACCTACACAGCCAATAAACACGATTCTGATTCTGACAGAACTATATCACGTTTATTCAACCTTCAGGATTCATAAAAATGGAAGGAGGGGAAAACACCATGTGTCTTCATAAAAGTTTGAGTTTAATAAATGCAACAAAAAAAAAACAAACCACATGTAAAGACAAGTCAACAGAACATGAACGGAATGGATATTCCCACCACAAGGCCTCCATAAAGAACAGAGCGTGTTTAAATTCAGTTTTTTTGAAATACGGTCAAATTTAATTCAGCAAATGTGGATTTGGACAGAAGGTTGAATCTGAGGTGCGAGACTTAAAAAGGAAACTCAATGGGTTCCTTTGAAATTTCAATTATTTTCCTTTAAACGATACATCTTCATTGGGATATCAGATACTCTTGAGTGAAACTTTAATTATATTCAAAATTCTGAATCGTCTCCAACCCCCAGGAACCAGTAGCAAACAGCAGCAAAACTTCACAGGTAAAAAATGTCTCGTCTTCATAGACACGTGTCCATCTGGGCGTCTTCTGGAAAATAAGCAGAAAGACCTGAGTTACTCTCCTCACCGTCTACACTTCCTCTCAGTTGCTCGAGCATGTGTACCGCTTTTCCACCGCCCACTTCCCTCACGAAGGCCGCCGAAGGAATTTGCCCCCATCCAAGTTAAAAACAAAAAGCCCAAATTCTACTCCAAACCCACAAGAACCAACAGATCACCCTTACTGGGTGACATGTTTTATGGCAACGCATGCTTAATCTTCCGAGCCGTCCCGGTCGCTGCTCCACCCCCTCTGCTCCACCCCCTCCACCGATCCGGGGAGGGCTGCAGACTACCACATGCCTCCTCCCATACATGTGGAGTCACCAGCCGCTTCTTTTCACCTGACAGTGAGGAGATTCACCAGGGGGACGTAGCGCGTGGGAGGTTCACACTCTTCCCCCCAGCCCCCCCCCCCCCAAAAGGGCGCCCTGACTGACCAGAGGAGGCGCTAGTGCAGCGACCAGCGGAAAACTACGAACGCTTTTAGAGGCTCGTTCAGGGACCACGTCAAGCTGTTAAAATACTGTTGGTTAAATATGTTTGTGACTTGCTTGGGACTTTGAATTGACTGCCTTGTTAAATTCTGAATCAGTTGTGGACATGAAGACCATGCTGTTGTGCAGCATAGGGTTTTAAGAGGAGGAACGAACAGACATGTAATCAGAAAATGTAGGGTGGGATTTCCAAGCTCATGCTCAGAGACCTTTACGGCGAAAAATCTGACGTTAACTGCTGTTCAGTGCTTTTCCACAGCCACCTGACAACATTAACTTCCAGCAAAAGCACAGGAGCAACCAGCTACAGAGCAGCCTGCTCATGATGAGAGAAGACACAAACATTTTACCGGGAATTCTGGGTAAAAAAATGTTGGCAACGCTCAAATTTATGATAACTGCTTACTCTCATGTAAACTGCTCTTGATAAGTCGCCTCTGCGACCGGAGTCCCTGAAAGAGCCACGCAAAACGTTGGTATGTATTGTGCAGAATACCACCAGCGGGTTCCCGAGCTATAGGTCTGCAGTCCCAGGTTCACACCCTTTTCAGGAAATCATTTTCCAGGACTTCTGTTTGGAAATACAGGACCCTTGTCATCCACACAAGGTCGTAGTCTTCAGTATCAAATATTAGTGGAAGCCTCAACAGTTTCTAAATGGACTGTGTAACTTTCAGCTGGCCACTGACCATACCGCCCAAACCTCAAACGATGGTGTGCAACCACAGCAGATAAAAAACAATAGAAAAATAAATATATCTGTTGCAAATTATGCTAAAATATGCAATCTCAGTGTTACCGACTGAGATTATAAATATATATATAGATAGATAAATGTGATTTTACAGTCAAACTTTACAATTTTCGATGACCTCAACAATAATTCCAGGACATTTGATCGATTTTATTATAAACTATTCTATAATTCAAGGTTTTCCAGGATGCGTGGGAAACCTGAGTAAAACAAAATGTCAGCACACAGACCATCAAATACTGACCAGCAGGACCATTTTCAAAAGTAAACGATTATGTTAAGCGACTTTGAGTGTTAGACAAGCGCTACATGAATTAGATTTATTATTATTATTAATATTATGTTATTGAGCACAGTATTTGTACCCAATGCGATATGGTTCAGTGTGTTTGCAGAAGTGGAACAAAAGATGATACGGATCTGCAATCTGAGGGACGCATGGAGCTCAGGGGCTGCAGACACGTGTCAAGAAGCATGTCATAACATCTTTACTGACCGGAGCAGATAGTTTGTGCTCCTGTGGAAATGAAGCCTAAACATGACTAAAAGTAGGGAACTTGTTCTGCCGCTCTCGGAGAGAGAACGAACAGCAGCAGACTCACTTGTTTCGTTAAAGAGGAAGGAATCCTGGTACTCCTTCATGTACTGAGAGGATCTGGCCTCGTCCAGGAACAGAGAATACACCCTCTTGATGTCCTCCACCTGCACCTCCGTCCCCTGAGGTAAAAAACACACATATAACAGCCGCTTCCAATGCTAACAGACACACTAGAGGACTGAAAACCCTAACCTACTGTGAAAACAAACTGGTTCATATACATAAGATTTTGAAGACTTTGTCACTTCAGGCAATTGTTTGGTGTAAGGACATCAATGTCCTTACACCAAACAATTAAGCAAGGATGGCCTTTCCCAAATTAAGGCTATTACTATACTGATGACGATCACCTTTGCTCACTGTTGGGTAATGTGCGCTTTCGTAAGATCTTATAGTATCCTTTTTATGTATTTAAGAAGTACTTAACTTGTAACCCAAATTTGTCACTTCAATTCAGTTGTTTGGTGTAAGGACATCAACGCCTATCCCAAATCAAGGCTATTACTATTAGTTAAATCGTGAGCTACTGGGCACCCCGGTAGCTCACCTGGTACAGCGCATACCACGTACCAAGGCTGAGTCCTTACCACAGCGGTCTGGGCTTGAATCCAACCCATGCCCTTTGCATATATATATATATATGTGTGGGTGTGTGGGTGTGTGCTACTGAAACCCGACACACTACGGATGTCTGGAGCTATTAGTACAGGGACGCAATCCAACATGATGACAATTAAAATGCTAGCAAAACTCAAATTGACCCCTCACCACAACACCTCTTCAAGACCAATGCAGGTGTCAGGCCATTAAAAACTCATCATACTTGAGATTAATGGGGCAACTCAGATCAGTCTGAGTCAACTGGGGTGGGTAAGACTAACTCTGTAAGCCCACTTAAGAGTATGACTGATGGGTTTTTCCAGTCACGGTTAGAGCTGTAACACAATCTACGTATTCCTGGTGAAGCTGACTGGAACTGAGGCTCAAGAGGCTCACCCTGCGTTTGCGACACACCAGGCCAGCGGTGCTGATCAGCTGGATGGCATAGCGCAGTGACGTCTCCAGGCCGATGCGCGTCAGGACTGTGTGAGCCTCCTCACTCAGCTCCACATCCTCCTCCTCACACCTGAAATGACAGCAAAAATAGAAAATTATGCTATCTTATGTTAGCTTATAGATGCTGTGAAGAAGGGAACAGAGGTCGGTGAGCTTGAGAACGTGGATTCGAACCTAATCTTGAGGATCTGCCTCGTCTCTTTCTCGGTGTAGGGTGAGGTAGCGATGATGAGAAGACGGTCTAGCAAATCAATGGGGATACCATGGGGGCTCTGGTAGTTTGTGCCACGGATACTGACAGAAAGAAAAATGCAGTGAGTAACCTGTCAAGATTCACAACAGATACACAACATCAGAGGGAAAAGGGAGCAGGGGACAGCGGATAGTACCGAGTGATCCCTCTGTTGGTAGCCATGATCAGAACGGGGGACAAGTCACTCTCCAGCGCACGGTTCAGGAAGGAGAAGCACTCCATGTCCAACATATGGACCTCATCAATAAATAACACCTGGAACCAGTCACAAACAACAAATGGAGGTTAGTGAAGACACACACATGTATGTGCACATGCACAAACACATGAACTGTAAATCTTTACAACCTACCCCTGGAATTATCTCGGCTTTGCCCTCTTCCCTCCACTCAGACACTTTAGCGTTGATCTGCTCGCGAACTTCAGACTTGATCTCTCCGGTGTCTCCAGAGAAGAGCGCCAGGAAGCCTTGTGTGCGGCTGTTGATAACATCAATCTCGTGGAGGGACACTGTATGAACCACCTCTTTCCTCTTCTGCAGCTCCCCCTCTGGACACTGGACAAACTGCGTCTACAGTAATAACAATAATAGAAAAAATAAAGAAATAAAGGGTACTTCTACAAATTGATATGACTGTCATAGTCTTTTTCCACATTCTATATCTGCAGCTGCTTATTAGTGTGACTTATTAACATCTGCTTATGGGCATTAGAAATATCACACTGAAGGAAAGGTTCAAGAATAACCAGTACCTGGGCTCCCATGGCATCATAGTCTCTGGCTCTGGTGAACGAACGGCCCAGTTTGCTGATCTTCCCGGTGGCTTTGTCAATGGTTATAACGTCTCTAAGGGAGAAGGAGCCAGAAAAAAACAGACTAAGTCAGGCAAACTGACAAGTCTGGCTGAATAACATTTTTGTCATTGTACAAGTTACACGGAATGTGTTCTCTGCATTTAACCCATCCTATTGTATAGCAGCAGTGGGCAGCTGCAGTGCCCGGGGACCCACTCCACTTCCTCTTTCCATTGCCTTGCTCAGGGGCACAGACAGGAATATTAACCCAAACATGCATGTCTTTTTGATGGTGCGAGGAAACTGGAGCACCCACACAGACACGAGGAGAACATGCAAACTCCACACAGAAAGGACCTGGGACGGCCTGGGGTTTGAACCCAGGACCTTCTTGCTGTGAGGCACCAGTGCAAACCACTGGGAAATTAAATATAAATAAAGGGAATCCTTTACCAGAGATCAACTCACCCAGCTTGAACCTTCTCTTTACTGAGACTCTCAATCATCTTGTTGCCCAAGTCATAGATGGTCTCCATCTCTGTGGTCTTTAGAGTCAGCTTGCCCACCTTGGCACCCTGATAAATAATACACAAAGTGAAAAATGGCTATGAAAATAAATAATGATAAAACTTTATGTGTTTTGACATGAAATCAAATAAGTTAATCCATTGGCTGTCTTTCCATCCAAAGGATAGCGGTCCTCTAATCCCTTTGAGATGTACTGAGACAGCCTGGCTTTTTTTACTTAGCTGTACTTAAAACAATTTTAAGAATATATTTCATAATTCTTTTTACAATGTGAAGTATAAAATATTGTACGATATGCAATTTTTTTGTGAGCATGGAAAATTACAAATTATGGAAGTGCAACAATTGCTTTGAATTTATTTTCCATTTAACTACAGTTATATAATTATCTAAATTAGCAAGCTTTTGTTTGCATGATTGTGAATCCGAAAATATCACGACTTAACCAGTAGATGGCGTATTTCTAGGAGATCTGGCTTGTGAACAGCTGAGCTCATACTGAGCGTAGTGATCCATTCAAGATGAATTAAACAAGGGATTAATATTCGAGAAAAACAGACCAATAGCAAGTAGCCTACAAGAGAGAGTGAAGAACTTACTGTTCCAGTGGCTGGCCTGTCAATCTGGATCTCCACGACCTCTCCTTCGATGATCTCCGTCTCTTCTCTGCAGAAACACAATGAGCATCAATTCATTTCATACTATGAGAAGTATAAGCAGAACTCCTGTTTGACAACTCACTTGATTCTCACTCCAATTGCTTTTCTAAATGCTTGGCTGAGGGCCTCGGTCTTGCTCATCTCGAGAGAGAAGATCTCACTGCCAGCCAGTGCTGTGAAGGGTGTATCAGGGCCAAGCGACTGGGCAATACCTGCATTAACAACAAACAGCTCATTGTTGTCAACTACTACATCTAGGAAGAAGGGCTTTATATCAATAACTACTACTACTACTATTATAGTAGTATAATTTACGTCAATAAGATTCTACAAATTAACTACTCCGGAGGGCTAAGAGAAAACTTAGCCTATCATATTGTGGAATAATTACAATGTTGGGCTTACCCATAGCAATGGCCGTCTTTCCTGTGCCAGGCTGGCCAGCTATCAAGACAGCCCTGCCGGCAATGTGGCCATCTTTGATCATCTCCAGGATGACACCCGCAGCCCGACGGGAAGCCAGCTGGCCAACCATCCCCTGAGACACCTACAATAGACCAGGTGTAGGAATTTTTTAACTTCATTGAGAAAATACACATATGCACTACACAACCATACTGCAGTACACCCCAGCCTGCAGACTGTTTAGATATTTTCTTATGATTGTATGTATTCCATTTTTAAAGTTTTTTTTAAAGGTATGACTTGTCTAGGGACTATTACATGCAGATATAGGTTATTGAACAACTACATTTAAGAATTTAGCCTACCTGTCTTGGCTCCAAAGCATCATCCAAACCAAGGCCACGAATGTGAGAATGTGCACCTAAACACATAACAAAACAAAACTGCGTTCATAACAAATCATATTAAGGGCGATGGAGTAGACTGAATAATCTGAGTACAGGGTATGAGTAGAATAAACCTAAATTAAAACTGATCCAAGGGCAGCCCACAGCGTATCACTCGCTCTGCTGAGAGAGGTTGATTGGCTGCAACCTGCCATCCCTCAATGACCTGTATGCCTCAAGGATACTGAGGCGAGCAGGAAAGATCATGGCCGACCCTTCCCACCTAGGGCCATGGTCTCTTCAAAACACTCTCCTCTGGCAAGAGGCTAAGCTCTATAAAAACCCAGAACCTCACGCCACAATAACAGCTTCTTCCCTACAGCAGCAGACATTCCTAACAACCCCCCAGACACCCACAGAGTCTGAGACCGCTGGCCCCCCACCCCCTTTTATCTTCCCTACTGTGCTCTCCGTATTTGGACACCCTGCATAAAACCTGCACTACCCTGTAAATAACTTATTCTGTAAATCTACTAATATTTCTACTACTACTTTCGGCTGCTCCCATGAGGGGTCACCACAGCGGATCATCTGTTTCCATTTCTTCCTGTCCTCTGCATCTTCCTCTGTCACACCAGCCACCTGCATGTCCTCTCTCACCACATCCATAAACCTCCTGTTTGGCCTTCCTCTTCTCCTCTTCTCCGGCAGATCCATATTCAGCATCCTTCTCCCAATGTAACCAGCATCTCTCCTCCACACGTCCAAACCATCTGTCTTGTCTCTCTTGCTTTGTCTCCAAACTGTCCACCCTGAGCTGTCCCTCTAATACACTCGTTCCTAATTCTGTCCTTCTTCATCACTCCCAAGAAAAATCTTATCTTCAACTCTGCCACCTCCAGCTCCACCTCCTGTCTTTTCATCAGTGTCACCGTCTCCAAACCATATAACATAGCTGGTCTCACTACCATCTTGTAAACCTTCCCTTTAACTCTTGCTGGTACCCTTCTGTCACAAGTCACTCCTGACACTCTTCTCCACCCACTCCACCCTGCCTGCATTCTCTTCTCCACCTCTCTCCTGTACTCCCCGTTACTTTGGACAGTTGACCCCAAGTATTTAAACTCATTCACCTTCGTCACCTCTACTCCTTGCATCCTCACCATTCCACTGTCCTCCCTCTCATTCACGCATATATCAACTCTTATTCAGTAAATAACCTGTTAAAATTCCAATTTAACTTTTTATAAATACATCTCCTTCCACCCAATGCCATGCATCAGGGGCTGCCACATGGTCTCATTTTCAATCTGAATCGGTGCCGACTGCGCCTTATTGCACGTGTCTTCCATTTTTAGTTTACTTTATCGTGTGTGTGTGTGTGTGTGTGTGTGTGTGTGTGTGTGTGTGTGTGTGTGTGTGTGTGTGTGTGTGTGTGTGTGTGTGTGTGTTAAAAGAAACACTCAACGGTAGGGAAAGTGCTCAACAAATAAGGAGCAAAATAATCAAGTGAGTCAAGTAAATTCTTTATGAGACAGTACAAGCCTGTTTCATGCCATAATTATAATAATAATCGTAATGCTGATCACTTATGGCATATATATAAAATATATATTATCATATATTACAATATATATTTGATTCTTTTTAACTTTTATCTTTACTACTTAGTTAATTTTTCTCTCTTGCACCAACATACCAAGGTAAATTCCTTGTATATTCGTGTACTTGGCAATACATTTGATTCTGGTCCCAAACTTACAAGCACATGGCCATATAGGACTGACAGGCGTACAAATCAAGACAGGTTTTCTAATTCGTCCCTTGCCAAACACAGGCTTGTCTTGGGACAGAACGGCTGTAGTCTTGGTGACGTCACGTGCTAAACACAGTACAGTTTCCAGGCAACCCTGCTGTGTGTTCTTACCGATTCTCTCTATCCGAGTAATGTCCCGAACCTCTGGAACCTTTGTTGACGCCATCTAGTATATGAAATGCACACACGTCATTAAGAGAAATCCCGAAACCCTTAAAGAAATCCTGATCTTGTTTTGGTCAGCTGGTCGTCATAGTGACAGCTACGCTATCGCGCATGCTACTACCTAGCTATACTAAACACAGCTAGGTATCGTTAACGTTAGCCAAAAATCAATATCCATGCACCATTTGTTATTAAATTTTAATTACGACAAGTACTTTCCTGCAGAATAGAAAAACAGCTTACAATGCGACTGCCCTGGTGGCAGGATTAAAATGCCAAATGCGGCTAGTGCTAACGCTAGCAATGTTACTAGCTTTAGCTAGCTCCATTCGTAGGCTGCATGTCTACAATCAGCCTTGAACTGCGCAAATGAACTTTTACATAGACTGACGGGTCACCGCTGACGTTATTCTAACATTACTAACACACAGCATTAAAACATGCAGGACGGTTTTAACAAATAGTGAACTCGCCACATGGTGCACTTACCGGTGCAGCCATACTTGTTGAGTTGCGAGAGCGCGGCGCTAAATTCTCTGGGTGCGCAGGCGAAATGTGTCCGAAGAGCAACAACAGTTTGTTCGGAGGGGAATCATGAAGAAGAGAGAAAGAAAAACAGTAAAGAAAAGTAAAACAAACGGAAGTGTAAAGAAATGGACAGATAGATAGATAGATAGATAGATAGATAGATAGATAGATAGATAGATAGATAGATAGATAGATAGATAGATAGATAGATAGATAGATAGATAGATAGATAGATAGATAGATAGATAGATAGATAGATAGATACTCAGGACACAGGAATCGGGAACACTTTATTTGTCATGTAATTTCATGTACTTGCGCAAATTAAATGAAACGATATTTCGCCCCCCCCCCAGCTGGCAGCAGTGCAACACACACAACAACACGTATCCAAAACCACACATATCCGAACTAACACATATCAACACAACAGATAGCGGATGGGCACTATTGTGTTTACTATGAACTTGTGCAGTCATGTCAGTACGCAGGGTCAGCTCGTGTCCTAACCTCGCCTACACCTCATATGATGATGTGCAGTGGACAGAATCAGAATCAGCTTTTTGGCCAAGTGTGCCTATGCACGCCAGGAATTTGACTCTGGCACACAGCAGCTTCTAGCACTTGCAAACATTACTCACACACACACACACAAACAAAACAAAACAAAACAAAACAAAACAAAACAAAACAAAGCAAAACAAAAGGAAAACGAAAACACCCCCCCAAAAAAAAAAAACAAGAAAGCATCTATGCACAACAGGAGGTATGTCACTACTACACAGAGCTTTGTTATGGCTGAGTAATCAACAACCTATGCCCATATATTATACCATCTATTATACCATATTGTATATTATAACATGCACATATTATATTATATCATATTGCTTATATACTATATACACTATACCACATACCATACCACAACTCCGCAACCCATCATGCGCGTATACAATGCCATACACTCCCACTATATTACACTGCATTATTTTATGCACCAGAAGTATACACTTTCTATCACCCACCTCACAACTACTGTTAAAACCACAAAATGAACAGCAATAATTGTAACCGGTATACAGCAGTTGAATGTGTGTTTACAACTGTACATTTGTATTGCACAAACATTTGTATTGCACATCTGGTTTAAAGCAGAAGTGCGCATCGTAGATAGGTAGGTGAGACACCCTGACCAGAAGGGGCTGTTTACAGAGTGTCATATTTACATAATAAGTGTCCATTATTGCACCATGTTGTTAAGTGTTCATGAGAGAGCTGGTCTGTGTGTGTGTGGGGGGGGGATGTTCCTCTGTCTGGTGGTTTTGGTGCACATTGCTCTGTAGTGCTTGCCAGAGCAGGAGTTCAGACAGACTGTGTCCTGGACATGGTGGGGTAGGGGTGTTGTCTGCTGTCCTTGCTGTCCACTGCAGTCTGTTCCTATCATGTTTTGTTGCTGCTCTGAGCCAGACTGTGATGGATGTGCACAGGACTGATTCAACGGCTGCGGTGCAGAACTGGCTCAGCAGCTCCTGTGGCAGACCACATTTTCTCAGTTGCCTCAGAAAGAACATCCTCTTGTGGGCCTTTTGGAGGATGGAGTTGATGTTGGTCTCCCACTTCAGGTCCCTGGAAATAGTAGTTCCCAGAAACTTGAAGGTTGCAGTGGCAGTGATTCCAGCATTGCACCCGTTCCTCCACTGGGAGTAGCTGTTCTCTTCTGTATTTTGGTGGGCTGGCGGTAAACAGAAGGATTATTCTGCAAACTACAATGGTCCAGATTCACTGAAAAGGTTTTGGGTTTCATTTCCTGAGCTTTAAGTGGGCACCTATGCTGTTTTTCACCAGTGCAAAGTAGATTTTCTTTTAAATGACGTGCACTAAAAATTGATTTACAATCAACAAACAGTCTGAGGTGATGACCAGGTTGTAACATGGCTGTTGGAAGCCCTTCAGGAATTAAGACGAGTATCTAAACACAGTCTCCGTTTGAAGTTTGAGGAAAACTACTTCAAATTAAGCCAGAGCAGATAACGATGGAGGACGTGGAAGTTGCACTTTAAAGCACTCACAGTGTCAGATTAATTCATCTCTTTTCCTCATTTAATCTATTTTTTCTATTATTATTATTATTTGAAAATGCTCACAGCTGCATAAAAACACCCAGGAGCTCTTTTTAAGAACCTAACTTCCTTTTACACAATGGAGCTGATCCTTTTTTAAAAAGCACACTGCAGTTTAGTCTGGTGTTTTAGTTCTGCCCCAACACATTCAAATACATACAGATTTGGATTTCAGAGAACACCAGATGAGAAAGCACATGAATCATGGTGGGACGAACAGTGGCTGAGCAGTAAGCAGACATGCACAAACTGCACAAACTGCACAAACTGCACACTGCAGCTGAAAACAGACTGACAGCACAACAGCAAAGCTCGTCCACTCTGACCCGGAGGGAGGGAGGGAGGGAGGGAGGGAGGTGGGAGCTGCGCCCTGAAGGGTGCGTCATAGCCTCCACATGCAAAGGGCTGGCACTTGGCTGCAGAGTTAAAACAACTCGGACCAACTTGTTCAAAGAAGTCTTCCACACAGACTGCAGACCCCCACCAAGGAGATAACCCCAGCAACCCCAGGCTTTACTCATCTAGTCACTAAAACTAGACCGCCGCCAGAGATTCAAACGGCTCCACTGCATTTATTTGGGATATCTGAGTTTTTTTTTTCTTATTCTGAGTTTGCACTGTTTTCAACTCGATGGACAGTAAAAAAAAAAGTAGAGAAAGTAAAGAGAAAGTTGGATCTCGTAAGCACGAGATCCAACTTTCTCTTTACTTTCTCTACTTTCTCTACAAGCTACTAAGAACTGGAGTAACACAGCTCGTTGCAGGATAGATCAAGCACATTTTACACATAAATGACCAAATGCATGTTAGAGTAATATATGTATGATGCAAATCTTTATTTATTTATTTATTTATTTATTTATTGTCGCTGGAAACAAGTGAGATTCACGGAAGAGGAAAAACGTGTGTGTGAAGCGTACGACTTCTTCTCGTGAACTTCCTGTGAGTCACGGCTCGGGGCCGTTGGCAGGTTAACCATTCGCTAAGATCCAAGGACGTTACACGTTCACCTCTCCTACGGCTTTACTGTGCTGTTATTTGAGTAATGCACAGGATCTTGTGTTAGATCCCTTGTGCTGATGATTATGGGGCAACACGGTTCACCAGAACGACCTCACCCGCTTGCCCCCTGCATCTAAGGGCAGGACATGAGGCAAATCTCCATGAACACGGTTTCAGACGGCTTATCTGGCTTCCAAACGCTGAGCTAATGGGGCGGCTGACGCTGCTGGCTTGAAACAGCCCGCCGTCGGCGTACCGGTACAATCCCTAGCTGGCCAACTCGAGAGTCCAATATGATTATTTCATGGAGGTTATCAAGGGGGCACCGTCCATCCCGGATGATTCATTGAATTAGGCCCATGCCACCTCCAGAAGGCTCAACGGTGAGTTTTGGCGTCCCAGAACCACCCCTTTTTCTGCTTTTTTTAAAAAAAAATTTAAGTTATTTTGATATACTTTAATGATCCCCGTAGGGGAATTATGCTCTGCATTTAACCCATCCTAGCTGTGTAGCTAGCAGCAGTGGGCAGCCGCCGTGCAGCGCCCGGGGACCGACTCCAGGTCTCTTGCCATGCCTCGGTCCGGGACACAGACAGGGGTATTAACAACAACATGCATGTCTTTTGATGGTGGGAGAAACAGGAGCACCCGGAGAAAACATGGGGAGAACATGCAAACTCCACAAAGAGGAAGACCTGGGATGACCCCCAAGGTTGGACAAACCCAGGGTTCGAACTCAGGACTGTAAGGCGACAGCACTGACCACTGGGCCACCGTGCCGCCCAACACCTTCCATCTACCACCATCCTGCAGGTCAATTTGAACAAACACCACCAGCACTACACGGAGCTGGTGGTGTCCAACCCCACCGTTACTGCATGCTCAGTGGCACCATTCGCATACTACTACTACTACTACTACTACTACTACTACTACTACTACTACTACTACTACTACTACTACTCTCGGCTGCTCCCGTTAGGGGTCACCACAGCGGATCATCTGTTTCCATCTCTTCCTGTCCTCTGCATCTTCCTCTGTCACACCAGCCACCTGCATGTCCTCCCTCACCACATCCATAAACCTCCTCTTTGGCCTTCCTCTTCTCCTCTTCCCTGGCAGCTCCATATTCAGCATCCTTCTCCCAGTATACCCAGCATCTCTCCTCCACACATGTCCAAACCATCTCAATCTTGCCTCTCTTGCTTTGTCTCCAAACCCTCCAACCTGAGCTGTCCCTCTAATATACTCCTTCCTAATCCTGTCCTTCTTCATCACTCCCAGTGAAAATCTTATCATCTTCATCTCTGCCACCTCCAGCTCCACCTCCTGTCTTTTCATCAGTACCACCATCTCCAAACCATATAACATAGCTGGTCTCACAACCATCTCGTAAACCGTCCCTTTAACTCTTGCTGGTACCCTTCTGTCACACATCACTCCTGACACTCTTCTCCACCCACTCCACCCTGCCTGCACTCTCTTCTTCACCTCATAGAGGCCTCCTAAATGGCCGCCACTCATCTCGAACTACTGCCTCTGGACCGTATACAGGCCTACCTGATGACTAACCCACTGGCACCATTAAGGCATGCTCAGTGGTACCAGTTTCATACGGGCCACCTCGGTGTTTGCCTCCATACCTTACTATCAGCAGGATCAGAGTCCCCCCCCCCCAACCGCACTGATTTCTCCTCATCCACAGCCACTGACTAGCCTTTTGTATTGTGTCAGACAACTCCTTTAGGGCTGATCTTAAACGACGACCTCAAATACCAAAATCTGAAAGAAAACATGTGGTCGATTTGGCTACAAACCGTCTAACACCTACTTCAACCGGTCTAACCAGACCCTGCCAACCACAACCTCTTGTCTCGGCCTCCAACTCTGGATCCTTTAAGCTGCTCCTCTCTAGGGTTTCCTCGACTGCGTCCTCAGACAGAGCCGGTCGCTCACCAAGACCCACTATTTGCTCCTTCTCCAAGGACAGACTCCTGTCACGGCTCAAGGTAGCGGACGCAGATATCGGCGAGACCTGTGGGTGTGGCAACTACGCCTTCCCCGTTTACCAAATGACAGTTATGTGCCTGTGCTGTGACAGTTTGACCCCCCCCCCCACACACAAACACAGACACACCCATACAAAACCAGCTATTCTGTTTTCTCTACTAACAGAGCCTGAATTAGCTTCATACCGCCTCGTGACATGAGTGACGGGAGGAAGGAGGATTGGACTGCGGGGGTGTCGGCTTGGGGAGGCTGTGAAATGGAAGTAAGAAGTGACAGGGAAACAGTAATTTCACAAGCTGGGGAAGTTGCAAAATCTTTAATTGGTAAATGTACAAGTGCGAATCACCGATATAAAACGCAGCGGTGCGAATAACATCCACTGCTATGCCCTGCCGGTGGTCATATTAAAGAATCAAAACAATCATTACGGCCAACATTATTTGACCTCTTGCAGAAAATCTAAAATCCAAAATATACCTTCCCGATACAGTTTCATGGAAACACTTTGCTGACACATAAATCTGTAAAAAAAAATCTGATTTGTAAACCTATATGAAAATTGAATCACCAACGCACAATGACCAATGGGTGGCTGTGATGCTCTCAAAGCTGGCTGATGGTGATGGCCGACTCGTACCACACCCAGAAGCCTGCGTAGACAGCCTCACCGAAAGAAGCCTTGAAGCGGTGGATGAGAGACATGCTGTCCCCTACACTGTAGAAAGACAGGGTACCCCCAGAGTGGTCTAGGAAGACCCCTATGCGGGAGGAGTAGGGTGCATTGATCTCCAGCTGGTCTTTGCTGTGGCGGGCCGAATAGCTGGAGTCGGAGCAGAAGAGGCTCCAGGACTTGCGGTTGTAACCGATGCGGCAGCTGTCGCCATACCCCGTCCTCTTGATGCCCTTGTAGGTGACTCCAACGGCGGCGCCCTCTCCGCTCCACTCCACCTCCCAGTAGTAGGTGCCTCCGGAGAGGGGCTCTTTACACAGCACCTGGGGCAGGCAGTCAAACCTGGAGGCGCTATCACCGTAGGACTGGGGGTCTCGCTTCAGGGTGGCTTTCCTGTTGCCGCGGGACAAGTAGAGCTGCCTGTACGCCGTGTTTGGGTCCAATGTGAGCGGGCAAGCGTCTGCGGACAGAGACAAAAGGCATTTCATTAGTAATACTCAGCAGTGGTTTTAGATTTTGCAGCTAGCAGCAGCTACCCTAACTGTCACATGTTAGAAGTAGATGAGTAAAGTCATGCAACAAATATTAGCAAAGTTACTATATCCCAGAAGACATACCGTCCACCCGGCCTTGCCCAACTGCAGTGTCCCAGTGGTTAACTAAATGGCTATTACAGCTGTTAGCTCTGTTAGATATGTACCTAACTAACAATAGTAATAACAATAATAATAGCTTGGTGTGAGACCCTCTGGTTGTACACCTGGCTGTCAGAGTAGTTTGGGGGTGAAGGTCACCTGCCTGCTGCTGTGGACCTCCACCTCAGCAGGTCAGAGCTGGTGGGACACCCGGTGGCCTCGGCTAGATCTGGGTGGCCTATCATCTGGAATACCACAGGTATCGACACTGTTTGTGACTTTAACCACAAACAGAATTCCATCTAGCACTTCATTATACGTCACACCTCGAGCTACGGTTTTGGACTCACGGCAGTAATGTTCTGCATAAGTAGGCGTGGCCTATTCAGTAGAACCGTTTTACCCTGCAACCGTTCAAGTAAAAGAACAGTTTTGTGCGATTAGGTGCGTGCCCAGATTTGCTCCACGTTCACGATATTGTTTTGTCTGTTTTGTTGTGGTACTCGCCAGCTGTCTGCGTCTGCCGTTATCAACAAAATTAGGTTTTTACTTCGATTCAAAAACCTGTAGTCTGCACTTTGGAATTGCGTCCAATTGGTCATTTTCACCTCCATAGAAATCCAAATCTACTCAAATCTACTCGTACACAAGTGATTGTTTGTATTTACCACCGCGACTCTGGAATTGAGTTCTGCGAGGAACCACAGGGTCTGACCCTGAACCTCAACACTACGTGACTGGCCTCATCATCACATGTTAAACAGGAAGTGATGCTCTTCTTCATCACTCCCCTATGAGGGGACACTCACATTTGAGGAATTCCTCCCTGTGCTGAGGTTCTTTGGCTGGCACAGATTTGTACATGGCGACTTCATCACCTAAAAAGAGAAAGGGGAAAATAGGGATCATTAAAACTTTATATTTTTGACCAGTTCAACTAAGTTTCTTTTAAACTTCCATGTGAAGCTGTAGTTACGACTTATAATTACACCGCTTCCGGTGTGGGAGGACGGTGGCGCGGACTCGCGTTTGCAGCGGCCTCACCCGATACCAATTATGCAGCGTCTTTGTCCACGTCTACGTCTGTGTCTAAGTTTGTGTGATCATGTGAAGTTTTGATTTTGATCATCGGGAGAGCTGGCACTGGGTCGGCTGAGGGATCTCGGTCTGCTGCGTCCTGTGGGCCTGGAGAGGAACCGCCAAGGGCGGTCTGACGGGACGCGGAGGCGGGGCAGGCTAGGCTAACTGCTAGCCCATGGCCCTGCTGCACCTGAGGGGGAAACACCGAGGGCGGTCTGACAGGACGCGGAGGCGGGGCAGGCTAGGCTAACTGCTGGCCCACGGCCCTGCTGCGCCTGAGGGGGAAACACCGAGGGCGGTCTGACAGGACGCGGAGGCGGGGCAGGCTAGGCTAACTGCTAGCCCACGGCCCTGCTGCGCCTGAGGGGGAAACACCGAGGGCGGTCTGACGGGACGCGGAGGCGGGGCAGGCTAGGCTAACTGCTAGCCCACGGCCCTGCCTGAGAGGAAACACTGAGGAGGCCTGGCGGCGGCCTCGCCTAGCATCGACTCTGCAGTGTTTTTGTCCGCGCCTGCATTTGTGTGGAGTGCGGGGGAGGTGTGTCTGAGGGGCTGGCGTTGGATCGGCTGGGTGAGCCTGGTCTATGGCATCCGGTGGGCCCAGGGACCACGGCCCTGCTGCGCCTGAGGGGGAAACGCCGAGGGCGGTCTGATGGGACGCGGAGGCGGGGCAGGCTAGGCTAACTGCTGGCCCATGCAGACCGGCAGTTCCGACAGTCATCCCGGCTGGCGTTGGCTCTCTGGGCGGTGCAGTTTTTGGACTGTGTTGCACTGGGCGGACCGTGTTGTTGGCTGCTTTTCCTTGCTCTCTCTGTTTTTGTGTGTCTCTGGTGGCGGTGTTTTGGGAGGCTTTTCTGGATATGTGTTTCTGTCTTGTGTGTTGCACTGCCGTGGGCTGGGGGGGAGGCGGAGTTTCCTTTCTTTTGTGTACGTACTAGCTCATAAGATGAAAGAACAAATAAATTGTTCCGGATTGTTCCGGATTCCTGAACTTATATAACATTGTCATGTCATCCAAGTTCAGGTTGTGCAGCGTGAAACTGGTTTGTGTTTGCCGTGGCGATAGTGTGTGTGAACCGCAGCGCGGCGGTCCTTATCCGTAGCGTTATCAGTCGGGGTAAATGTGTCGCTATCGGAGCTCAGCACCTGCTGATAGCATCACGCAGCTCGAGACGTTGGCCACGAACACAGGAGTTCAACACATTCTTAGCAGAAAGAAAACTCTGAGCCCATTTTCAGCTTCCCCTGTCCAAGCTCCCCCGCCACCACATTAGAATAATTTCAACTTTAAGAAGTGGTTGCACATCGTTTCCTGGAAACGAACAACGACATGGGCGGTGTTGAACGATAAATGGATTCGTGCCATTCCCGTTCCTACATGGAATGATCAGGAGCTGGGAGGTTTCCTCTCTGCGTTGGCTCACCTTTCATTGTCCGCCTCCTCTTTGCCTCGTCCAGTTGACAGAAAGGCATTTTGTTGACTGCAACATGAAAAAACAAATCATGGTTTAGTTTTCGCCGGGTCACCGTGCGCGCTCATTGCTCAGCTCGTTGAAACGCCGGGCCTTCAGCCCGCTCTCTCACCTGTCTTGGCCACTTTGACCAGTTCGTCGTTGCCGAATTCGCTGAGCTGCTGCTTAATCTCGGACACGGCCTTGGTGACGGGGCCGAAGGAGAAGTAGGGGTTGACGCTGACCGTGGGAAGCTCCTCGGCCTCCGTCTGGGCTATCAGCATGTGGTAGCTCTGATGCCAAGAAAGCAGCAAGTCAAAGATGAAGCTCGTCATTCTGCATCGGCGTTTTACCGCGTGCGACTTACTCTAGTGGCTTCTTTAGCAGCTTGACTGCAAATTTAAAACGTGTTTGGAACGGTCAAATGAGTGTTGTGAGACTGGAAAGGACTCAAGCATCCCCAAATAAGGACATTTTTAGGTGGCTATAAAGGATGCTGCTAGTAAGCATGTTTCATCAATATACCGCATACACAATATTGTGTACAAAAGAAAATAAGTGGTATTATTATGGAGTCAGAAAATGCATCACGTATTGAGCACAGCTAAATCAATGTTGACACCATCATACTGGGTAAACGCTGCGCTATATGAGCCGCTATTGTGAGCTGAACATGTGGCCGTGGCTGCCTCGTCACCTGGATGAAGTGGATATGGTCCTCGGTGCGAGACAGCTGGGTGATCTCGTTGTCTCTCCTCTTCAGGTCAGCGATCTCGTGGCTCAGTCGCTCCATGTGGCCCTCGGCGTTGTTCAGCGCTGCCCTCTTATTGGTGGAGATGAGTTTGGACATCTCCTGCTGCATCCTCTCGATGGAGCGCAGCATGTCCCCGAAGAGCTTCTCGCACTCTTGCATGGCTCTCTGGGCCGAGTTCTGCATAGGGAATAAAGACAAGTGCCGTAAATCACCCGGATGCCGGCTTCTGCAGCTAGACTGGCTGAAGCCGTCGTGGTGGTTGCAGGACAGAGTCCTGCCTGTGTTGGGTGCAGGTTTTCTGATAATCTGTCGAATCTGCAGCGGCTATTCCGGTCCTGCCTGCCTGTCTGTTGGTGTATGGTGGCACATACCTTGAGGGAGTCTACAGCTTGCTTCAGCTCCTCCATCTGTTTCAACCGGTCGTGGATTTTCTCCTGGATCTCGGCCTGGGTGGCACCCAGCCGTTGCTGTGAGGAAATCCACAGTCATTATGCGTTGTAAAAAAATAAAACGGCTCAGACGGGTCAACCTTTTGAGAGAGTTTTCAGTGTGTTAATCAGGGTAAACAAAACAGTTATCAGAGGTAAAGTCCAATGACTTGAAGCAGGTCACAGTAAATGGCCTCTCTCACATGGGTGTGTCTCGCTGAGTCCTGCAGACTTTGTTTTATGGGCTTGCCACATCAACCTAGCTTCTGTTCCATGTATAACCTGCCACTGCTCGAGGATTTAAGTGGTGTGCAAACCTTTAACACACGGCACCCTTTATTCAGAAATGATAGAAAACAAATGCGACGATATATACGAATATAGGATTGTAATTTTGAACTTAACACACTCAAAAGTCCTTTAGTGCCCATTGCGGAGCGAGTCGTTATGCGTAGCCGCCTTATTATCACTAGAAACAGACGCACACGCAGAAGAAGTCGAGTCGTACCTGTTCCTCTGCCCTCTCCTGCTCAGCAGACACCATGTCGTGACCCTTGTGCTCTTTCACCGTACACAGCACACAGATGCACATCTGATCCGTCCGACAGAAGAGCTCCAGACCCTTCTGATGCTGGGGGCAGATCTGGCGGTCCAGGTGGCCGATTTCATCCACCAGCTTGTGCCTTTTGAAGGTGGCTGATTCATAGTGGGGCTTGAGGTGCTTCTCGCAGTAGGAGGCTAGGCACATCAGGCAGGACTTGACGGCCTTGTGCTTCTTGCCAACGCAGATGTCACAGCCAACGTCCTGGGGCCCTGCGTAGTTGTAGTCGGGAGACGGAGGAGGAGGCGGGAAGGACTCCGAGGTGCGCAGGAGGCTGGAGTGCCGGGAGCCTCCCAGTCGCCGCGGGGTGGGCCGCTTATTGTAAGTGACCCTACAGTGAGGGCAGACATAGGAGCCAGCGTGGTCAGCATGGTCCCAGTACGTCTTCAGGCAGATGGAGCAGAAGATGTGGCCGCATGGAATAGTGACCGGGTCCCTGAGGTACTCCTTACAGAGGTAGCAGCTCTCCTGGTCCGATGCCATGGCTGCTGCAGCTTTGTGGGGCGTCTTCTAAGCCAGCGGTTGCAGAGCAAGTCTGTGAAGTGAAGCAGGAGTCCTCGAGTAAATCCACGCTGAGGCAAAGTGATCCCACAGGCGCTACAGGTGCACGTTATATAGAGTAAACAGAGAGGGAGGTTAAACTGGTTAAGCCGAAACCAATAAAAAGAAGGTGGGGCAAGGAGAGAGAGCAGCCGAGTAAGATAGCGAATGAATGCGCCGTGCAAATAGAATGAATGGCATTTCGTTTCATTCATCAAATGGAAAAACAGAATTTGCTGACTCTTAACGAGTCAAGGACACGTTACTGAATCGCCACGGCTCATTTACCTACTTGCAGGAGCTCCTCGGCACAAGCGGGCAACCTCATTTTTGAGATTATAACCGATGTAAAATATTAAAATACAACTTAACGTTGAAAATAACAAATCTACTATTTCATTAAAGAAAAAGCCTGATAAAAATAAATGACTGGGTTCACCAGGGAAGCGGGTCGGCCCACTTCCCTGGTGAACCCAGTCATAGCGATGAAGTGTGCCGCACAGATCGGACACATAGTCTGCTTAATTGGCTCTTAAGCACGGCAACCCCTTCACGTTCAGACAGAAACTGACCTCTTGTACTCTTTATCTAACCTTCTACAATACAGTCTTTCCTTCCCAGGCCCTAACAATAAAACACAGCTCCTTCTGGCTGGAGGTTCTGGCCTCGCAGCACCCGAGTCGACGTCCACGTCTCCTCTAATGCGGTGAAGGAGCAGTCGTTGGATGCCCTGCAGTGATACACGTGGAGTAGGCCCTGGTCTCATATATTTGTTTTTCACCGAGGGGTGAAGTCTCAATGCACTATGTGACCGTGAAGGGTCGGTTGACAACTCTATTTTTACGTTCAGCCTCATTGTTTTCTGAGCCGCGGCGGATTTGCTGAGTGCCAGTTTGAGGTTCGACCAGTGAACAAGTTTATTCCGCTCAAGTGCGATTTCAACGTTGACGATTTCCCAAATAAATAAAATTCAATCTACCGAAAACAGGTGATTAAGAGAATCCTGCCTCGTCCAAAGCAAAGCTTTTCTGCTGCACAAATAACGCCCCCCCATCCCCCCACCCCCCCCCCCACACACACACACACACACACACTGAGATGAAGTTTCAAGGTTGTTCAGATGGAGAATGGAATGTAACCACACTAGATGGTCCAGATAGCAGGCGGCCAGAGGAGCCTGCTGAAAGCCTCCATTGTGTTGGAGCCAGAGGCGGAGAGCCAGGCCCGCAGCGCTGCTGTCCATCCACACGGGCCACGGTACTGTCAGAATACGCATGCTGACGGCCCGGCGCTGGATGTCTAGATATGTTACCGTGAAACAGCAGTTGTTCGTCAGTGTTACTCGTCTGTGGCTCTGTTTCTGCAAAACAACCTATTTTCATGCATCTCTGGTTTTTAGCTGGATCTTTCCCTACATCTGTATTTGCAGATCAATGTGCTAAGAAGTGCAAAGGGAATCGATTTTTTTTGTCTTTGGCATTACTCTGGTCTACAAAAATATAGTTTTTTTTTTCCTTGCATGGACTTTGGAAACTGTTTTTGGCTAATTTTGGGCTGCTGAATCCAAATCTGAGCTCAGATTTGCTCGATCACATCAAGTTTTCGTGCTATCTGTGTGCTCCTTATTCAGGATTTTGCAAAAGTTGACCATCTAGTCTGGCAATCTTGGTGGGGATAAAAATGACCCCTACTAATTTCCTAAGTAATTTCGTGCTAGGCTGGGTGTTTATTTATTCATTTTAATCATTTTTGCATCTATCGAGCTTCTACTTCGAGTGTAAAATTGCTGTTTTCTCGAAAATAATGATTTTTCATAGTTCAGAAACCTGATGTGATAGGCAAAAACTAATGCCAGATTTGGATTCAGCACCCAAAAGTTAGCTAGAATCCGTTGACAAACCCCATGCAAGAAAAATTGTGTTGACCAGCGTTATCATCTGCCAAGTATTTTGGCAGTGTATATATTTACATTTTAAATCTTTTTACAGAGGATAAGCATCTCAATTCTTCATCCTGTCCAGTCCTCTGCCCAGCCGTAGGCGTCGTTTGTGCGTCTTGGTGCCTGGCGGCCTGTCCAGGGTGTCTCCCCGCCTGCCGCCCAGTGACTGCTGGGATGGGCTCCAGCATCCCCGCGACCCTGAGAGCAGGGTAAGCGGTTCGGACAGTGGTGGATCTAGAGATCTAGAGATTTTTTCACCATGCATGTACATAAAATATACTTTAAAAACATATTATCTGATTTATAAATGGGGTGGCAACAGGGATGGCAAGACTGTGTCCCAGAGGTGGCAGCTACCACCCCTTGCCAGCCAGCGTGTCTTCTTATCCATGTACGTTACACTACCCCCCTCCTTCGGGAAGCGCGTCCCCGCGCTTAAGCATATCAGCCCCTTCACGCCTCAGGGCGCATGCGCTTCCGATGGCCTTACAGTCGCTCCATCCCACTTCTGCCACCAATGTAGCGAATTCGGGGGACAATGCAACCACAGGAACTGCCGCGGCCGGGAAGCGAACCCGTATCGCCCGCACCGCAGGGGACATCGCTAACCGCTAGACTAAAGGGTCAGACCCGCCAACCAGCGGCCAGCGTGTCTACTTATCCATGCACGTTACAGTATTATGATAGATACGAGGAGTACGTGATTCCTAAAGCCAACCCCGATTTTTGCTAGGTACAAGTTTCATGAAAAGATGCAGAACGCGGGAGAGTCCTTTGAGAATTTTGTAACAGAGCAAAAGGTACTCGTTAAAGACTGTAACTATGCTAACAACGATGAAATGATCCGGGATAGGATTGTTTTTGCAATCAGCTCACCAAGAATGCGTGAGAAACTGCTTACACACGGACCAGATTTGACCCTAGAGAAAGCCATCGAAATCGCTAGATCGCATGAGCTAGCACAGGAACAGATCAGAACGATGGTTGGCAGCCGCGCCAGTAGCGATGCGGCTGTGCATGCTGTAAATGAGAAGCCCCACAGGAATGAAATAGCTAACCACAGACAGGGGTGATATTTCAAAGGAAATGATGACCACAAACAATACAGAAATGAGAAGTGTGGATATTGTGCACGGGAACACAATGACAATGAGGTCTGTCCAGCAAAAGGGAACCAGTGTAGTAAGTGCAAGAAATTTAATCACTTTGCTTAAGCTTGCAAGAAAGGACCAGAACAACAAAGATACACAGGAAAAGTGCATGGCATAGTAGAAGATTACAATGTGACCGAGGATGAATTCTTCATAGACACGGTTACTAAGAATCCCAGTAATAATGACAAAAGGCAAGCATTTGCTGAACTGGAGTTGGGACCACAAAGGCACAAACTGAAGTTTAAACTGGACACAGATGCTTATGTAAACACAATACCGAGAGACATTTATGACAGGGACTTTAGAGATGTAGATCTAAGACCAGCAAAAATAAAACTCAGAGCATATGGTGGTCAAGCACTGCACGTGACAGGGATGTGTGACCTAGAATGCAAGTACTAAGGCACTACTGTCATGTGAGAGTTCTACATAGTCAGTACACAGGGTCCACCTGTCCTAGGCCTGCAAGCCTGCCTAGACACAGGCTTAGTCAAACTGGTGCTATCTGTCGATGCTGCACAAAATGAACCTACTAACAATATGGCCGAGTACTCTGATGTGTTTAAGGGCATTGGACAGTTCCCAGGAGAATGCACAGCCCATCTGAAACCAGATGCAGTTCCAGTGGTGTACCCTCCACGACGGATTCCACACAAGCTCCGCAACCGTTTGAAAGAAGAGCTGGATGAGAAGGAAAGAGCTGGAGTCATCCAGAAGGTAACAGAACTGGTGGTTGTTGAAAAACTCAGCACTGGCAGACTGAGAAAGACCTTAATCAGGCAATACAAAGACCACATTACCCAGTGTCTACATTAGATGACATCACACCGAAGCTGGCTGGAGCACAATATTTCAGTGTGCTTGATGCATGGTCAGGCTACTGGGCGATCAAACTAACAGAAGAGCCTTCAGTGTTGACAACCTTTAACACTGTGGTTGGCCGGTACAGGTTTCTCTGCCTTCCTTTTGGTGTCATTTCAGCACAGGATGAGTTCCAGAGGAGGATTGATAAGACCTACGAGGGCCTCAGTGGCATTGCAGCCATCGTTTATGACATTCTGGTGTATGGCAGCACAAAAGAGGAGCACAACGCAAACCTACGGGCCATGCTGCAGAGAATGAAGGAATGAGGGGTAACCCAGATAAATGTGTCATCTGTGTTCCAGAGGTCAAATACTTCAGGCACAGGCTGAGTCATGAAGGCATCAAACCAGACCCAGGCAAGATGGAAGCCATCAGAGATATGGAGTGACCTCAGAACAAGATAGAGCTTGAGACAATACTGGGGATGACCAACTACCTGGCCAGATTCGCACCCAGATTGTCAGAGGTGAATGCACCACTACGTAAACTACTGAAGGAAAGCAGTGAGTTTGTATGGAATACAACACACAACACGGCGTTCCAGAACATGAAATATCTGATTGTACAGGAACCAGGTCCAGTCCTCACATACTTTGATCCAGAAAAGGAACTGACACTACAAGTTGATGCATTCAAGAGTGGCCTCGGAGCAGTGCTCCTACAGGAAGGTAGGCCAGTTGCATACGCCTCAAAGTCACTAAATCTGTCTGAAGAAAACTACGCTCAAATTGAGAAGGAGCTCTACACAGTCCTCTCTGGGTGTAAGCACTTTCACCAATACGTGTATGGTTGCCACATAGTCATCCAGTCTGACCACAAGCCTCTCGAATCGATACTGAGGAAACCCCTCGCAGCAGCACCAGTCAGACTTCAACGCATGATACTGCAACTGCAAAGATATGACATCACTATCATGCACCGCCCTGGAAAAGACATTCCAGTCGCAGACACATTGTCCAGGAAGTCAGTCGTCACCGACGAGACCAATCTGAGTGAAGGCATGGATGCCCAAGTACACATGCTCATGAGTAACCTACGTGTGAGTGACAGCAAGCTTACGGAAATCCAGGCAGCTACATCCCAAGACGCACAGCTGACCATGTTTAAACAGCTAATTCAGGCCGGCTGGCCTGAATCAAGAAAGAAGTCTCCACCCAGTGTAGCTGAATATTGGAATCACAGGGACAAGATCACAGAAATCAATGGTGTGTTGTTCAAAGGTGAGAAAATCGTCGTTCCGCACACACTACGAGAAGAAATGCTAAGACGCATACACAAAGGACACGTGGGAGTAGAAAAGAGTAAACAAAGAGCTAGAGACATTCTATTTTTGGCCTGGCATGAATGCACAGATAGAATATGTAGTGGAGAGATGTCCCATATGCATAGAGCGCCACAGCTCAAACACGAAAGAACCAATGATCTTGCATCCCATTCCTGAGAGGCCATGGGAGGTTGTAGGTACGGACTTGTTCACTTCTGAAGGGCAAGACTACATAGTAGTTGTAGATTACTACAGTAGATACTTTGAGATCGAAAGGCTACATCACACTATTTCGTCTGTAGCCATCCACAAAATGAAGGCCATATTTGCTAGACAAGGAATACCTGAGAGAGTTATCAGTGATAATGGTCCTTGTTACAGCTCCAGGGAGTTCAAGAGCTTTGCAGAAGCATGGGAGTTTAACCACATCACTTCTAGCCCCCACTATGCACAGAGTAACGGCCTTGCAGAGAGAACCGCCCAGGCAGCCAAGATGATACTGGACAAAGCCAGAGCAGAAAGAAAGGATCCATACCTCAGCTTGTTGGAGTACCGCAACACTCCAGTCGACGGCCTGAAGTCACCAGCCCAGCTGCTAATGAGTCGACGACTGAAGTCAGTACTTCCCACCACAGGTAAACAACTCCAGCCACAAGTGTTCTGTCAAAAGGCTGTGCATGCCAGGAGAGTAGTGTCAGCACAGACAGAAGCAATTCTATGACCTCAGTGCAAGGCCACTGTCAACACTTTAGTGTGGTGACACAGTCCACATCCAACAGCCAAATGGACGTTGGAAACCTGACACAGAGCCTGCAGACACAGAGAGATCCTACAACGTCCACACTGATGAGGGTCAAGCCCATCGTCGCAATCGTCATCACCTGCTACAGCCAAGGGACAACACTACACACACAAGCTGTGAAGTACAGCCAGAACCAAATGATGGCACAGAACAAGGGACATCAACACCGGACACTACATCTTCATACAAGTACACTATCAGGTTTGGATGTGGAGTTAACCCAAGAAAGGTCCTTGACCTGTAAATGTAAAGGATGTAGGCGGATTGCTGCCCTATGGACATCTGTCAACAGCAACAAAAAAGACATGTATAATCATTATGTTGAACGTTACAATTTTTGAATTGCACTGACCATACTGAATGCAAGATTTGAATATGATACTTACCCCTTTATCCTACCTACTTACCTAAAGGGTATACCTCGTTCGAGCGTTCTGTTTATCATATGCTGAAAAAAATGCCATTGTTATGTTTTCACTGTTGCCTTGAAATATTTACAGTGTTTTAAAAAATGTGCACGTTTAGAATAATGCACTTATGTCGTAACATGGTTTACTTACTGGGGCAGTAGAAATGTGCTTGATGCCAAATGTGTTGTATCTTATGAAGGCATTTTATTTTAAGAAGGGCGATGTAGTATTCCTGTAACCTATCACGTTACAGTTGATACATCAGGCTATGATGTACGGAAGTACTTGAGGTCAGAGATGTCATGGGGATGCCCCGATGGAGTTCATTAAAGACAAACAATTTGAGTAAACTGCCTCATTCATTACACCGTATCAATGAATAGATATGGTATTTTTAATAACTTTGTTGGGAGGGGGGGTAGCCTACATATCTGCCGCTACCTGACTGTTCCTGAAATTGCACATATTTGCATTAAAATGAGCTTTAATCAATTGCACAAAAAAAGTTGTAAGATCTACCTAAAACGACCATGAGCGGTCAAAATGACCGCGCGTAATTTGCGCGTCCCGTCACTATTGATGACGTGTGTTGGTCGCGTCATTTCCTTCGTGAAGTTCGTTGCTCTGGCCTAGAAACACACTAGCGTCCTCCAGTGGAGAGAAATAGTCTAAACTTGATTTTTGATTATGTCCAACATGTCTGGGTACAGACACACCATGACTACCACCCAGGTGTGGCAGTATTTACAGGTGTTGGACAGCGGCCATTTTAAATGGTTTGAAAAACATTATTAAAGTTGTTAAAATGTTAATTTTGGTGTCAGTCCTTCTAGTAGTTTTTAAGTTCTGGTCGTTGTTTGGGACTACTACTACTACTTTCGGCTGTTCCCGTTATTCTTTATCTTTATTTCAGATCCCCATTAATCACTGTTCTTCCTGGGGTCTAACAGTACCACAGTTACTTTAAAAGTCAACAACCTATAACAACATAGTATAGCAATATAACAGCAATAACCAGAAACATCACCCAAAACTAAACTCATCAAACAGCTTTGAGCACTACACGAGATTCTATATACCCATTATGCCCAATTACACAAAATATATCTACCCATATATTTTCGTAATGTGTGTGTGTGTGGTGTTAGTGTGTGTGTGTGTGTGTGTTAGTTAGTGTAGATAGCGGGACAGAAAACTAAAGCACTTATGATCCTACTTCTTTTTGGAGGTGGTAGGTATTGTCTCAGAGAGTAAGGGGGAAATCCCAGAAAACTAAAATTATGCATAATTATGCATAAATATGCAAAATATGCATTTTTCTAAAAATGGCTAAAAACCACTTTTCTCGGCATTTCAGATGATTCTGAGCATCTTTGATTTTTTTCACCTATATAAAAAAAATGTTCTGGGACTTAATAATGTTTTGCCATCATGCAAAATATATGCATTTTTACAAAAATGCACTTATGATCCTCCTTTTTTTTTTGGAGGTGGTAGGTATTGTTCCAGAGAGGACCAGAAAAATAGCAGAAAATTAAAATAATTATAACAATTACGCATAATTGTGCAAAATATGCATTTTGTAAAAATGGCTAAAAACCACTTTTCTCGGCATTTCAGATGTTTCTGAGCATTTGGGGGGAGGGAGTTGGAGTGGGGGGGGTTTAGGGGCAGGGGGAAGGCGGTTAGCTGGCAGGATGAAGAGGAGGGAGATTTAGGACGAGTGGAGAACCAAACCGCTACATTGTAGCGGGGTTCTTCTAGTATATAGATATCGTAAATGAGGAAAAAAGAGAAATTAAAATTAGGGGGTCGCCACAGCGGATCATCCGTTTCCATCTCTTCCTGTCCTCTGCATCTTCCTGTGTCACACCAGCCACCTGCATGTCCTCCCTCACAACATCCATAAACCTCCTCGTTGGCCTTCCTCTTCTCCTCTTCCCTGGCAGCTCCATCTGTTCGGGACTGTTTCAATGGTTATTTTCAGTTTTTTTTTTATTATTATTTTTACATTTCACCTTTTGTACGCCTTGTTACGTTTGTCAGATCAGTAAAGGCCGCTCTAGGCCGTTCTAGTGTTAAAGGCCGCTATAGGCCGTTCTAGTGTTAAAGGCCGCTCTAGGCCGTTCTAGGGTTAAAGGCCGCTCTAGGCCGTTCTAGTGTTAAAGGCCGCTCTAGGCCGTTCTAGCGTTAAAGGCCGCTCTAGGCCATTCTAGCGTTAAAGGCCGCTCTAGCCGTTCTAGTGTTAAAGGCCGCTCTAGGCCGTTCTAGGGTTAAAGGCCGCTCTAGGCCGTTCTAGTGTTAAAGGCCGCTCTAGGCCGTTCTAGCGTTAAAGGCCGCTCTAGGCCATTCTAGCGTTAAAGGCCGCTCTAGCCGTTCTAGTGTTAAAGGCCGCTCTAGGCCGTTCTAGGGTTAAAGGCCGCTATAGGCCGTTCTAGTGTTAAAGGCCGCTCTAGGCCGTTCTAGGGTTAAAGGCCGCTCTAGCCGTTCTAGTGTTGAAGGCCACTCTAGGCCGTTCTAGTGTTAAAGGCCGCTCTAGGCCGTTCTAGTGTTAAAGGCCGCTCTAGGCCGTTCTAGCGTTAAAGGCCGCTCTAGGCCATTCTAGCGTTGAAGGCCGCTCTAGCCGTTCTAGTGTTAAAGGCCGCTCTAGGCCGTTCTAGGGTTAAAGGCCGCTCTAGGCCGTTCTAGTGTTAAAGGCCGCTCTAGCCGTTCTAGTGTTAAAGGCCGCTCTAGGCCGTTCTAGTGTTAAAGGCCGCTCTAGGCCGTTCTAGCGTTAAAGGCCGCTCTAGGCCGTTCTAGTGTTAAAGGCCGCTCTAGGCCATTCTAGCATTAAAGGCCGCTCTAAGCCGTTCTAGTGTTAAAGGCCGCTCTAGCCGTTCTAGTGTTAAAGGCCGCTCTAGGCCGTTCTAGCGTTAAAGGCCGCTCTAGGCCATTCTAGCGTTAAAGGCCGCTCTAGGCCGTTCTAGCATTAAAGCAACAACGAAACATTTTCCCTTTTCTTTCTCTCCTTCCGCTTTTTTATATCGGAGCACATCGGCGACATCATTCGTTTCAAATGCAGGATCCTTATCAGCCTGCATCCCTTATTTTACTATTTCAGTGATCCACAAACCAAAAGCTGATTGAAAATAATGAGACAAAAACAGAGACGGTGCAAAGGGAGCATGCAGAGCTCAACAGACCCCCCCCCCCACACACACACACGCACACAACTGGCTGAAATGATGCTAACGTGTGCAACAAGCTGGTGGCTGTGGCTTTAAGACCTCGGGTGACCTTTGCCCCTGCGGAGGTGACCTTTGCCACCGCGGAGATGTTTTACAGCAGGCTTTACGGCCCGCGTGTGACACACTGACTGGCACACGCGGCCGGGACTGCACCTTGATACCCCTGACTCGTCTGCTCGCCCAGCAGAACACGAGTTAACCACGTGAGAACGTCTCCGCACGCTGACGGTTTACGCATCATGGCGTTCCTTGCTGAATCTGAAATACGAGGTCTCGGGCAAAACGAATAGCTCCTCTGAGATGTTTGTCGAGTGAGAGCCGCTTTCTGAAACCTGCGGTGCAATTTGTGTCCAGTCTCGCTGTGCAAGCCCCACCTTCGTCACACTGTCTCTGCAGTGGCAGGCTGCTCGTCTGAGGCCTCGGAAGCTCTGCCACTCTGTACAACTACAGAGTGGCATATGTCATGTATAAAATTAGTAACAAAATAAAACAAAATGGCCTGGCGGCCTGTCCAGGGTGTCTCCCCCGCCTGCTGCCCAGCGACTGCTGGGATAGGCTCCAGCATCCCCGCCACCCCGAGAGCAGGATAAGCGGTTCGGATAACGGATGGATGACTAAATAAATAATAAAAAATAACTAACTAGCTAGCTAAAGAAAGAAAGAAATAAAAATAAAATAATCCATCCATCCCTTATCCAAACTGCTTATCCTGCTCTCAGGGTGGCGGGGATGCTGGAGCCTATCCCAGCAGTCGTTGGGCAGCAGGTGGGAAGATGCCACAGAAATGTGCCCGCTATGTTGTATGTTAGCATTAGCCACATACCACACTTGACATTCTCTCATCTTTGGTTTTAATCGTGGGGAAACCTGTGGTTCTCTCAGTAAGGACTGCTGTTGGTCGTGGTGGACTCAGCTGGTCCTGAAAATGGCCTTGTTGCTTTCTGATGGCGTCCAGGCTGCAGACTCACCTCTGGCGGGTGTCAGTAGTGTTCCTGTATCTTGCAGGCGTATTGACGCCGACATGGGTACAAGACACGTCAATACACTCTGTGAGCTGGGCCTTTGTCTCTGATGATGAGATGACCACATTTGTTGTGTTTCCACCTGCTCTTCAGAAACACGTCATCCAATACGCCTCAGGGAAGACTCGCCTTTCACCTTCATCTTGGCCCGAGCAGATCCGGCGGCGGGTTTCTGCCTGGCGAGCAGAAGAACGTCAGGCTCGTGACAGACACGGCACTACTATGAGAAGGAGCCACGATAGCGTCTGATCGCCATTTAATTATAATGCACCGTGACTGATTTGATCACGTCTCATTTGCACGTTCTCAACTCCAGACTGAGATTTCCCCAGACTAACTCGCTCGTCTCCCGCGCTTTCCCGTTGTTTCCTAGCAGCACGTTTTTCCCACACAAATCACGGGCGTCGGTCTGCAGCCGGCCTGTCCTCCCCGTCCGACAGAGTTAATGTGTAAGCAGGTAGCTCTCCATTCGCTCAGGAACGCTTTATCTCTACAAAAAGAAGAGGAAGGAAAGAAAAACTGGCTTATCAGAAACCCGACCAAATATGGAGCCGGGCGAAACTGTCCATGAGGTGACGTAAGCTGTGCGTTGAGGGAGGGGCGAAATGTACTTTGCACAATCTTAAATGAACAGCCGCTTTGGTTTTTCCGCAGCCAGTTTTCATTGCGGCCGCAAATCAATCGGACGTTTTGGGGTCGGTTCCCACGAAAACATGATCTCATCCAATAGTTCTTTGACACGGTGGCTTCCGAGGTCACGCTGAGGTCACGCTGGGGTCATGAGCGAGCGGAGATGTTCAAACGGAGGAAACCGAGGAGTAGGCCTAGCTGAGATGCTAATTTGGGGGGGCGGGGGGGGTGACGTAAGCAGATACCTGATGCAGAGAGTGAACCACGGAGCTGGAATCTGATGATGGTGAATCAAAAGCAAACATGTAGAGCAAGTTTGTGGGACTGAAATGCAGCAGAACCTGTGGTTGTGTCAAGCGCACACAAAACGTCCATCACCACAATAGTGCTGCATCTAAGAGGAATGTGTGTGTGTGTGTGTGTGTGTGTGTGTGTTTGGTATGCCTCCATGAGGAATATTTTCTCCCTGTTTCACACACAGATACTATGTCTACATGTTCACAGTTACAACTACACAGCTACACCTGCGTGAGGTGAGCGGACTGGTCGGACAGGACGCAGTGTAAATACTCAGTGTAAACACTGCGAGCTCGTGCCCCAGCTCAAATTGCTCCTTTAGACGGCGCCTAAAGCGACCCGAACTTCTGGCAAAGACACTACAAGCTTGGTTACAAAAGTAGCAACAAACGGTATCAAAAGTAGCAACAAATGATACCGAAAGTAGCAACAAATGATACCAAAAGTAGCAACAAATGATACCGAAAGTAGCAACAAATGATATCGAAAGTAGCACACGATTGCTTTTGAAGTTACCGTGACACGTTAACTGTCATCTATAGTAGCTCTTGTTTGTTTATTGGGCACAATGTGACCTCCAAACTTCAAAACCGACTTCAGTCTACGTGTGTTTTGTTTGGAAGTGTGGGTTTTGTAATGTTAGCGGAAAACTCATTATGTTCTCTTTGGGGGGAAAACCGATGGCAGACGAACGGTAATATGAGATATTTGACAATAAAATACACCCATTTGAAAAATGCAAAAAAGTGTTTGGTCCATTAGTTTTCCAGTTCATTCATTCTCCCTCCCAGCCTATTGCCCCCCCTCCCCCCGGCTCTCTCTCGCTCTCTCTCGCTCTCTCCCTCTCCCTCTCTCTCTCTCTCTCTCTCTCTCTCTCTCTCTCTCTCTCTCTCTCTCTCTCTCTCTCTCTCTCTCTCTCTCTCTCTCTCTCTCTCTCTCTCTCTCTCTCTCTCTCTCTCTCTCTCTCTCTCTCTCTCTCTCTCTCTCTCTCTCTCTCTCTCTCTCCAAGTCTCCAGTAGCCTTTGCTCAACCTGCTTATCTGAACTGGGCTGGGCTCAGTATACTCGGAGCACAGAGGGGAGGATCTAGTCTGCTTTCAATCAATAACCTCTGGAATTCAGAAATACAAGTAGGTCCTGTCTCTGGCAGGCTGTGGCACACTCTTGAGGGCGGGTTTCTCCCTGTACTCGACGGTATCTCTTCCTGTCTCCGGCATTCCCCAAGTCACTGCGGGGTTCGCTTGTGTTCTTCTGCGCCTGGGACAATGGCTGAGCCCGTGTCTCCAGATTACTTCAGATGCCCGCTGTGCGTGAGCCTTCTGAGGGACCCCGTGGCCATCCCCTGTGGCCACAGCTTTTGTATGGATTGCATCAGTGGCTACTGGAATGACGCTGACTACACAGGGATCTACATTTGTCCCCAGTGCAAGATAACGTTCACCCAGAGGCCTGTGCTGAGGCCCAACACCACGCTGACCATGGTGGCCGAGAAGATCAAGAAGAGCAGTCTGAACCTTCACCAGAACTCGTCGGCGGGGAACAGCTACGCCGGGCCGGCTGACGTCCCGTGTGACTTCTGCTCCGGGAAGAAACTCAAAGCCATAAAGTCCTGCCTCAACTGTCTGGCATCCTACTGCGAGAAGCACCTGAAGCCACACTACGAATCGGCGACCTTCAAGAGGCACAAGCTGGTGGACGAGCTGGGGAACCTGGACAGGAAGATCTGCCCCCAGCACCAGAAGTCCCTGGAGCTCTTTTGTCGCACGGATCAGATGTGTATCTGTGCCATCTGCACAGTCAGCGAGCACCGGGGCCACGACATTGTCTCCGCCGAAGCAGAGAGAGGCGAAAAACAGGTGAGACAACCTTAACATCCCGTCACAGTTGTTGGCTCTTAAAGAGCAGCGTCAAATAGAGAAGCTACAGTAATAGCTGCACAGTCTAAGCCGGACACCAGTTGTTGCGTTGTAGTGCTGCTATTCTATGCCAAGTACGCTGAGAGAGCCACGAAGCCGGTGTCAGATTCCATGTGTGTGCAAACCCACATGGCCGATGAACATGATTCAGAACCAGAATCATGTTCGGTCAACATGTGAGAACGTGAAGGCCTACTTCAGTGGTGTCAAAAGTTAATGAGAGCGGTTTGATGTATTGGGAGGTGTGACGGTATCAATCTACAGGGCTCTGTGAGGGGGCGGTCTACCGTCAAAATCATTCAAAAGCTCGATTTGAAAAGAACCACATCCTGAAAGGACCCAATAGGATGGAGTCTTGATGAAGTAATATGAGCAAAGGCAGACGTGTTGTTGTTCCCGACTCCCACCCGCCCACTATCACTGGTGTCTGTACTTTGACCCAGTTCACTGGCGCTATCAGCTAGCCTGGCAGGCGTTCACCGCCAAAACAAATGCAGCTCTCTGATTAGCTGTCCGGCCTCTGGAGGAGGGACTGGGCTATCAGCTCTGAAAATGCCTTTCGGAGTGTGTGGCGTTCCAGCTGTTTGATAGATACCACACAGAAATCCTCCCATTCAGTGCTGCTTCCCACCTGTAAAAGTGGGTATGTGGTAATGGTGGCCTGTCGGGAAAGTGAGTCGGGCCCTTCAGCACCTTCGCGTGTTCACGGAGCAATCACGAAGCCAGCCTGTCTCCACGACCATGCGACTTCACGTAGCGCTCTGATTACATGACCTGTAAAGCAATGCCCTGCAGACTAGAGTAGTCAGATCTGGTGCGGATCTGGATCATTTTCAACCATTTCACTTTATTACACCTTGGTCACACGCCACTGCAGTTGCAACAAGCTGTTCTGAAGGATGCTTTACGGCCTCCAGCAGTGGGAGGCAGAACGCAGTCGCTGTAAGATGAAGAGGTAATTCATTATATCGAGGCCCTCTTGCAAAATGGGGAGTCTGGTTTCTCTCATGCCCAGATTTACAACCTGGGTCTCACACATCTCACTCCTTCCTTTCTTCCCCCCCCCCCCCACCACTCGTTCTCACCCTCCCCCACCCCCAGATTCCCCACATTCCTCAAGCTTATCATGAAGAATGGGTCGGTGGGCTTGAGTAAAGGCTGCATTAGAAGCCCTCCTTTCTGCGTGTCACATCTGAGTGCACCTTGAAACATCTCTTCAGAAGGCAGGCGGCGGTCGTTTCGCATTCCTGACGTGGCCAGAATTCCATTATAAACCACCCCCCCCCCGTCCCCCCTCACAGATAAGAGCCAACGATCGTCAAAGGGAGTCTTAAAGCTGTATGTAGTGGACATAAAGACAGAGCAAACCCCTCTGATGGAAAAGACATCATGGCACTGAGCAGTAAAATGTGTAGTTTCGTGTCATAAGAAGGCCATCTTACATCCGGCTATAGTAAACTATGAGTGGACAAAGGTAAAAGAGTTTAGGGTATTATGTTATCAAGACCACCTTTATCATAAACAACTACAACACTGCATAGCTAAGTAATGCCAACGCTGTAGCTGCACATTTCCATCATATGTAAGGGCTATACTTGCAGGAAAGTACCGAACTGATGGTGAATATTGGCTGTGTGACACCTTCTCGTTCCTTCGACAGAAACTTTTAGGAATATCCCAAGCTGAAATCAGGCAAAAGTGCCAGGAGAGGGTGAAGGAGCTGGAGGAGCTGAAGACTGCGGTGGACTCCCTCAAAGTAAGGAGTCGTCAGCCAGAGCGCGTTGCATGATTTTAGCCCTGTTCCCCCTCTGCCGGCGGTACAAATCAGTAAGTTTTCCCCGTGCAGAGCTCGGCCCACAGAGCCATGGTGGAGAGCCAGAAGATGTTCGAGGAAATGATTCGCTCCATTGAGAGGATGAGGTCGGAGGTCACCAAACTGATCGACATCAACGAGAAGGCTGCGTTCAACCAGGCGGAGGCGCTGATCGAACGACTTGAGCAGGAGATTGACGAGCTGAAGAAAAAGGAGACCGGCCTCAAGCAGCTGTACAGCACGGAGGACCACATCCATTTCTTGCAGGTGGGGTATAGTCCACCACATCTTTTAACTGATGCTCATCCATTCCCATGCAGAACACTTCCATGTGACGACTAGGAGAGCACACTAAATCTGAAATGTTGAGTATACACTTGTCAACTTGTAAGCTGAAAGCCCCTCTCATTTCTCTCAAAGCTGCTAATGTGGGGGAGGGGGGGTCCAGGTAGCGTAGCGGACTATTCTGTTGCCTACCAACACGGGGATCGGCGGTTCGAATCCCCGTGTTGTCTCCGGTTTGGTCGGGCGTCCCTACAGACACAATTGGCCGTGTCTGTGGGTGGGAAGCCGGATGTGGGTATGTGTCCTGGTCGCTGCACTAGCGCCTCCTCTGGTCAGTCGGAGGCGCCTGTTTGGGGGGGGGGATAGCGTGATCCCCCCCACACGCCACTCCTCACTGTCAGGTGAAAAGAAGCGGCTGGCGACTCCACATGTATACTAGGAGGCATGTGGTAGTCTGCAGTCCTCCCGGGATCAGCAGAGGGGGGGTTGGAGCAGTGACCGGGGCGGCTAGGAAGAGTGGGGTCATTGACCAGGTACAACTGGGGAGAAAAACGAGGGGGCTGCTAATGACATATGTTAGACTGTTTAAGTGTTGATCAGATTTTGTAACATTTAGGGCACATACTGTTGGACCACGTACAGTGGCTGTGAACATATCAAACCTGATGTTCTTTACTGCAGATGGGAGGTTCAGAAGCTGCCTTCCAACTCAAGAGGGGCTGTACGTGGCAACTGTGCATCCATTTAATTAGTGAAATTAACAAGACAAACAGAATTCTGTGAATTAATTATCACTAAGTTTCCTTTATTAATCCCCTCGGGGGAATTCAGTTGCTTCAAATTAGCCCATCCTAGCTGTGATCTGTGTAGCTAGGAGCACTGGGCTGCCGCCTTCATGCTGCGCCCCGGGGGACCAGCTCCAGTTCTTTTCCCACTGCCTTGCTCAGGGGCACAGACAGGAGTATCAACCCTGACATGCATGTTTCTTTTGACGGTGAGCACCTGGAGAAAACCCACCGCAGACACGGGCAGAACATGCAAACTCCACACAGAGGACGACCTGGGATGACCCCCTAGGTTGGACAACCCCGGGGGTTCGAACCCGGGACCTTCTTGCTGTGAGGCGACAGCGCTAACCGCTGGGCCACCGTGCCAACCAAAATCAAAGAAGCTAACATTTTAAGCAAATCCAGTAGAAACAAAGTACCGAAGACAACGTTGTCCTTTAAAGGTGGATGACCCTTAACATCTGGTATCAGCTTTAACGCCAGTCTGATCATGGGCAACCACGAGGGTCTCGAACAGCCATGCGGGTGCTGTCCGCGGCTGCTCCTCCCGAACCAACAGTCCATTTCTAACTTCCCCTTCCTAGCTTCGTGGCAACACTGGTGTTAGCATACTGCAGCGGACAACTTATTCGACAAACACTGCTCACACGGGTACGTCTATTTCTCTATCATGAAACTCGCTCATTCAACGGCCTTTTCTTTAATTGACAGAACTTCAACTATCTCTGCACGCCCACCGATGACGGCATCATGCCTCGGGTCACGGTGAACCCTGACTTCTCATTCGGGGCAGCCAGGAAGGCCGTGGCTGAGATCAAGGAACGCCTGGAGGAGTTTGGCAGAGAGGAGCTGCTGAAGATCTCCAAGTCAGGTCTGACCTTAGGCAGTGGGGGGGGGGGGCTTTAAACGTGGCCTTTTGTGTGAACCAAGTCATGAAACTCCAAAACTTAACTGCAAATTCTGAATGTTCCTTATCTCACAGTGAATGAAATCCCAGTTTACACGACGGAAAACCGGACGCTGGACAGGAAGAGCAGAGGTGAGTTAGTTATCTTAGATTGCTGGCATGCTTACAACACATTGCTACAATCAAATATTAAACTAATGAGTTAAAAAACAACCTCTGAAAAGGGATTCTGGTTCGAATCCCCCGTGTTGCCTCCGGCTCGGTCGGGCGTCCCTACAGACACAACTGGCCGTGTCTGCGGGTGGGAAGCCGGATGTTGGTATGTGTCCTGGTCGCTGCACTAGCGCCTCCTCTGGTCGGTCGGGGCACCTGTTCTGGGGGGAGGGGGAACTGGGGGAATAGCGTGATCCTCCCACAGGCTCCTCCCTCCTGGTGAAACTCCTCACTGTCAGATGAAAAGGAGCGGCTGGCGACTCCACATGTATGGGAGGAGGCGTGTGGTAGTCTGCAGAGGGGGTGGGGCAGCGACTGGGATGGCTCGGACGAGTGGGATAATGGGCTGGATACAATTGGGGAGAAAAAGGGGGGAACCCCCCCCCCCCCAAAATAAATCTTAACGCGGATATCCATATAAGGGATTAAGAGCACAGGCTGTGCTACTGCTCATAACTCACTCTGACCCACCACCCTGCCCTCTCTCTCCAGTGAAAGACACCACAGTGGACAGTGCTCCTCCTCCGGAGCCCAGAAGCAGAGCAGATTTCATCAAGTGTAAGTATATGTGTAGCTAACTGGTACCTTGACATTGCTTTAGATCAGCAAATTCGTGTAGACTAGACATCACTTCATTCTCTTTGTTCAGACTTCTGCCAGCTGAGATTTGACCCCAACACGGCCTACAAGGAGCTTCATCTGTCCGACGGCAACAGGAAGGTCATCCGGACCAGGGACCTGCAATCCTACGCAGACAACTCGGAGAGGTTTGACAGCTTCGCGCAGGTCTTGTGCCGGGAGGCTCTGTCGGGAGGTCGCTACTACTGGGAGATTGAGTGGAGCGGGGAGTTCTCCATCGGCGTGGCCTTCAAAAGCATCAGCCGCAAGGGCAAAGGCTCCCTGTGTCTGCTGGGCTACAACGATAAGTCCTGGAGTCTGCTCTGCTCCGACTCGGGCTACTCCGCCTGGCACAACCGAATGGACAAGGCCGTCAGTGGTCCCCACTCCCCCAAGATAGGGGTCTACCTGGACCACAGCGCAGGCATCCTCGCATTTTACAGTATAGGCAACACCATGACCCTTCTGCATAGGTTTGAGACCACGTTCGTGGAGCCCCTCTATCCTGGCTTCGGGGTGGGGACCTCAGTCAAGATCTGCCAACTCAAGTGAACCCACCCCCAATTCAAATACTGAAAACTCAAGACTATTTGAGTATTTTGTGTGTTTTTCATAGTATACAATAATGCCTTTGGAATATATTTTCCGCAATATGTAAACTGCACCGCGGCACAGCAGAGAAGTGCTGTGAGTGGGCAAATTTTTGAAGGCAAGATTCGTGAATATTTAAAGGATTTTATGCATCATTGTAGACATCGTTTGATTAGTTGCCGAGGAAAGTTACAAGATGGTCCCAGTTATAACTGCACGGATACATAATCAACCACAGTGCCAAGCGATTAAAAAAAATGTTACTTATTTTTTCACTTAAAGTAAGCTGTCTGTAATATCTTGTACGTTTATCGATAGGACTGCCAGCCAGCAAGTAATTATTCTACAACGAGAGACACTAACTTGTTTTACAGGAAGAATTACTCACGTGTAGCGCTCAATAAAGAGTTGAAAGGTATACCGTACATCGACTTCTGTGCTTTCTTGCTGACTTTCCTTATCATGACTTTGCTGGAGATTCACATTAGGGCTTTAAAGACCCCAAAGCATCACTACCTGCTGGGTCTGCTCACCTGTTCCATGTCATTTACAGTGCCTGGAAGGGGTGAAGTCAAATTCTGGTAACACTTTAGTATGGGGAACATATACACCATTAATTAGGTGCGTATTAGCATGCAAATTAGCAACATATTGGCTCTTCATTGGTCTTTATTAAGCACTCATTAATGCCTTATTCTGCATGGCCTTATTATACAACCAGTAAGCCATTAACTATGAGTTTTCCCTCTATAACCTCAGAAGTATTGCTTATTAGTAGTACCATCTCAATATGCTTTGCTTAGTATGGCCTTTATAAGGTGGTAGTACCACAAGAAGAGTTATTCTCCCTTACTAACACTTAATGAATATGGTCTGTTCTTACATAACACAACACAAAACTACAAGTGTTCATAGTGTTGAATTACTGTAAATTCAGTTGTTGTTACTTAGAATATGTTCCCCATACTAAAGTGACATCTTGATCATTACTAATTCACTAGTAATTAAGTTTTTTTATGTTCCCCATACTAAAGTGTTACCCAAATTCTTCCATCAGATTCATCTGAGGAGAAATGATTTGGGCGTGGCGCCCTCTGTTGGTTGACTGTGTCCCACCGCTGAGAAACCTTCTCACAATGAACAGAAGGAAATCAGCCAAGCACCCGAAGGTTTTCAGAGCGTTTGTGATCCAGTGTGAATCAGGAATCAGGAGCAATTTATTGCCATTTCTTTCCTGTACTTGCGTACACAACCTTGCGCACACAAACGAAACGCAATTCTGTTTGCCCCAGCCCACAAAGCAACAACAACAACAAAAACCACACATACATAGTTAACAACACAGTCCACTCAGTGCAACACAGTCCAAAAAGTCCACTGTCCAGAGAACAACGCCAGCCAGGACGACTGCCGGATCTGCCGGTCTGCACGGCTAGCAGTTAGCTTAGCCTGCCCCACTTCTGCATCCCATCAGACCGCCCTCAGTGTTTCCCCCTCGGGCACAGCTCCAGGCAGGGCCGTGGTCCTGGGCCCACTGGACCCAGCAGACCAGGCTCCCCCAGACAATCCAATGCCAGCTCTCCCAGCCAGACACCTCCGACACACATTACATTACAGTCATTTAGCCGACGCTTTTGTCCAAAGCGACTTACAATAATTGCATTTAACGCAGGAAATCAGGAGAACTACTAGTCACCAGAGGTCAGAAGTGCATCTAAACAAGCATCTAAGAGCAAAACCAGTGCTAAAGTAAACGTGCAAGAAAGAGATTTTTTTCTTCTTTTTTTTTAAAGAGCAAGTAACAGGGTAGTAGTTCTTGAAGAGGTGAGTTTTCAACCTGCCCCGAAAGATGGGCAGCGACTCCGCTGTCCTGACATCAGTGGGGAGTTCATTCCACCACTGTGGGGCCAGGACAGAGGAGAGCCGGGACCGGGTCGATCGGCAGCAGGGGCCTCTGAGCGACGGGGCAACCAGGCGTCCCGAGGCGGCAGAGCGAAGTGGTCGGGCGGGGGTGTAGGGCTTGACCATGGCCTGGAGATAGGAAGGAGCTGTTCCTTTCACTGCCCTGTAGGCTAGCACCAGAGTCTTAACCTGGATGCGAGCAGCTACTGGGAGCCAGTGTAGGGACATGAGAAGGGGAGTTGTGTGGGAGAACTTAGGGCGGTTGAACACCAGACGAGTTGCAGCTTTCTGAACAAGCTCCAGAGGTCTGATGGCCGACGCTGGGGCGCCAGCAAGGAGGGAGTTGCCGTAGTCCAGCCGGGAGATGACCAGAGCCTGGATGAGCATCTGTGCCGTCTCGTCAGTGAGGAATGGGCGAATCCTCCTGATGTTATAGAGGAGAAATGTGCAGCAGCGAGCAACCGATGCAACGTTTTCAGCAAACGACAGTTGGGTCGTCCAGGATCACACCCAGATTCCTCACAGTCCAATTTGGCGTCACTACGGTGTTGTCAATGGTGATGGCCAGGTCTCGGTGTGAGCAACCTTTCCCCGGGAGGAACATCAGCTCTGTCTTGTCCAGATTGAGCTTCAAGCTGGTGTGTCGCCATCCGCTCCGAGATGTCAGTCAAGCACGCAGCAATGCACGTCTCTACTTGTGTGTCAGAGGGAGGGAAGGACAAGATCAGCTGGGTGTCATCGGCATAACAATGGTAAGAGAAGTCAACACACCTCCCCGCACTCCACCAAAAACACAGACAACGCTAGGCGAGGCCGTCGCCAGACCGCCCTCGATGTTATCGAACTGCCGGTCTGCCTGGGCTAGCAGTTAGCTTAGCCTGCCCCGCTTCCGCGTCCTGTCAGACCGCCCTCGGTGTTTCCTCTTCGGGCGCAGCTCCGGTCAGGGCCGTGGTCCCCGGGCCCACAGGACGCAGCAGACCAGGCTCCCCCAGCCGATCCAGCACCAGCTCTACCAGCCATCAAACAAAGACAAAACAAACTTAGACTTAGACGTGGACAAAGACAATACTGGGTGAGGCCGCTGAAAACGAGTTTGCTGCCATCTTCCCACACCAGAAGCAGAAAACGTCATTGAATGAATTCAATTGAATGAAACACATTGACTGATTCAATGTGATTCAGAAATAATTTTTAGTCACTGTCATGATTAAAGAACTCAAACTGATACCATTTACTCTGAGAGGTACATCATCATACACTCGTAGCTGTAATAGGATGTGTCTGATGATGAGAACCAATAACAAGGTTATCAATTATCACTCAAATGACTGATAGAAAGTCATCAATATTAACCATACATTAGAAGCACACATTGATAATGGGACTCTTTAAACACGTGTATATTACAGTTTTCTCAGTTGCTCAAATGTAATTCCTGAAAGACTGCCTGCCTTTAGACCAGAGGACAATATCAGGTCTGAGGCTAGTGTGGGTTATCCCCTCTGGGAATCTGAACTGCTTCTTAACAGCCACCCGAAACTCCCAGTCACTTGCTGTGGCCAGGACACCTTTGCTCCTCGTCCCTGCTGCTGTACTCTCCCCTGACCTGAGGAAGTGGATCAAACAAAGGCCATTAGAAAGTTTCTTTGGCTTCTTCTTTGCCTGCTCCACACCAGCAGCCAACTGTGTAAGAATCTGAATGGTCACCACTGGAATTTCCCATCCACCAGACTTGACCAATGTGTGGTGAGGAAATGTTCAAGGTTAGCTGGCCTTCCACAGAGCATGCTGCTGGGGCTCTCTGCCAACCCCCATGTGTTGAGGTTTGATGGAGTAGGCCGGACATCATACACAGAACACAACAGAAACTTGATCAGGTGTCCTTCTATGCTCGGGATGTCATGCCAGGTCAGAGCCCTCTCTCACACGCTCTCCCACCTCGTCCAGCTGTCCTGCTTGCTCATGGCTACAGCCTTGACCTGTTGGCTTTCCTCCTCTGCCTTGCAGACCTCCCTCTGCACCATGCCACGCCGCTCCTTCAGGTTAGCCTTGCTCCAGCTTGCCCTGGTGGGGCAGCCCAGACCCAGCCTGCCCTGGGTTACTGACCCGATGATGTTGGTGTGATGCAGGCAATCTCCCACCTCCCTCAGTGGTCTGCTGGCTGACCATTTGTGGCCTGTTCTGGCCTCAATGCCTGCCTGGTGATGCTGTCTCGCAGCATCATGGCCTGGTGTGTTTTTGTTTACTTGTACTCGACTACGGATGTTACTGGCAGCTGCAGCTTGCTGCCTGTGCTGTACAGGCCAATAGAGCAGAAGCTTCTCAGGACACCCAGCCTTCTCCTGAGGTAGGTGTTCGTCTTCCTCTCCAGCCCATCAACAGTGGAGATGGGCACCTCATAAAGGAGCAGTGGCCAGAGCAATCTGGGCAGCAACCGTGTTGAAAAACATCTTTATCAATACATAAATAAAGAGGAGCAACATGCTGAGTATCAGCATCAATCTATCATGGTCCACCTGGAATGGATCTTCGTTTAGCGTTTAGACCAAACTTAAACCTGATGATCACATTACTGTCATCAGTCTATAGACTACCGTGTCTTGTGTTGCTGGCAGAAAAGATTGTTCTTGCACACAAAAAAATATTTGTTACAGTATTCCCAACTAATGTAATATATAAGAAAATATTAAAAAGGCGGCGCAAACTTAACTGCAGGGTCTCGGTGACCATCCAGTCTCGCCTCGTTTGTTCACAATATTTCATCCACGTTACACGTCAGTATATTGATTGTTGGTTTTGATAAGTATTTGTGCAATGAACATACTATGTATGTATAGATGCGTGTGAGTGATAGAATACAACTGAAAACAGCGTCGTTGGTTTTTGTGTCAGTTGTATTACATTTGAATTCACAGGGTTGCAAAACTGTGCTGTACATTTGCAATTTTGTGTGTGAAAGTAATCAGAAATGATTGTGTTATGTGATTGTGTTTGAGACTAGATAATCATCTGAAGACTGCAGAGTTAAACCAAGTTAGATTAAAGAGCAGACATGAGATTTTATTTACCATAAACAGAACTGAAATCCACTCCAGCGGGCTGCTCACAGAAACCAGCTGCTGAACTTCACAGACAGGCTAAGCTAACTTCTAGCCCATGCAGACCGGCAGTTCCCATAACACACCATTAACGACACATATGTATTGTGACAGGCTCTTCATCAGTTACTGATGGCACGACAACGGGATGACTACCCCTCCTTTTCCTGCAGAGATGAGGTCATTGATCGAAGACGTCCCATTTGAATTGCCATAATTCTATGATACAAATAATCTCAGACACGGTAAATTTGGGCTGGACCTGGACTTGATGCAAACCGATCATATCCCAATACGGCTGTCTTGACATCACGAATACACAATGAGTGATTTGAGAGAAGGGTTTCAATTTGGTAAAAAAAAACAAAAAAAAACACATTATTTATATTAATGTTGTGTTATTCCAATAGAATCTTCAGGATTTAATGGTGTGTATGGGTGATTGTATGGGTCATTATAGGAGGCGAACGCTTACTGTGCTGCATGAGTCAATCTACTGCCATTACCAAAACCCTTTTATTGTGTTAAAAATGATTTTCTGTTTTTAACACATTTCGATCTGTTAGTTTTGAGTGTGCAGCCAGGACAAATTACATTTCATGGCTTTCCAGGGCAGACGGACGAACAGCAGCAGCGGCTGGGTAATCCAGTTAAAGATGGTCAAACATCCTGATTTCTCAATTATGTTCCAAGGTTTCAAACCAAACATTTTCATTTGTATGTATCTCAAGTTTGGCAGGACCTGGAGGAGACGTCAGAGGACGGAAGACAAACAGACCCAGAGTCACAGGCGTGCACCTTCTGTGTACCCTGCAGAACATCGCCTCCAATTTTCCATAACACTTAAAGTACAGCAGCTTAATGACGCTCATCCACAGGTTATTTCAGGTGAGCTTCAAAATAATCCTGTTTTAAATGACTGGCACGTGGCTGGAGACTTTCCTCATTCAATCATGCACATGTTGAACCTGACAAACACAACACAATGTGCTTAACGGAGGTTTAGAGAAACATCACACGTTGTGTTATTTCATACTCGGGTTACACAGTGGTCCTGCAAATGATAGATTAATAAATGTTAGAACGGATTTTGGAAAAACAGCTAGCACTGAAATGCCATCCAGTAGCTCGGGCGACGTTGTGGACCATGTGAGGAGGTTTTCAGAAAGACACCCCAGAGCTCTTGAACAATAGACATATGTTTATTGGATCCCAAAAATGGTACAGGAATATGAGCTTACAATACTCTGGAAGGAAAACAACCCGTCCCAACAGTCCAACAACTCAAACATCGTAGCCGACAATGCCTCCTTTGCCGATGCACTCTCCGATGTAGAACCACATGAGCACCTCAGTAGTCACCAGCCCGTTCCTTAATGCATCCTGGGAAATAAAAAAAATGAAATTAACATTTAATTGAAAGAGTCAGACCTAGCTTGTAAACAAACTTGGTTTCTGTATCAGCAGGAAAACAGCAATGTTATTGATACCAGTGATGGCTAAAGAGCTAAACAAGACCCTTCCAATACCCTCTTCAATCCCCTCTACCAGGCCGAAGATGCTTATACTTGTAAGATGTGTTATTTTACTTGAGACCAATGGAAGCCGCAAGCCACTCGATGGCTGTCGATGACCATGAGCCACTCTGCAAAATCAAACAATCAAACCTTTTCCTCCACCTGTTTTTTTTTTTTTACGGCTGAGATAGGCTCCAGCAGCCCCACGACCCTGAGAGCAGAATAAGCGGATTGGATGATGGATGGATGAATGGATTTCCCCACCCCTTTTTCGCCCCAGTTGTACTTGGCCAATTTAATTGGCCAAAATTTAACAGCTGACCATGTAACCTACCACATTAAACCAGGCCTGCAGATATGTGTTTGGAATTTTCTTTACACTTTGTACATTTTGCGCAAGTTATTGTACGTATTTTGGAGTAAATGGTGCTGGATGAGTCATTATGTACCCTGTAAAACTTGTTTGTGTTGCAACACCAAATTCAACCTTCACTATGAGAGGCAATCTCTTTATGCAATATTTTTGTGTGTGTGAAGCGAGTCTCCCTTGTGTGCATGTGCAGTCTGTCCTCCTCCCAGGTCTCCATGGTGACAGCGGTCACCACCTGGTCACTGCTTGGCATCCCCCTCATCACATTTCCTTTTTATATAGCTTATAAATCCATATAATTTTGTTATCCTATTTTCATGCTATGTCCTTCTCTCAATAAGATGCGTGACAATTTTTTGCATGGTGATGCTGGTCCTGGGCTGTTCCAGTGGCGTTTGGACACTGCTTGGCATCCTCCTCATCATATTCTTCATATATTTCATAATTTCATTATAATTGTTATCCTCTTTCAATTGTTGTATTCTGTAAGTTGTGTAAACACAACATCCATTGCATGTTGTCCATCTTGGGGGAGAGATCCCTCTGTTGCTCTCCCTGGGGGTTCTTCCTATTTTTTCTCCTTGTTAAAGGTTTTTTTTAGGGAGTTGTTCCTTATCCAATGCGAGGGTCTAAGGACAGGATGTTGTGTTGCTGTAGAGCCCCTTGAGGCAAATTTGTAATTTGTGATATGGGCTATACAAATAAAATTGACTTGACTTTTATTCTCACTGGAAGCCATTGATTTAATATGTTGATTGCTTCCCTCCTGGCGAGGTGGAGCCATAGAAATTGAGCTTGGTCTGGCCTGGGGTGAATGAATACCTTGCGGTTTGCCCACCATACATAGCTAGCAGTTACCCAACCTCATAAAGCCCAAAAAGACCATTAAAGAGAGACTGACATGCCCTTTCTGATCACATTTTTTAACATTGGGAGTTTGAATCATAACCGAAAATAGGTGTGATTTTATGAATTCAAAGCTATTGGCTACTGTCTTCGTGTGGGTGGAGCTTGGTACCACTTGTCACTTGCCGTAGAAACCACGGCATTGTGGTAGGCCTACGGCACAGCAGTGAAATACAACTTGATGAATAAAATAACTGTTAAGATAGATAGATGACAGATATTTAGATAGATGGATAGATAGCAATACGTTGTAGCAAGATCGATAATAAAGTCTCAGCAAAACAGCACAAATTCGAGCCAAGTAGCTAGCAGGAGGGGGTGAAAGAACGGCTTCTCCATGGTTTTATAGCATCTCGCTACAGACACACCCTATATGCAAATTGACTGGTGTCTACGTATCCACCGGCACAATTTGTCATTGGACACAATCTACAGTCAATCACAGAGCTCTCTCGAGTGGCCGCAGGCACGCTGTTTTGGCCACTGAATTTCTCCGTGGTCACATCCTAACTCGGAACATAGCCTATCAATAGGAATTTTCAGATTTTGATACTAGTACAACAGTTATCCTTTTATTTATTTACTCGCTTCTTTATTTTATTTTATATATATCTTTTTAACTTATCTAATCTTTTCCTGTTTCTTTTGTTCCCTTTTTCGTGTTTATATTCAACCTGCTGTAATGTGGTTTAATTCTGTTCTGACAAGGGGCCTGCGGGATGGGGTAGAAGTGGATAGAGGGGAGCAGGATGTGGGTAAATGGGTTTGGGGATGCTAAAATCAGTCTTTCAACTGCAGTTGTTTAGTTCAATTTGTTTTCCTTGAAAAAAAATTAACAAAAAAACAAATTGACTTTGTAGGGACGCACCAATAGCTGTCAGGTTGACACGATGCTAAAATGGAGTATTTGCATTGAGATTTTACCAAAGTCTAAAATCCGATACCAAAAGTCACGAACAACTTGTCACACATAACAAAATAGCTTCATTTCCTAATTTTTTTTTTGTGCATTTGTGCATTTCATAAATGGAGGAAAAAATGATTTTATTTCATTTTTGTTCCCTATTGACCCCAAACTAATGGTCTAAGCCTGCAATGTCTAGCAAAAGTAATGAATCGGAACCCAGCATCAGCTAATACTTAAAGATTCGTATTTGGATTCGGTATTAGCAATGAAAAAAATTATATCAGTGTATACCTAATAATCTGCATAAGATTTCTAATATCTATTGCTTATTTTACAACATCAAAGAAACTCTAGATGTGCCCGACTCCAACAGTCACTCACCCTCACTGTGGTTTGCCCCAGACGTCCCGACTGGAAGGCCTTGACGATGTTAGTAGCCCCTTCAATGGCCTTGGGGATTTCAGCAGGGGAAGGTGGGACGAGCTCGACTCGAGCATAGTGCCAGAAGGTTACAAGCCGGGGTTTGGAGTATGTGACAGCGGCTGTGGGAGAGGAAACATCAGCGGTCATGGCACCAATAGTGTGGCGGTGCAATGATGTCGGCGACTCGCTTGCTAGTTTCTCATTGCGTACCTTGCTCCAGGGTAATGAGGGGTAACGACACTTGACACAATACTCCACAATGCATGAGATGGGGGGGGGGGGGTGCTGCTTTTATATCGCAGTGCTTACAACTGGGTTGGAGGAAAAGGTGACTTTAACTGGCTCATGGTCACTGACAGCGATACATGCTGCTGCTGGCTAGACACGCTAGCCTTCAAGCTAACCCCGTCCCCCCCGTCCCCCACAGCTAACCTACAAGCCAGCCAACTCAAAGTGAAAGATAATAACAGACAAAACCTCGCTACACAGACGTACCTCTGCTAGTTTACATACTTTTGACAATAAAGGTACCGGTCGCTGGAGCTAGCTAGGTCATGTTGACGTTGCTAGTGTTAGCCTAGCAAAATGCTCTCATAAGAACTGTAAATATTAGACACATACACCCATATCGGTTTACTTTCACATTACGAATAAATGTCAGTTTAACTTACCGCCGAGCAATGAAGGTACCTTTGCCACCAGTTTCTGCACCGCTTGTGCCATCTTGCAGGGATTCTTCTTCGCGGTTCCCGGGAGCGAAGCGCTTCACTGAATGTCACCTCCAGCGGAAGGACCTTTCAGTAGCAGCTGGCCAGAAATATGCCTGTTCATAAACAAGGCGACCCTGTCGTAGGGAATAACGGGGCCTAATTTATAAATAATTTCCTCGGGGGGAGTACTGGAATAAAATAAAAGTAAAAACGGTCCCTTCTTCTTTTTTCTATGGTTATTTGAAAACGACAAAATATTTATTTTTCCATCCGAAAACACCTTAAACTGTACGAGAACCTCGTATGGTTTAAAAATATCACACCGCCGCATGGTGATGCAGATATTGCTCTAAAACTCAAACTCTTAATAACATGGTTCTGATCATGGAGAAAAAAAAGATTGTTAAATGTATAGTACGCTTTTTTCTTCTTCTTCTTCTAGTGAACTGAGAACGGTCGTCCGTGAAGGATAAACCAGTGAGCTGAGAATCTAGTTGGATAAAGATACCGTTTGCAAACTGAAAGCCACTATAACAAAGTACTACCATATTATGTACAGCACGTGTTTTCGTGACGCCTAATTATTTAAAAAAAAAACTGGTACTACTTCCGACACTTCAGGACACGAGAGAGCGTGAGAGGGGCGGGCTTGAGCGACTGTCACTCAGGGCTCGCGTTCATTATCCAGTGAACGAATCACTGAACATGCACCATTCCTTCGCAGTGAAGGATCTGAGACAGGCTCGGGCCCCCATTTTTTATATATATATATACATATATTATCTATCACAAAAAGTCAGGAAATGTGTGTTTGGTACATTATGTCTTTGGTGTAACAATGCTACTTGGCAATAAATATTATATCAGGCAGCTGATTGTCAGCACCTGGGGAACCAGAAGCTCAAAACAAGAGTCAATAGCAGCAGCAAAATAAGCTGCTTGGCATTGGCAGAGAAGGTTTGGCAATTTTTTCGTGGGCGCAACCCACATACTCAGCTCTGCTGCTCATCCCACAAATGCATGTTCCTGACAAATGTGGCGCCATTTAAAAGGGGAATAAACAGGCTTTCCAACGGTGTAAGAGTTATTACCACGAAGCCTTGTTACAACAAAGAAATAATCTACCAAACACAAATTCCCTTACTTTTTATGCTTAGTATGTGTGTGTGCACATATATAGTAGCGAATTTGGGGGACAACGCAACCACCGGAACTGCCGCGGCCGGGAAACAAACCTGTGTCACCCGCACCGCAGGAGACATCGCTAACCGCTCGACTAAAGGGTCAGACTCTCGAGCCAGCGGCCAGCGTGTGTTCTTATCCATGCACGTTAGACTATATATATATATATATATATATATATATATATATATATATATATATATATATATACACACATATATATATATACACACATATATATATACATATATATACATATATATATACATATATATATATATATATATTGCAGGTTTCACCAAGCACCGTAAACTAGAAAGATGATGAGATTTTTTAAAAAAAAAGTTTTTTTCAGGGATTGTCAAAAGTAAGCTAGCACACCTTCTTCTGGTACAACTTCGTTGTCCCTGATCAGTTCATCTCTCAGCGCCCCATAACCACGTGTCTCCCTAAGGCGAGTGACAAAACTGCCAATGGACTCACCGTCCTCCTGTTTGCCACAGCCAAAGACGTATCGTTTATAAACTATATTCTTGGTGGGTTTGAAGTATGCCTCCAGCGCATACTTGTCCTGTCCTGGAGATGTCCCAGTTAGCGCTCCGGTCTCCGCTGAGCTGCACCGGAGCGGGAGGAGGAATCACGTCCACCGCTGCCGTGACTCGGCGCTAACTTTAACTTGACCACACTTCAACTGGTAAGCTAATGTAAACTACTAATAATACACGTTAGCCCCTATCTAACGGGTCCGACCCTCTAGCTGAGCGGTTAGTGACGTCGCCTTGTGGTGCAGTACACTCCGTATCGAATCCCGCACCGGGCAAGAAAAATAACCGCTTGCAGCGGTGGGATCCGGAAGTGTGCAGATCCTCAGAAGTCTCTTCGGAGCGCGGGAATAACAAAGCGCGAGTGCGCGCTTCCGGGGAGGGTGACGACTGTAAATTAGTAATAACACACGTTAGCCCCTAGCTAGCGAGTCTGACCCCTTTAGCCGAGCGGTTAGTGATGTCGCCTTGTGGTGCAGTATACCCCGTATCGAATCCCGCACCGGGCAAGAAAATAACCGGTTACACTATGATATGGCTTTGTGGTTTGTGCAGGTAGGACAACATGTACATTTCCACTGAGTTTATTTAAATTGCTTCATGTTTTGTATCTGTCAGATCAGAGCTCGTCCAAGGGCAGATCAGGGTGACTGGAGCAATATCTAGTATCTATATATAGGGTGCCTATAGGACTAGCCCTTTCTTGTCCAGATCCAGTCAGACTCTCACTCAATCGAATAGTGGGGATGATGAATAGTTCTTCTGTCACGGAGCTGATATTTCCCGGGTTTCATCTTCCTGTGGAGTTAAAAAACAAAATAGACTTGAGAATTTATTCAAGGGAACTGCAAATTCTTCTGAGCAGATAGTTTCTTTACCTCAGAGCCAACAATGTCTGCTATCTGAGGCCGCCTGTCTCCGTTTCCACTTGGTGTTGTCTCTCTTCATCATAACCATCAAGAAAAGCAAATTCCCTCCCTCCTTCACTAGCATAACCACATCATCCAACCATTTCTCCTCCACATTATGTCCATTGACCTCCACCACGATGTCCCCTTCAAGGAGCCCTGCTCTCTGCCCAGGGCCCCCCAGGGCCACCTGCAGTAGTAAAGGATTGACAGGGAAACCGACATTATTACTTACAACCCCCCCCCGCAGCATTGTTTAGAAAGATAATACACAGCACCTTTAGAATCAGAATCACTTTATTTGCCGTTTCACTTCATGCACCTGCACACATGAAATGAAACGACACATGGTTTCCCCCAGCCCACAGCAGTGCAACACAAAGACAAAAACACATATCCAAAAACTACAAGAACACATACATCCAAACTTACACATATGTCTAAAATAGAAAATAAATTACTGTCCAGTAGAATAAACGCCAGCCAGGATGACTGTCGGAAGTGCCGGTCTGCATGGGCTAGCAGTTAGCTTAGCCTGCCCCGCTTCCACATCCTATGAGACCGCCCTCGGTGTTTCCTCTTCAGGCACAGCTCCGGTCAGGGCCGTGGTCCTTGGGCCCACAGGCATACAGACCAAGCACTCCCAGCCGATCCAACGCTAGCTCTCCCAGCCAGACAGCTTCGACACACCTCCTGGCACTCCAAACAACGACACTAAAAACACAGTCAGAGCTAGGCAAGGCCGCCGCTAGACCACCCTCAGTGTTATCGGAACGGCTGGTCTGCATGAGCTAGCAGTTAGCTTAGCCTGCCCCGCTTCCATGTCCTGTCAGAACGTCCTCAGTGTTTCCTCTTTGGGCACAGCTCCAGGCAGGGCCGTGGTCCCTGGGCCCACAGGACGCAGCAGACCAAGCTCTCCCAGCTGATCCAGCACCAGCTCTCCCAGCCATCAAATGAAGACAAACTTAGACGCAGACGTGGACGTGGACAAAGACACTGCATGGTGGGTACTGGGTGAGGCCGCTGCAAACATGAATTCACTCAACCATCTTCCCACACCGGTCCTGGGTGAGGCCGCTGCAAACATGAATTTGCGCTGCCATCATCTTTAGTTGTTCCTCTTTCTCTTTTTACGTACCTTCATGACCACTGAATGTGGACTTACTGAATCACTCAGGATAGCATACTGTGTGGTGATAAACTGCCTCTTACCTACCTGACCAATGAATGTCCCAGGGGTTTGCGGGACACAGCCCAAATTAAAGCCAAATCCCAGGGGACCTTTTTGGAGCAAACAGTGTCGCAGACTGGCTAGGTTGGCTGACTTCTCTCCTGAAGTTTGCTCCGCTGCTTCACATGTCGGCGCGCCACTCCCCTTTCCTTGTTCGCTGTCATTATGCCGACAGAACAGAAGAGGTGAAAGACCCAACTGCAGAAAAAAGTGAGATGAATAAATGAAACGTTTACAAGTTAGATCAGCCATGGGGTTCACCTAGAGCTGGTTAGTGTGCACACCTACTTGGGTGTAAAACTCTAGGCCCTGGGGAGTGATGGTGGTGAGAGTGACCTGTTGGCCACTCTTTCTCACTCTGTCTACGATCTCCTCATGTTCTAGTGACTCCACCGAGTCCCCGTTCACCTCCAGGAGCAGCTCTCCTTCTTGTATACCTGCCCGCTCTGCTGGACTGCCACGGTCCACCAGACGCAGAACGTGAGCTGTTGTTGAAAATTCACAGAAATGAAGTCGTAACACAAGTCCAGGCAACTATTTATGTAGCATGAATGCAGTTATTCCCAACGCACTTTACAAAGCCAAAGGCTCAGTCCACGTGTTCAGACCTTCTTTTGTTCGTTTTCTTTTGCACACCTGAATGTCCCGGTGGTGTCTTCTCCTGCCTTAGCAGGAAGCCATAGCCCTCAGGCCCAAGGGCAAGACGGAGTTTTCTGGGTGTGTGAGGCAGGTTGCATGGAGCAGCCATAACAGGCAGAATAGGCATCCTTTGTTGAATGTAGTTCTTCTCACTGTTGCTGTCAATCACCAAGACGGTCATGTGATCACCACATTTTTTCACCTGCATCCAAACAAACATTCACTATTATTCTCGTCCGAGAGCCAGCATGTAGACGCTTCATGTGTAAAGTGCATGAAGTTCATTGCAAGACAAGTCGTTCATCTGACTACCATTTTGCTGAGTGCCGAATAGGTGAGATCAGACACCGTCGCTCCGTTCATCCACACCAGTTGATCACCCTTGCACACTCCTGCCCTTTCGGCTGGTCCTCCTGTCGCAAGGCTCACAGAGAATCGACCCTTCTCTCCTGAAAGGCAGAGAGAACGTGAGTGACATTTGTTCGTCTGACTGACATCCTCACCTCCATCCATCCATCCATTATCCAAACCGCTCATCCTGCTCTCAGGGTCGCGGGGATACTGGAGCCTATCCCAGCACTCATTGGGCAGCAGGCGGGCAGACACAGCGGACAGGCCGCCAGGCCATCACAGGGGCGTCACATTCACACCTAGGGACAATTCAGTACGGCCGATTCGCCTGACCTGCACGTCTTTGGGCTGTGGGAGGAAACCGGAGCCCCCGGAGGAAACCCACGCAGACTCGGGGAGAACATGCATGAGCTCTACGTGATGTTTTATTTTGTCAGTGCGCCCTAAGTCAAGGTCATGCTGCCCCAACACATCTGGCATGGAGTTCAGTTTTTCAGCCATCCGTTCTTTCCATTCTTTGGATATTGGAGAGTTTCCAAAGTCGAAGTCATTTTTTGGTTTTGGTCGGGTTCAGTTGGAGAACTGAGTTGCTAGTGGTGATGGGCTGAGCACTTTGAGTAGCATTCACTTCAGCTCTCACACTCTTTGGAGAGGTGGTGATGTCATTGTCCGATCCCTGTTTTTAAACTTTCCTTTCCATGTAATCTAAATGAATTAGAGGCATCGTCGTATCCTATCATAGAGGTATGATTACCATCACCATCATGACATTGTACCTTCCACGGGAGTGAAGCTGATGCCCAGACCTGAGGCCGGGTCTCTAGTGATGTGACAGAGCCTGGGTGGTTTGCAGTTTTCTGCTTTTCTGTGTGTCCTGATCAGAGCTTGTAGGTCCTGACCTTGGGATACAGCCGGCTCATACTCCTCCCCATCCATCACCAACAGACAAAGCTGGTGTCCACTTAACCTGATGTGCCTGGCCACCTGATTCATAAAGAAAGAGACAGAGGAAGTCCAGTTGAAACATATGCTAATGCTTATTACAGCGGTCCGCCTCGAGAGACTCGTGTGATTTTGGTTATGTAATACAACAACTTCACCTCAGCATGAGAAATGTCATCGACAAAGCAGCCGTTGACTTCCAGAAGCCTATCTCCATCCCGTAGGCCACTTCGCTCTGCCGCCCCCGAAGACCTCACCTCTCGGATCACATGACCCTTGCAGCCCTTTTCCACACGCAGACTGAAGCCATAGGATTCACCCTCTCCCCGTTTGAGAACACATAGACGTGGGGTGGGCGTCAGTGCCAAGTCTAAAGAAGAGGAGTTTTTCAGAGTGCAGTTTTTCAAATGTTCTGATGATGTCACCGGGAATTTACTAAAGCGTGCTGGATACCTGCATCGTCTGTGATGACCATCGCTGGGTTGTCTATTCCCTCTTTAGGATTGAAAGTAAATGTCCTTCAAAAGAAGTTTTTAAACACTGCTTTGAGTCACAAAGTCCTGAACGCCAAAATAAGCCAATAAACAGATAGTTAAAAAGAGTAACCAAGCCCTAGACCACTGTGCTGAGCTTGCTGATATCTGATCTGTTGGATGTACACAGGTGTGTCAAAGAACCAGCATTGGCAGTACTATTGGGAATTAGGTCTGTCTGTCTGTCTGTCTGTCTGTCTGTCTGTCAGTGCTGATGGATACGCTGGTACACTTACATCCAGCGGATCCATTTTTAATGTCATTATCTGCAGCTGTGTTTATGCTGCTATGCTTACATCACAGAGTACCAAGACCCGCCTGCCATGTTTTTGACCTTTACATGGTTTTCAACCTGTAGATGTCAGCTAACTCATTAAAACGGTCTAGACTATAGTTACTCTTTAAGAGGAACTACAGCTCAGAAGATCAGTTAATAATGTATCACATAACCACCTGTTTAGTTTAGTACTTATGTAGCATGTAGATACTAACAGAGTTCACAGCACCGCCATACCTGCAGCGGTGCGCCACACAACAACTAAAACGTTCATCTGTGCACAGGAGAGAGTATCTTGAAGCCCAGTCCTAAATCAAGTCACTGTAAGCCAGTTGCAAAATTCGGCATGCCAAGCAGAGTCAGGTACAGTATTTTAAAGGCGTGTGCGTTCAACACTAAAGCAACGTTTTGGGAGGTTTCAAAATGAAAGCGTTGAATGAAACTGTTCGAGGCTGAACACCCAACTCTGACCTACAATAAGCTTAGTAGTTTTGCATCGTGCCCCCCCCTCCCCAAATTCATTCTAATGTAAAAAAGACATATGCCTGAATCAGGACTGGTGCACAGACAAATTCTTTTCCAACAAAATTGCTATGAAGTGAATAAAGAGGCGACAAACTGAACTTACCCTGTTAGCCCTTTTGCTTCCGCCAGCTCTTTAAAAAAGAACAGGGATCATCTCAATTTAATGCTTTCAGTTATTCTAACAAGGTAGCAGTGCTAAGCTAGGCAGGGGAAATGTGGGACGAAATAGGCTACCATGTATTAGAACTGCTATTGCTACTGTTGTTAGGACACACATGCTATCATTACTGTTGTTACTAAAGGGGTTTTTTTTCTCCCCAGTTGCATCCAGCCAATTACCCCACTCTTCCACTGCTCCAGCCTCCACCCCCTCTGCTGATCCGGGGAGGGCTGCAGTCTACCACACGCCTCCTCCCATACATGTGGAGCTGCCAGATGCTTCTGTTCACCTGACAGTGAGGAGTTTCACCAGGGGGACGTTATTCACGCTATTCCCCCCAGTTCCCCCTCCCCCCTGAGCAGGCACCCCGGCCCACCAGAGGAGGCGCTGGTACAGCGACCAGGACACAGACCCACATCCGAATTCCCACCCGCAGACACGGACACTCTGTAGCCCCACCAAGCTGGAGGTAACACGGGGATTCGAACCGGCGATCCACGTGTTGGTCGGCAACGGAGTAGACCGCCACTCCACCGGACGCCCTACTAAAGAAGCTTTAACAACAAGCTCCCTCATTATGTCCGGTCTAGATATAGTGCACAGGCCCCAGATTCAACCCTGCTGTCAATCACAGGTCTGATTTACACGGATTTGACCTTGCAGCTTTAGGAATCTCTGGGTTCTGTCCACTAAGTCAGTAGCGTGGTGCTGTACGGCATCAGCTGCAGGGGGGGTGCTGGGTGTTACCTGCCATAGTAACGGTTATCAGTACTAGTGTGATAAAGCAGGGCTTGGACTATGTGACATGATCCTTAACCTTTGGGCTCTCTAGAAAGAGGGAATTAAAGATCCACCATCCATCCATTATCCAAACCGCTTACCCTGCTCTCAGGGTCGCGGGGATGCTGGAGCCTATCCCAGCAGTCATTGGGCGGTAGGTGGGGAGACCCCCCCCCCTGACAGGCCGCAAGGCCATCACACAGGGCACACACACACATTCACCCCTAGGGGCAACTTAGTACGGCTGTTTCACCTGACCTACATGTCTCCGGACTGTGGGAGGAAACCGGAGCCGCCGGAGGAAACCCACGCAGACACGGGGAGAACATGCAAACTCCACACAGAGGACGACCCGGGACGATCCCCAAGGTTGGACCACCCCGGGGCTCGAACCCAGGACCTGACTTGTATATTTCCAACTAAAAACGCTCACATAACAGCGCTGACACTGTGGACTTATGGGCCAGACTGCGTTGTTCTTACCATCTCTTCTACCCTGTTTCGAGCACGCTGGTTCAAATTAAATGCAAATACTCTGCGCTCAGTCGGGAACGATTCTTCTCCACGGTGGGGGATATGCCCATTTCAGAGCCACGCTTTGGATTTTCTCTCTATTGTGCATATTCTGCAGTTCAAATATGTCAATCTACTGCAATTGGTGGGAACAGATATTTGTGGTGCTCCGTGATGGTGCAGCCAAGACAAACTGCAGATTCTGTCAGTCGATCTTTTCTCGACCTCCTGAATAGAATCCAGCACCACCTCTCCCGTCTCTCCCAGTGGTTAAGTGGTCGCAGGCCGGAGCTGGTCATTCCTCAGGCGCTATGGTGCAGCTAATGGCCCTCTGTTTGCTTTAAGCCACTATAAACCTTATCAGCCCCACTTTAGGCAATAGCCACCCTGCACACGAGGATCTGTGGAGACTCACTTATGACAGATGATCGCTCGTATTTAACTCGACTCCTTCCCAGATGCAAGATGCTGGAGCTGGGAAGGATGGTCATCATGACGTTCTTCTTCTGCGTATACCGTGTGCACTGAATGTGCATTGCTTTAAATTACCTGCACAAGCAACTGCCCTACAGTTGCCTGATCAGTGGTGTAGCGGAGGGTGTACGGGGTGCACCCACCTCTTTTTGTCTGTCAATTTACCTCCCCTATCAGCCAATAAGCCACTGAAAGATATAGTATACCCACTCTCTTCATAGTGATCTATCCGTCTGGGTCGCAGTATGCCTGCCTCCTCCAGGACCACTACACCACTGCACCTGATCATACACTTTACAGCTGTTTCCCTCAACTCTGCTGAGTTGTATAAAACAAAAAATAAGGCAGAGGCAAGAGTAAAAAGAAGAAGAGAAAAAACCCCCAGAAGATAATCCCAAAAAAAAAAGAAGCAAAGGGAACATCACAGAATTGGGGGAATGTGGTACCTGGAGTTTGTTTCATGGTGAGTTTCCCAGCAGGTCAGCAGAGAATGAGACAGAGGGATGTGAAAATAGGATGACCTCAGCCAGCAATGCCCCCCGCCCCCCGCCCTCCCATTATCTGGACTCCTCCCCTTTTAGTGAATGAACATTGCCAGGTTTAATCTTTAAACTCTATGTGCATGTGTGTGTGTGTGCGTGTGTATACTTGCAAATCAAATCAAATCAAATCTATTTTATTTGTATCCTATTATCACAAAATCTTATATTTATGTACTGTATTGTATTTCTGTAGTGAGAGTAGGGTGCAGGTTGAGGAGAGCCTGGAGAGGTGGAGGTATGCACTGGAGAGAAGAGGAATGGAAGTCAGCAGGAGCAAGACAGAATACCTATGTGTGAACGAGTGGGAGGACAGTGGAATGCTGAGGATGCTAGCAGTAGAGGTGATGAAGGCGTATGAGTTTAAATACTTGGGGTCAACTGTCCAAAGTAACGGGGAGTGCAGAAAGAGAGGTGAAGAAGAGAGTGCAGGCAGGGTGGAGTGGGTGGAGAAGAGTGTCAGGAGTGATTTGCGACAGAAGGGTACCAGCAAGACTTAAAGGGAAGGTTTACAAGATGGTTGTGAGACCAGCTATGCTATATGGTTTGGAGACAGTGGCACTGATGAAAAGACAGGAGGTGGAGCTGGAGGTGGCAGAGATGAAGATGATAAGATTTTCATTGGGAGTGATGAAGAAGGACAGGATTAGGAAGGAGTATATTAGAGGGACAGCTCAGGTTGGACGGTTTGGAGACAAAGCAAGAGAGGCACGATTGAGATGGTTTGGACATGTGTGGAGGAGAGATGCTGGGTATGTTGGGAGAAGGATGCTGAATATGGAGCTGCCAGGGAAGAGGAGAAGAGAAAGGCCAAAGAGGAGGTTTATGGATGTGGTGAAGGATGACATGCAGGTGGCGGGTGTGACAGAGGAAGATGCAGAGGACAGGAAGAAATGGAAACGGTTGATCCGCTGTGGCGACCCCTAACGGGAGTAGCCATAAGTACTAATAGTAGTAGTAGTAGTATCACAAATTACAAGTTTACCTCAGTGGGCTTTACAGCAAAACAACATCTTGTCTTTAGACCCTCACATCGGATAAGGAACAACTCCCTAAAAAAAACCTTTAACAAGGAGAAAAATTAGGAAGTGCTCGGCCGGACCTTCTTGTCCCGGTGCCCCAAGAAGGTCCGGCCCAGCACCACCAACGACTAAAGGCCCGTAGCTCTGACATCACAAGTCATGAAGCTTTTTGAGAGGCTGGCCCTCCAGCACCTCAAGTCCCTGGTGAGCGACTTCATGGACCCCCTGCAGTTTGCATACCAGGAGAACATCGGTGTGGAGGATGCCATCATCTACACGCTACATAGAGCCTTTGTTGTTATTCATCCGTCGCAGCGACGAGGACCATCTAGTCATCCTGTGATGGATGACTGATGACTTGCGCAATGATTAAAGTGAGAAAGAGTGGCGCATCATCAACCCCACTCTCCCATCCAAGACCACCTACTACCAGTGGCAAGACTAGCGAGGCGACTGGCAATGGAGACGGATGCAGATTTTTCCTTAGGGTTTCTTCCCGAAGCCTTTCCCGTAGACGAGTATACCCGCAAGGCAGCGGAGGTTTTAAATCAGAGTTGTCCTTCTCCTAGCTTAACCGCCTGACAAGGCTAAGGAACTTCATCTACCCGGGTTTGAGATAAGAGTTGTCCTTCTCCTAGATCGGTTGCCAAACAAGGCTAACGAATCCAATCGACCCACCCGGTTATACCGCCGGGAACCCGGTCGCCCCCGCAGCCGACTTTGTGAAAACAGGAGGTACCACGAGAAGGTGCTGCTGCGTACACATTTGCGTAGGAGCGGCCACATGCTAAGGTCCTGATGGACCCGCAGCCATCACTACACCAGGAGGCAAGAGGCCACCGCACCGCTTCGCATTCCTTTTGGCAAGTAGGACCTCTGGCCCAATACTCGAGAGCCTACATAGAGCCTACACATACCTTGAGAGGCCAGGCGACACAATGAGTTAGGTTCTTTGACTTCTCCAGTGCCTTCAATACCATCCAGCCACTCGGCCTAGCTGAGAAGCTCTCAACAATGCAGATAAACCATGGCCTGGTGGCCTGGATCACGAACTATCTCGCCTACGGACCGCAGTATGTCAGGCTGTCGGACAGGCGGTCGGACACGTTGGTGTGTAGCACCGGCGCTCCCCAGGGAACTGTGCTGTCACCATTTCTGTTCCCCCTCTACACCTCAGACTTCCGCTTCAACTCTGAGATGTGCCACCTGCAGAAGTTCTCTGACAACTCCTCCAACATCGGCTGCATTACGGATGACAGTGAGGGGGAGTACAGAGACCTGGTGGAGAGCTTCATGAGGTGGTGCGATAACAACCACCCCCAGCTTAACATTGGTAAGACCAAGGAGATGGTGGTGGACTACCGACAGAGCAAGAAGGGGACCCCTGATCCCATCACCATCCGAGGGGAGAAGGTGGAGATAGTGAACTCCTACAAGTTCCTGGGAGTACAAATAAACAAACTGGACTGGTCTGATAATGTTGAGTCCCTTTATAGTTTATCTAGAGCTGCATATTTTACCACAAAGAAAGAGAGGTAGATTAACGTCTTCGTGGTGACGTTAGGTCGTTGTTTTGTTTTGCTTTTTTAGCTATATTAAGACAACTAGTAGTGGGTATTAAGTAATAAGTAAGTAGTAGTAGTAAGTCGTAGTGGGTTTGAGCCCTGGAGTAGTCCAACCTTGGGGGTCATCTCGGGTCGTCCTCTGTGTGGAGTTTGCACGTTCCCCCTGTGTCTACGTGGGTTTCATGTGGGTGCTCCGGTTTCCTCCCAGAGTCCAAAGACATGTAGGTCAGGTGAATCGGCTGTACTAAATTGTTATGTGTGTGTGTGTGTGCGTGCGTGTGTGCGTGTGTCCTGTGATGGACTGGCGGCCCGCCCAATGACTGCTGGGATAGGCTCCAGCATCCCCGCGACCCTGAGAGCAGGATAAGTGGTTTGGATAATGGATGGATGGATGGATGGATGGATGGATAATGGATGGATGGATAATGATAAAATCAAATCTTATGTGAAATAAGCTTGACTAAAATGACGCATAATATTGGTTTTGGCTAGACCAGATTGACTGAAATGTTCAACATAATCTTATGTCTAATAAGACATCAACAGTTTTCTTTTATTAAAACTATACTGAAATACGTACGGTTTTCTTCACCCAGATAAGACTAAAATGCCCAGTCTTACAGTCAACTAAAACTTGACTGAACAAAAACAGGACTGACAAAACATGATAAAAACTAACAAGGACATTTGATACAGGATACTAAATACTACTATTACTGTAACCGGTTATTTTCTTGCCCGGTGCGGGACTCGATACGGGGTGTACTGCACCACAAGGCGACACCACTAACCGCTCGGCTAAAGGGTCGGACCCGTTAGCTAAAGGCTAACGTGTCTTATTAGTAATTTACACTACTAAATTAAAAAATAGCTGACAAAATTAACACTAATACCAAAGAGCAATTTGTGCACGTTAGAACTTTTGATGCGTGCTCACATTGACCTGTTTCCCTAGCAAGTGGGGTCAAAGGTCAAACTAGGCTAGCGGTTCAAGGTAATGGCACAAAAGCAGATATTCGATGTCCACCCTGTAATATTTGCTAGTAATATTTGATTTGCTAATGTCCCTTACGGCTTTCCGTAGCGCCACAACAAAGTCACGGATGTACGTAACGTCAGTCGGAATCCGGTCGGTGAATAAACACCCAGCACGAGAGAAGTCGTCCTTGCTTTATTAATGTTATAAATTAACATAGCCAGAGGGCACAGATCATTACACACCCCACCCATTTACAGCACCCCTCTCAGAAACTAGTTCCAACGTCCCTCCCGCAACCTAACCCTAATCTTAATTTAACACTTACCTTAACTTAATCGTAACCGGCCGCTAGAGCACGTTTTAACTGGGTACGTCAGCACGTCTTACTAGTATGTGTGACAGCTTTTCAGTAGTTTCCATGAGAGCTTTTTAGCTGTGTATGTATGTGAGAGTGTTTCAGTTGTGTATGTAAAAGCATTTCACTTGTGTGTGTGTGTGTGTGTGTGTTACCGTATATACACGTGTTAATTGTGAATAATGTCCCTCATACATCGCTGTAGAGGGTTGGGGAACAGTTCCAGTCCCCTGAGGAATCACGGCTAAATATTGCCACCTACCGACAGAAAAGAGCATAACAGGACATAAAATTGCCAACCTGGACAATGCAATACTACTACTATTACTAAACGACGACACATTTGTTATTCAAATTTCCACCTAGGTTGCAGCGCGCGCCTTTGCACCCCCGTAGAAGCGGACCCGGCTTAAGAAGCGTGTAAAGCAGTAAGGAAGTAAGTTTTTCTCTTTTTCTTGAAATAGAGAAAGGAAAATAAGCCTCGTTGTAAGTCACGGACGAGTGCTCAGTAAAGACACCATTGCATGAAAGAGAAATAAATGTGTATAATTCTGACTATGCATCCACCCATTTCTAGTGTTGAGTGAGTTAACTGCTGTATTGCTGTTTGGGAAAGCTTCATCCTGTACTCAGTAACTGTATTTGTATGTTCATGGTAATATGTGATGTGGCAAAATAAAAAAATAGATAGACAGACAGACAGACAGACAGACAGACAGACAGACAGACAGACAGACAGACAGACAGATAGATAGATAGATAGATAGATAGATAGATAGATAAGGGGGAGAAATACTGGTTTTGAGGTATTTTGGGGTTGATTTTTCCTGTTAGTGACATCACAGATACAATTACACCTCGTGGGTTATACTTGAACCTCAACGGCAACTATTGTGAGCTAACTGATGAATATTTGCAAAAAAAACAACAACAGCAACAAAAATCTCAACATGAGCAGGGGCAAAGGTTATAAATAGTAATCTTTATTTGAGTCCTTGGAACAGCGTTCAGTACACAGAACTTGCATTGTTGGAGCTGGAGGAACAGAAGTCAAACAGAAACTGGTGACTAAACCAAACCGGATGAAAGATCGTCTGCTTTGTGTGAACAACCCGCCATTCCACTGCACATTTTCGTCAGACCGGTCTCTGTGAGGACCCATGTTATTACTTACCATGCATGAGAAGAGTGTGGAGAAAGACTGGTGCCTTATTGTCGACAAACAAGTGAAATACTGAGGTGGTGGTTAGAAGCGTCACATGCTTATTTGAGTCATTATATAATCAACACCCGCCGTAGCCCCATTTCTGCCCCCTTCGTGTATTACCTCACACACCCGATCAATCTGAGTTAAAAACATGATGTCTGACATCTCCCCGGAGCTGGGCTTGAACCCCGGTGACAGGGATCAACATCTGGAACATCCGCTCGGGTCAGAAATCCTAAAGAGCGAGCAGCTGTGGCGGTCTGGACGGCGTTCGCCTTAAACGACATGCTGCGACAACGTGACGTGAAACCATCCAGCTGTGTTTAGAGGTTTCCTGGATGGATCCTGGCGTCTAAGAGCTTTCCAGAAAAGCCTCGGGGCCTTCCCTCGAGATGTCCAGAGCTTCCTCTGGTTTCGATGGGACTCGGTACCTCAACACAGGCCTAGTGATTTCACGAAACTGCTAATCATCCCATTTTCTTGTTAACCTGGTCTGTGTGTGTTTCCTTTTGTTGTTAATTAGCATCACCACACGTCTACTCACGCCGGAAGTTGTGTCCTCAACACATTCTTCATTTGCTGTGAGCTGGGTACAACACCGGTATCCGCTGCCTCGGCCACAGCACCGACTTTGCGAGTGACTCTCTCCTGGACTCGGGTAAAGTAGCAGCGGTTTCACTGACAGTACAGGGGGCAGCAGCAGCACGTCCACCAAGCTTCAGCGGCGCTCTCGTTGACATTGGGCCTGCAGCCACTTCGCTGGACATGTCTCGGAACTGCAATGCGGACGTCCCTTCAGCACGTCCTAAAAGATGCCTGACAGGTCATGAACTGGGCGTGTAATGTAGGCATTTTTACTCAGCACGGGATTCTTCTTCTTTTGTTTTTGTTTGCTTGGAAAAGACTACCAAAATGCAAAATGGTGAAATGCCACAACGCCACAATCACATTTGCCCCCCTCCTAACCCCAGGCTCGTGGAGGTAAAACATCGCCGGATGGTTATTGCACAGAAGCACACGGGTAGGCACAACAGCAACACGTAAATAAAGCTGACAACATAGAACTACAATATGGGCACTACTACTAAAACCAGAGCCGTAGGAGGTCTGAAGGGTGAAAATTCAAACTATTGCTATGAATGAGAGCCTTCACACCTCGGCTGCCTCACGTGTCCCTCCCCAGAGGACCTGACCAGGGGATCCGTGGTTATAATTATTAATTTGTTTCCCAAATTCATTCAGACCTCGAGGGATACGCTATCTGACTGTGTGCTACACACATCAGTTCACAGTGCAGTGTTGGAGCTCACCACGCTGCCGTCCTGCAGCCCAGCACACGTCTCACACTTCTTCTTCTTCAGTGTTGGAGCTCACCACGCTGCTGTCCTGCAGCCCAGCACACGTCTCACACTTCTTCTTCTTCAGTGCTGGAGCTCACCACGCTGCTGTCCTGCAGCCCAGCACACGTCTCACACTTCTTCTTCTTCAGTGCTGGAGCTCACCACGCTGCTGTCCTGCAGCCCAGCACACGTCTCACACTTCTTCTTCTTCAGTGTTGGAGCTCACCACGCTGCTGTCCTGCAGCCCAGCACACGTCTCACACTTCTTCTTCTTCGGTGCTGGAGCTCACCACGCTGCTGTCTTGCAGCCCAGCACACGTCTCACACTTCTTCTTCTTCTTCAGTGTTGGAGCTCACCACGCTGCTGTCCTGCAGCCCAGCACACGTCTCACACTTCTTCTTCTTCGGTGCTGGAGCTCACCACGCTGCTGTCCTGCAGCCCAGCACACGTCTCACACTTCTTCTTCTTCAGTGCTGGAGCTCACCACGCTGCTGTCCTGCAGCCCAGCACACGTCTCACACTTCTTCTTCTTCAGTGCTGGAGCTCACCACGCTGCTGTCCTGCAGCCCAGCACACGTCTCACACTTCTTCTTCTTCGGTGCTGGAGCTCACCACGCTGCTGTCCTGCAGCCCAGCACACGTCTCACACTTCTTCTTCTTCGGTGCTGGAGCGCACCACGCTGCTGTCCTGCAGCCCAGCACACGTCTCACACTTCTTCTTCTTCAGTGCTGGAGCTCACCACGCTGCTGTCCTGCAGCCCAGCACACGTCTCACACTTCTTCTTCTTCAGTGCTGGAGCTCACCACGCTGCTGTCCTGCAGCCCAGCACACGTCTCACACTTCTTCTTCTTCGGTGCTGGAGCTCACCACGCTGCTGTCCTGCAGCCCAGCACACGTCTCACACTTCTTCTTCTTCAGTGCTGGAGCTCACCACGCTGCTGTCCTGCAGCCCAGCACACGTCTCACACTTCTTCTTCTTCGGTGCTGGAGCTCACCACACTGCTGTCCTGCATCCCAGCACACAGCTCACACTTCTTCTTTGGTGCTGGAGCTCACTATGCCGCAGCCCAGCACACCTCTCAGACTTCTTCTGCAAGAACGTCTCACGTCCAGCTTCATCTTTCTCTCTGAATCAATGTCAGTTGAGCCCACGATTCCAGAGCTGTATAAAAATATTTAGTGACAAAGGTCAGGCTTTGCCCCCGCCCCCCCCCCAAAAAAATCATAAATACATTTGAAAGAGGTCTGAAATTGAATATTTCATAAATTCCATTCCTACGATGATCATGCAACATTCAGTTGCTGTTTTCCCCTCCTAACTTTCAAGCAGCACTCGTCACGTTGATATATAAAAATAAAATAAATACAAATAAATACAAAATAATAAACATACATCGAAAAGTGCAAATGTACATTTTTTTACAGCATAACATATTCACTGTACAGTCACTGATTATATACTGATATTATTTTATGCATTATAAGGATTACTAAGTAGCATAGTTTGAGTAAGAAATATTTCATAGCAAGTCGATTGAAAAATGATATTTGCATTGCCCTGTGATAAAGAGGTTCTGCTAAACATTATCAAGGGTGTGTGTATGTGTGTGTGTGTGTGTGTGTGTGTGTGTGTGTGTGTGTGTGTGTGTGTATGCGTGTGTGTGTGTGTGTGTGTGAGCATTTGAGACATAGGTATATGTGCAAATAATGAGCACCGAAGCAAAAGGAAACCGCACCACTGTGTTCCAGAGGCAGAAAAGCCGCTGGCATGTCAGGTATCTAGCATTGTTCTGGATGACGCACAACTGTCAGACATCAGCAGAAGCAGAGGGAAATGGAGGGGGGAAAAAAAGGTGTTCCTTTTCATAATTTGAGAAGGAGTCCGCTAAAGAGCCACGTAACACGCAGAAACGAGCAGCTGAAAGAGTTGTGTCGCAGCACAGACAACACTGCAGAAGTGGTTTTTGCATGATCCTCTCCTACTGGCCCACACACACATGGCAGCTCTCTGCAGGGTCAGCACTCCCATCATGCTCTGGGGGGTTCTCTCTGCTCTCAGACAGTGCTGGGTTATGGCAGAAACATATGTGAGGTGTAAGAAGTACAGCAAGGAGAAGATAGAAAAGTAAGGTGGGCTCCGTGCCCTCTCGCCGTCTGCCATTGCAAACCGCAGTGTTCTGGACTGGACGTTTTCAAAGTCCTGCCTACATGACAGGAGAGATGCCACCGCCGTTACTGGCGAGGCAGACGGCCCACCAGTATGATCCTCGCTTGAGGTGGAAAACAAGAGGGATCATCCTCCGCCAGTCCCATGTTATATTCCACAGAGAAAAGACAGTGTCCTGCCCCCAGGCGATAGTGTCCAGTAAGGGCTGAATGTAAAAGAAAGACAGGCCTACTGACAGTTCTCTGGCACACATCATCTCCATCTTTTCTAAATGGCATTCATCATCGCTCAGTCTTGACAACTCGCTGTTGGGCAGCGTGAGCCTGTCGTCCAATCGAATATAAATGATGACTATGAAAGTCCTGGGTTCGACCTCCAGGGTAGTCCAACCTTGGGGGGGGGGTCGTCCCGGGTCGTCCTCTGTGTGGAGTTTGCATGTTCTCCCCGTGTCTGCGTGGGTTTCCTCCGGGTGCTCGGGTTTCCTCCCACAGTCCAAAGACATGTAGGCCAGGGGAATTGGGCGTACTAAATTGTCCCTAGGTGTGAATGTGTGTGTGTGTGTGTGTGTGGGCCCTGTGATGGACTGGCAGTCTGTCCAGGACGTCTCCCCGCCTGCTGCCCAATGACTGCTGGGATATAAGCTCCAGCACCCCCGCGACCCTGAGAGCAGGATAAGCGGTTTGGATAATGGATGGATGGAGGGACTATGAAAGTGATGCTTGTCCTGTAAGGCTGTTACAGACACAGCGGTGGACACCGAGGACGTGGTCATGAGCCGTCTCGCACCAGGAATGTCATCACGGCTGCTCCCAAGCCCACAGCACTGGGCTGTAGCTCACACAGGAAGCAGCTTACCTCCTGTCCTCGCCATGAAGAGACATGCTTGTTCTTATTATGTTGGCTATTTTGATCGTCTACAGTGCATTTACACAGTATTCTCTGACAGTAATGGTGGTCTACAAATACTCTTAACAAAAACACAAAAACACACCAGGCCGGAGGACAAAGACTTACGGGCAAGGGAGGAAAAACAATAAATACTCTGTTGTCCAGTTTTATACAAAAAACTACTTAACAACTAAACAAACAAAAAAAAGTCACACACACACACACACACACACACACACACAAGTCCTCCAAATATCTTCCTGCCACTGAATATTGAAGTGTACAGTTGGGGTGATGATGCGGCACAGATTTTGGATGTCTGCCTGTTGTGTGTGTGTATATATATATATATATTTATATACACACACACACACACACACACATATATATATATATATATGTGTGTGTGTGTGTGTGTGTGTGTCTGGGGGGGGGTTACATGTGTGCACACAGGTACGCAAGTGCCTGCATCTGCACGTACCATGCACACATGTGCATGAGTACAGTTGTGTGTGAGTTACCAGTGAGAGAAAGAGAGAGGACTGTACATGTTCTTACTATCTCATACTGCAGGGATATGTGTGAATGTCTGCAGTCCATGAGCGGCTGACTGTGGACTTCTTAACGCTCTGACTTGACTTTGTAGCGCAGCACCAGGTAAGTGGCGAGCCTGAGGACCAGGAAGAAAACTCCCAGCACCATGAAGTCCACATAGAGCTTGGCATCCTCTACATCCAGCAGCTGCAGCACCTCCTCGGGCTTCTGGAACTTACAAACCAGCTCGGCACACTCCAGCTCCGAGCGGTTCATCCCATAGATAGACAGGATCACTCCCTCAAAGCCATACCTGGACAGCACCAAGGGAGAAGGGGGGACCAGGTTATTCAAAACTCAGAGAAAATGATCAGCCTCAGTGGAAACAGGGCCTAACCTAACATAAAAACATTACAGTGTCGTGCATACAGGGGCGTAGTTACAACATACCTGACGTAGGACACATAAGAACTCCACTGCAGGTACTTGGGAATGGTGTCAAAATTGACAAAGAAGCCAGAGAACAGCAGCACAGGTATAGCTGTGACTGGGCCCACAAAAGTTGCCACCTAGGGAGCAGAAGAATTGTAGCAGGGCAGGGTGATATTGAAAAAAAAATCAAATTTTAAGTTATTTTTCGCCAAATACCTCAATGTTTACAATGCAATAATACTTTGAGGATGACTATTGGTGTTTTCATTAGATATTTACACACAAGAAAAGTGAGAAATGATCATTAGAAATTTGAAATTGTTCTGTGATGGCCTGGCGGCCTGTCCAGGGTGTCTCCCTGCGTGCCGCCCAATGACTGCTGGGATAGGCTCCAGCATCCCCGCGACCCTGAGAGCAGGATAAGCGGTTAAGATAATGGATGGATTGTCCCAGGTATTAGTCAAACCCTCAGACGTTACCAGGGAAACCGAGTTATGGCTTGTGAAAAACTTTAGATTATGATTGCAAACCGCATGAAAATATAAAGTAATGGTCTTATTTTCTTATTTTATTTTATTTTTTTAGCAAGTGACCATCGTATAAGCAGGATAATGCCCTTCGAGATGTCCATAATCAGGAATTAATGGATTCTGCGGAAGTAACCGTCCTCTGGTTCTGGCCTCCCCATCGTCCATTCATTCCTGATGATGGACACCTCGTCGGACATTATCCCTTACATAACACACACGTAGTTCGGCTAAAGTTCAATAACCGTTCTAAATTCATGCGCTGCCCGCAAATTTGATATGTAACCATAGCGACACGCCGAGTCAGTAGCAAGCGCACTGAACATTCAAAGTTAGCTTAGTGACTTTTACTTCATAACCTTTTTTGTTCAACGCAAAAGGTTCAACAAAAGCCAAATGTTCAACAAAATAAGTGAATGCTTTTATTTTAATTCTTTGGTAACCCAGACAGCAAAATGAAACTGGGCCGGATCCGGGCTGGTTGTATCACAGCATCTGGCGCGGAGCCGCAAAACGGATCTGCCACAGTGTCTTTTTGCACAACGGGCCAATACCGGCGCGGATCCGGTTTACGGATCTGTACCAGCTCTGGGCCGTAATTGGCCCAGATCCATGCCACAGCTGTGAAAAAGAGTATTATGGGAGCGAATGTGATTGCTGTAATGATCTGCCGGAATCGGCGCAGAGGCGGGGGGCGGTCTATGGGCGGACGTGATTCCTATGCGGATCTGCCGGACTGTGGGCGGATCCGGCCCAGTGTCAGGTGCTATGAGGGAAGTGACCATGGCATAAGCGAGATGCGGAGGCAACGAACAACAGTCCGCTTTCTGATGTGCATCGGTGTATTGTCCGCATTGTGCGTTAAAATCCTTTAATGCACACCTTGTCGTGGATTATACCCATGCTCTAGAATGTGGTTCACCCTCCAAAAAAGGAACTCAATGAGAAATTGACTGTCAGCATGAGCAGTTGAAAAATATGTGTTGTGGATTCACATAAGATATGTGACACTGGTGTGATATTGGTCTACCTGCAGAGAGGTGGAAGCAGCCCCTATGAGCAGACCCAGAGACTGGGCTACCAGGGCTGTGGATGTACACAGGGCCACGAACAGCAGGTAGCGACCTGCTTCTGGAGGCTGCTCCGTCATCCAGTACACTATACTGCAGTACATGATTGGACATATCACCTGTGAAATGGGAGGAGAGATTCAACGGATGCTCTTATGAAATTTGTTCATTCTGTGTTATGTCTCTGTGAAAACTACCTGGAATGGTATGTCAGCCACGGTCTTGGCTAAGTAGTAGGCCTTCAGACTGTACCAGTAATTGAGATGTTCCCTCACAAAGACAGACATCTCCAGAGGAACTGGGAAACACAAGTAGCATTATAGCTCACCAGGACGTTCCAGTCCAAACCAAATAACATTCCCAGTTACTGTCGAGAATCCCTCCCAGGACATAAAGCTCTTACAGGTCAGCACAGTGGGCATCAGGGCAGCAAACATGAGGAACAGCATGGAGAAGAAGAGGAAGCCTGTGTTGTTGAAGACCTTGCTGGCATCATTACCAATGTTGAGATAGAGCAGGCCAATCAGAACGCCGATACAAAGATGGGACATCACCCTGAGGTGGGTCAACACCTTAAAAAAAAAACACACCATCACAACTTAAAATCTCACTCCACAACCGATACCAACTTCTTGTAAAAGATTTCCTTTTGCAGACCAATTCTCTATAAAATATAAAATCCAGAAAATACACAAGTCATCCAATGAATCATTTACCATGTCCCTGCATATTGTGATGAAGGTTCTTTTGAACAGGATGCGGAACTGTGTGAATGTACTGGTGGCAAAGCTGTGTTTCTCAGTGGTTCCTGTGTCCTGTCGAGGGAGAGACATGTACATTATTATACAGATATGTGCAATATGTACATTGTTACATCATGCCAGTAAAGCCATTTGAATTGAGTAAAGGCATAGATTCAGGTACGTAGAACATGAGCACTGTGGACCACCAGACAAAATTAAATGATCTCATTTGCCTGTGTCAGGTTTCAAAAAAACTTTGTAATCGGTCTGAAGCATTTAAATATAGACAGAAGAGCATTTACTGATTATCAATTGAAGTACTGCAATGTAATGAGTTTTATTTGTATTTTATTTGGTCAGGAAAATAACCGAGTTGTTCTTTCGAAGTTACTCTGCATGACTAGGCCTATCAAAGATATAGGTCCCAAGATCAAGATCATCTAGAAAGTGGTTCCAAATAGACAAATGGCCAATAATGAAGAACTTTTGAATTCCTCTAATCAGTCCTAAAATGTCAGAAAAAAATATGCATTTGACCTATTATGAACCACTTAAATGCAATATTGACCGAGTCTTGGATTAAGTGACAAAACAATGATCTCAGATCATTTTGGTCAATATAGTATGTCTTTTTCCTCATTTCCAGGTATCTACGCATCAAAGACATGCATGTTAGATTAACAGTCCTGTCTGTGCCCCTGACCGAGGCATAGCGAGAAGGCACGGTCCCCGGGGGGGGCACAGCAGCTGCCCACTGCTCCTAGCTACATGGCTAGCCACTGCTTCCAGTGTGTGCTGGGATGGGTTAAATGTAGAGGACGAATTTCCCCATGGGGATTAACAAAGTACATCTGAATCTAAATCTAGTGAGGTCATTTAATTTTGCTCCTCTCTTGCTCATTTGTTTCACACAGAAACCATTCAGTGCCCTGACTGGCTGCCTGACAAATGAGTGCCAAACTGCAAAGCAGGAATTGTGCAGGGGAGGGCTTATGTAAGTGACAGGTCAAAAATGACTGGTTGTTTTCACTGGAGCTATAAAGATGTCATCACTGGGGTCAATTCTGACTGGCTTGTTCAGTCCAGTGATTTCTTTTCAGACACAAACCCTAGTGATACACCAATTAATACTAATATCATGTTTCACCAGCATATAAATAACATTTGATATTGCCCCATCCATCCATCCATCCATAACTAGGTGAACACTGGGTGGTACAAATACTTATGTAACAGCCAATGTCAAAAGTCAGAAGAGGTGCTGGGGAAGACTTCGACGAGCCAAACAACTGGCAACAATTCTAACAAACTGCAAGACAAAACCCAGAGACCCTAAATTGATGCAAATAACAAAGGAGAACTAAACGCATAACAAGGAAGAGGAACTAGAAACTGACAATCTAAAAACGTTGAAAGGAGGAAGCAGAAAAGGGGGAGAATTTTTCATATATATAGGGCAAAACACCATGTAGATGGAAAAGAGAAAGATTAAGAAATCACTGAGAAACAAAAAAGGACTGAGATGATGGAGAACATCTTTTTTTTGGGGGGGGGGGTCTTCCCAATTGTACTTGGTCAATTACCCTATTTTCCGAGCCGTCCTGGTCGCTGCTCCACCCCCTCTGCCGATCCGGGGAGGGCTGCGGACTACCCCTTCCCCCCTCGATACATGTGGAGTCGCCAGCCGCTTCGTTTCACCTGACAGTGAGGAGTTTCGCCAGGGGGACGTAGCACGTGAGAGGATCATGCTACCCCCCCCCCAAGTTCCTCCTCCCCCCCCAAACAGGTGCCCCGACTGACCAGAGGAGGCGCTAGTGTAGCGACCAGGACATATACCCACATCTGGCTTCCCACCCACTGACAAAGCCAATTGTGTCTGTAGGGACTCCCGACCAAGCCTGGGGCAACATGGGGATTCGAGCTGGCGATCCTCGTGTTGGTAGGCAACGGAATGGACCGCCACGCTGCCCGGACACCCAATGGAGAACATATCCTCAGATCTGTGCTTTACTCAGCGGGAGAGAGTATGCTGGTACAAGTTGGCTGCTGCTTTTCTCCAGGGAAAATTTTTATTTTTATTTTATTTTATTACTGACGATGGCTCTGACCTGATGTTTTTAACTGAAACCTGGCATAAAGAGGGGGATTTCTTCCACCTAAACGAGGCATCTCCACCAGGATATAATTACACTGAAAAAGCTCAGGATCATGGCCACGGTGGTGCCATTGCTCTCTTGTACAAGGACTTTGTACTCCTCCAAACACTGTTTCTGAAATGCAGATATTTGAGAGCCTTGCTTTTAAATGTTATCCACCAAAATCCCTAATCTCTTGCTCCCAGCCATGCTACAGTGCAGACGCTTTTGCTCTTGCTCTCCACTTTGCTCTCTGACTTTCCAAGTTTTCCTACTTTTTTGTTACTTTTCGCTACTTCTGCATGAGCAGTACTGAACAACTAGATTATTCGTAAAAGTAATGACGGTCTTCACGGAGTTTTCAGATTTAATCTCTTTGAAGAGAAGAGACTGTCTGTTGACAGCACTGAGGCTGAAACAAAACGACTCCCGTTTGCCCTTGGGAACCAGACTGGCTTTGTGGAGATTGTCTTCTTTGTTTTGCTTTGGGGGAAAATGCCTCGCCTCTCTTCTCCCTCCACTGAATGCACCTGCTATGCCATGCTCAGTCAGAAAATCATATCAGCAGCAGTGGGTCCAAACCCAGTATGGACCCACTGCTGCTGATACAGCCCACCCCAGACAGTGAGGAGCAATTCCAAGGTCTGCAATTCCTGTTTTGACCAGCTTCAGGAAGAACAAAGTGTACTCAAAGCGCACAGCTACTTTATCTAATCTGACTCCAGTTGTACACCAGCAGCCACAGCCCGTCGCAAAAAATTGGGCAGATAATACTCAACACACTAAATGTAGTGTTACCAAACATCAGGTCTTTGGCAGGAAAAACATTTTTAATCAATGATTTTATCATCAAGCACAATCTCAATTTCATATTTTTAACTGAAACTTGGTTAGGCCAAGACAACAGTGCAGCTGTTCTGACTGAGTCGACCCCTACCAACTTCAGTTTTGTGAGCGAAACCAGAAAGCATAAGAAAGGAGCTGGAGTTGCCATTTTGTTTAATGATTCGCTTCAATGCAAGAAGATATCTTATGGAAATTTTACTTATTTTGAATATATGTCTCACAGTTGAAGTCTTCTTCTCAAGTTACATTTCTAAATATCGATAGGCCACCTAAATACATTTAAAAAGTTTTGATGACTTAATTGAACTGCTGTCTGCAATCTGTATTGAATTTGACAGTGTAGTTATTGCTGGTGATCTAAACATCCATGCTGACACCCCCAGGACAGAGGAACTAAAGAACCATGTTGTGCTCTTGATAATTATGGACTGACTCAGCATGTGACAGAGCCCACACATAACAAGGGGCGCACTCTGGACTTAATTATCTCCAAGGGTCTGGACATTTCTAAGGTTGTGGTGACTGATGTTGCTCTCTCCGATCAGTCCTGTGTTTTCTTTGAGAGTACTATCTCTGTGCACACAAATGCTCAAACAGTGGTAATCACAAAACGGCATGTCATTGAAAGCACCACTGAAATGTTTATTCAGGCTTTCTCTTCCACACCCACCCTCTCTTGGGTCTCAGTCAATGAGCTTGTAGAAAAATTGAATTCTACAGATGTTATCAGTACAACTGCACCCACTAAGGTGGAGGTGGTCTCTGGTGAGAAAAGATCTCCATGGAGATGTGCCGCGTTGGTCAGAATAGAAAAAAGAGTGCCGTAAAGCTGAACGCAGGTGGCGAAAAATAAACCTTACTGCTCATTATGACATCTATACACAGAGACTCTTCTTCTTCCAGCTTGTTCCGTTTCTCAAGGTGTCGCCACAGCAGGTTTTTACCCTCCACAGCTTTCTGCATGTGACGGAGCCTACACACTGATGATGCACAAGCCAGTGCATTCTTAGTGCCGGCCCCAAGTCCAGATAAATGGAGAGGGTTGCATCAGGAAGGGCATCTGGCGTAAAGTCTTTGCCAAATAAAATATGCAGATCATAAATCAGATTTCCATACCAAGATCGGTCGAGGCCCGTGTTATCAAAAACTGCCACCGGTACTTTGGCCAGCAGGGTGCCGGTGGAAACTATGGTACTGTTGGGCGAAGTAGAAGGAAAGGGAGAAGGCATGTCCAGAAGCAGCAGAAGAGCAGGAAGGGTAGGAGTGTGGAGGTGAGAGTCGGAAGTTTGAATGTTGACACTATGACTGGTAAAGGGAGAGAGCTGGCTGATATGATGGAAATAAGAAAGGTAGGTATACTGTGTGTGCAAGAGACCAGGTGGAAGGGGAGTAAGGCCAGGAGCATCGGAGGTGGGTTCAAACTCTTCTACCATGGTGCGAATGGGAGGAGAAATTGGGTAGCGGTAATTCTGAAGGAAGAGTATAACAAGAGTGTGCTGTAGGTGAAGAGTGTCGGACAGAGTGATGAGTATGAAGCTGGAAATTGAACGTTTATTGATGAATGTTATCAAAGATATAAGAGAAAGAAGAATTCTGGAGTGAGTTGGATGAAGTGGTGGAGAGTGTACCCAAGGAGAGGAGAGTTGTGATTGGAGTGGACTTCAAGAGGCATGTTGGTGAGGGAAACAGGTGATAAGGAGGTGATGGGTAGGTATGGTGTCAAGAAGAGAAATTTGGAAGGACAGATGTGGTGGATTTTGCAAAAAGGATGGAAATGGCTGTGGTGAATACATATTTAATGAAGAGGAAGGAACACAGGATGACGTATAAGAGTGGAGGAAAGTGCACACAAGTGTACTATCTCTTATGTAGAAGGCATGATCTGAAAGGGATTGGAGACTGCAAGGTGGTGACAGGGGAGAACCTAGCTAGGCTGTATCGGATGGTGGTCTGTAGGATGGCTTTGGAGACCAAGAAGAGGAAGAGAGTGAAGACAGAGCCAAGGATCAAATTCAAGACTTGTGGACTTCAGGGAGGAGTTAAGACAAACACTGGGTGGTAGTGAAGAGTTGCCGGATGGCTGGGCAACCATTACATAAATAGTGAGGGAGACATCTAGGAGGGTACTTGTGTCATCGGGACAGAGGAAGGAATACAAGGAGACTTGCCGGTGGAATGAGGAAATACAGCAAGGTATAGAGAGGAAGAGGTTGGCAAAGAAGAAGTGGGATAGTCAGAGAGATGAAGAAAGTAGACATGCGTACAAGGAGATGCAGCGTAAAGCGAAGACAGAGGTGAAAGAGGCAAAGGAAAAGGCATACGGTGAGCTGTATGAGAGGTTAGACACTAAAGAAGGACAAAAGGACTTGTACCAACTAGCTAGACAGAGAGACCGAGCTGGGAGGGATTTGCCTCAGGTTAGGGTGATCAAGGATAGAGGTGGAAATGTGCTGCAAAGTGAGGAGAGTGTTGTGAAGGTGGAAGGAGTACTTTGAGGGGCTATTAATGAAGGAGAGAGAGAAGGTAGTATGATGTGGGGATAGTGAATCAGGAAGTGTGGTGGATTAGCAAGGAGGAACTGAGGGCAACTATGACGAGGATGAACAGTGGAAAGGCAGTTGGTCCTGATGACAACCTATGGAGGCATGGAGATGTTTAGGAGAGATGACAGTGGAGTTTTTAACTAGATGGTTTAACACAATCTTGGAAAGTGAGAGGATGCCTTAGGAGTGGAGAAGAAGCTTACTGGTACGAGTTTTCAAGAATAAGGGTGATGTGCAGAAATGTAGCAATTACAGAGGTATAAAGATGATCAGCCACAGCATGAAGATATGGGAAAGAGTAATAGAAGCTAGGTTAAGAGGACAGGTGATGATTAGCAAGCAGCAGTTGGTTTCATGCCACGAAAGAGCACTAGAGATGCAATGTTGCTTTGAAAATATTGATTGAGAAGTATAGGGAAGGCAAGAAGGAGTTACATTGTGTCTTTGTGGATTTAGAGAAAGTATATGATAGGGTGCCGAGAGAGGAGGTGTGGTATTGTATGAGGAAGTCGGGAGTTGCAGAGAAGTATGTAGGACTGGTGCAGGATTTGTATGACAGTGGTTAAGTGTGCAGTTGGAATGACAAGTGGGCTCAAGGTGGAGGTGGGATTACATCAAGGATTGGCTCTGAGCCCTTTCTTGTTGGTAATGGTGATAGATAGGTTGACGGACGAGATCAGGCAGGAGTCTCCGTGGACTACGATACTTGCAGATGACATTGTGATCTGTAGTAAGACTAGGGTGCAGTTTGACGAATGCCTGGAGAGGTGGAGGTATGCACTGGAGAGAAGAGGAATGAAAGTCAGTCGGCGTAAGACGAAATACATATGCGTGAATGAGAGGGAGGACAGTAGAATGGTGGGGATGCAAGGAGTAGAGGTGACGAAGGCGTATGAGTTTAAATACTTGGGGTCAACTGGTCCAAAGTAACGGGGAGTGCAGAAGAGAGGTGAAGAAGAGAGTGCAGGCAGGGTGGAGTGGGTGGAGAAGAGTGTCAGGAGTGATTTGTGACAGAAGGGTACCAGCAAGAGTTAAAGGGAAGGTTTACACGATGGTTGTGAGACCAGCTATGTTATATGGTTTGGAGACAGTGGCACTGATGAAAAGACAGGAGGTGGAGCTGGAGGTGGCAGAGTTGAAGAGTGGGAGTGCTGAAGAAGGACAGGATTAGGAGCGAGTATATTAGAGGGACAGCTCAAGTTAGACGGTTTGGAGACAAAGCAAGAGAGGCAAGTTTGAGATGGCTTGGACATGTGTGGAGGAGAGATGCTGGGTATATTGGGAGAAGGATGCTGAATATGGAGCTGCTAGGGAAGAGGAAAAGAGGAAGGCCAAAGAGGAGGTTTATGGATGTGGTGAGGGAGTACATGCAGGTGGCTGGTGTGTCAGAGGAAGATGCAGAGGACAGGAAGGAATGGAAACGGATGAGCTGCTGTCTTTCTGTCTGATGCATCCCTCTCCCGCAGTCCAACCCTCCTCATGTCCTCCTCTATCTTCCTCTTTTTCTTTTAACAGGTATTTCCAGGTCCAATACCTTCTTTCCTATATAGTCTATGCCGCCTCTGTACATGTCTAAACCATCTCCATCTTGTCTCTCTCAACTTCGCATCCATTCCTCTGATACTGAACATAGCTCTCACTTCATTTGACAAATGACAAATAAATAAAGTGTTCCTGATTTCTCTTCTGGTCTTTTCTAGTCACTCCCAAGAACCAACACAGCATGTTCATCTATGCTACCTGTAATGTAGAGTCTAGCCTCTCTGTTGTTGTCACTGCTTCCATACCATAGAGCATGGCAGGCCTAACCATTGATTTGTATACCTTGTTGTTTACCCTAAACGGCATTCTTTTGTCACAAAGTACTCCAGCTACCTTTCTCCATGAATTCCACCCAGATTGTATCCTTTTCTCGACTTCCTTCTTACCACCGGCTTCTGTCTATATTGTCAATCCTAAGTACTTGGATTTGTTAACTTCTGGGACATCTTCTCCTAAGGTCAATCCTGGACTTTGAACTTGCTTATTTATACACAAGTAGTCATTCTTTGTTCTGCTGATCTTTAGTCCTCTGATCTCTAGAGCTTCTCTCCAGTCTTCAAGATCTCTCTCCAACCTTTCCTTGTCCTCATTTGCTAGCATGATGTCATCAGCAAACATCATGCTCCATGGGGGCTCTTTCTTCAAATGTTCTGTGAGGCTGTCCATCAGTGTCACAAACAGGAAAGGGCTCAACGCCGATCCTCGGTAGTCCTACCTTTACCTCAAACTCACTTGTTGTTTCCACTGCACATCGAACTATGATCTTACAGTCCTTATACATGTCCTGAATTATGCTGATGTAATTTTCTTCCACTGCTTTCACTCTCAGGCAATACCACAACTCTTCTCTCAGAACTCTGTCATAAGCCTTCTGCAAATCAATAAATAAGCAGTGTAATTCTTGCTGTCCTTCAACGTATTTTTCAGCTAAGGTCCTGAGTACAAATATGGTATCTGTGGTACTTCCTCCAGGCATGAATTCAATTTGTTCCTTCCCTATAGTCACTTCCTTCCTAAGTCTCATTTCACTCTCTCCCATAACTTCATTGTATGTTCCATCAATTGTATCCCTTTGTAGTTAAACAGAGACTGCACATTTATAATTTGGAACTGAGAAATGCAGGACAGTCCTCCTTCTATGACATCATCGCCAAAAACAATAATAATGTATGTGCCTTGTTTGCTACTGATGACAGGCTAACAAACCCTCCTGTGGCAGTAGCTCCCGGATTTCTATCTACCAGGGCTTGTAATGAATTTGTTTCCTTCTTAAATGACAAAATTCAGAAAATTAGACTGGCAAGTCAGTGCCTCCATACTAGGCACAGGGTATGTGTTGTCAAGTCAAGTCAAGTCAATTTTCTTTGTATAGCCCAATATCACAAATTGCAACAAAACATCCTGTCCTTAGACCATCGCATCGGATAAGGAACAACTCCCTAAAAAGCCACTTTAACAGGGAGAAAAAATAGGAAGAAACCTTAGGGAGAGCAACAGAGGATGGATCTCTCTCCCAAGATGGAGAACGTACAATGGATGTTGTGCTTACAGAATTTACAAAATACAACATTAAAAGAGGATATCAGAATTATAATAGAATTGTAAAATATATGAAGAATATGATGAGGAGGATGCTAAACAGTGTCCAAACGCCACAAGAACAGCTCAGCACCCGAGCCATGCGACCAGCATTACCATGTGGACCAAAAAAAAAACAAAACACATTAGTCACACGTATGAGTGAGAGGATTTAACACTGAAATAAGGAGGCTTTATTTTTGTCAGTAGCCTCATCCACTTGTAAGGCGAAATGTTTGTCTTTCAGTTTTTCAGTGAGTTGTTCTTCAAGGTCATTTGAAATGTCACATATATGTCTTGCAACTGTATCATTGGACAGAGGGACAGCCTTCAATCTTATGTCACGTGTCTCATCAAACATAGTTGACATAATATTTAAGCCGCGGGAAGTTTGAGCTCCTCTGCTATTGTGTGTGGTTTCTTGCACTGGGCAATTCTGTATGTGACTTTGCATGATGCCATTAGTGCTTTGTTGTTCACTGATGCAGCTTTCACAAAGCAATGTTCCTGCTGGCGGTATGCAATTTTCTCTGAAAGAGCTCGAGTGGCTTATTGACGTGACTGGGGTGTAATGTCTCTAAATGTCCTCTTAATTTGTTTGGTCTCATACTAGCAGCTGCCAGTTTTCAGACATAAAATACACACTGGTCTCTCCTCATCTCCCACCACATTCACTGTGAACCCAAGAGCAAGACAGGCTTCATCATATTTTCTTAATGTAGTGTTTGGTTGATTACCATCAGCTAAGCACTTTGTCTTGTTTGTCTCGGAAGCATCACCTGTCTTTTTTTTCATCCCTGTCAAATATCTCTCCATTTTTAATTTTTTTTAAAAAGAAATTCCTCCTTTTTCTCCCCAATTGTACCTGGCTATTTCCTCCACTCTTCCAAGCTGTCCCAGTCACTGCTCCACCCCCTCTGCCAATCCGGGGAGGACTGGCGACTGCACATGTATCAGAGGAGACATGTGGTAGTCTGTGGTAGACTACATGTGGTAGTCTCCTCCAATATATGTGCAGTCGCCAGCCACTTCTTTTCATCTGACAGTGAGAGTTTCACCAGGGGGACGTAGCACGTGGGAGGATCACCTATTCCCCCCAGTTCCTCCTCCTCCCTGAACAGGCGCCCCGACCAACAAGAGGACTAACTGAGCTTATTTTATCACAAAGGTCAGCAGTTCTGTTTCCAAAAGAGTTGATGTCTGGTTACTTGGAGAGTATGTTGGCAGTGAGCGATTTCACGCAACATTCATCCATTATCCAAACCGCTTATCCTTACTCAGGGTCGCGGGGATGCTGAGTACACACACACACACACACACACAATTTAGTATGGCCAATTCACCTGACCTACACGCACCCACACAGACATGGGGAGAACATGCAAACTCCACACAGATGACGACTCAAGACGACCCCCCCTCCAAGGTTGGGCTACTCCGGGGCTCAAACCCAGGACCTTCTTGCTGTGAGGCGACCGCAATAACCACTGTGCCACCATGCCGCCTGTATCATATAATGTGATATAAATATTAGACTACCCAGGTGGTACACAGCAACATTCACACAACATGTCAGAGCTAAATAGATATGACCTCTCCTATGCAAATTTTTCCCATATACTGGAGCTAACTGATCCGTGGTTGTCATTAACTAATTAGCCGCATTTGAATTTGGATTTAGATTGGCTTGAACTGTTGTGTGAGGAGAACTGAGGATGATGTAGCTCGATCTGAGAGCCACTTCACCATCTTTCATTTCTTCAAGATTACACCTTGTCAAATTTGTACTGAAATGTGCCGCATTGCATCATTTATGTAATTACGTTTGTCAACATCAACATCAAATGAACGAAAGTAATTTATTATCAATTTATTATCAAATAAATTACCAAAGTAAACTGACTTCAGTGAATTTTCTTACTTCGTGAATTTTCTTAAACTGACTTAAGTGAATTTTCAAAAGTGAATCAATTAATTTTCAATTAAGTGAATTTTAAGTGAACTGAAGTGAAGTGAAAGTGAATTGACTTAAGTGAAAGTGATTGAAGTGAATTTTCAAAATAACTGGTGAACAGAAAGTGTTCACATTTGGTGAAGTATGGTTGTATGAATTTTTTTTTTTTTTTTGTGGTTTGTGAGTGAGAATCTTAATGTGTAGGCTTTATACTCGCAAACTATAAAAATACTTAAAGGGAACATTTGCTGATTTCCAACCTTATCTCTGTCTATCTACAACAGTGACGGCACATCAAAAACACCCGCAGTTGTTCCCGATCGTTTCTGCGTCTCTTTTTTTCCAGCCGCCATGTGACATATTGTGACATCAGTTTGCGGTTTGGAAAAGCTAAAAAATCCATCTTAGAAGGGTTTCTAATACTCCAATCTACTCTAAACACACTGTTCAGAAAACACATCCTTATTCTCTCTGCTACGTTTCCGATGGTATAAATGATCAACCACAACACTAGCGCAGAAGATTTTATGGACGATGATACAAAGACTTATGCCCAATGCATTCTGGTACGTGTAGGCGCTGTGGGAAAGACTCTGAGCAGGACAACACTGATTTCTCTGTCACTATAGTACACACTGAGGACATTACTCATCAGTGCTGTTGCACACAAACAAACCAATTGGTGAAATGTTCCTTTTAATGTGTAACGGTGAGCTGTCAGTTATATATCACTTACGCTGTGACACTGAGAGCGACAGGAGTCACTTTTGTCCCTGGAGTTCTTTTTACCCTCCTCCGAGCACAGTCCTCCCTGGACAGCCTCAAACAGCACCGGGTTCAAATCCCCATACTCCCCAGAGGCCACCTCAATGACTGGGGACAGAGAGGACCAGTTATTGAAATTGTGTATATCGGTTAACATATGACAAACACATTTCACATCAACATTTAAATATACCTTTTGAGGCATCACTCTTATTAGGAACAATTTACAGTGAATGGAGCAGTGGGATAGTTGCTACATTACCAAAGTTCCAAGAATCACACATTTAGGGGCACAAAAATTGGGGCCTCGGAGCCCATATAATATCACTATGACCATAGAGCAGTCAGGTAAGTGCTGGAGAAGAAGTAGCATAAGAAGATAGAGAGATAGGGAGGATTTTTTTTAATGTTTACACGAGCAAGAAGAGTGAGCAGAGAGGAAATGCCATGGCGGAGAAGGGGATTACATGAGGCACACGAGGTACACACACACACACACACACACACACACAAACATGCACGCACAGGCAGGCGTATGTACATGCATGCACACATACCCAGGGCATTCCTACACTTACTGAAGTCAGCAGGGTTGTGATAAGTGGGACAGTGAAGGCCCAGATTCTTCAGATAAGGGATGAGGTAAGGGACGGTGCCCTTGTATATGCACTGGCCCTGACTGAGGATGTACAGCTGATGGAGGAATAACCCAGATACAGAGTAACCAACAATGCTCTCAACACACCAACATTGCCTCTCTGAATAATATATGAAAAACTGACGTAACAACATGCCCAGATATCGACCGCTGGGCAGTTTGTCAGTTAGCTGAAATATATCACGCTAAGCCTGGGTTGATACGGTCTATAAAACAAGTAACGGGTAACTGCCCATCCTGTCTGACACTAAGGCACTCAATACACTCAACTGGATTTAGCGTATTAGTTACCTTATCAAACATCTCAAAGAGCTTGGCACTGGGCTGGTGGATGGTACAGATGATCGTCCGCCCTCCCTGAGCCAGAGATTTCATGAGGGACACCACCTGGAAGCAGGATGCACTGTCCAGGCCACTGGAGACGAACACATTGCGTTTAAAAGACAAAGATGCAGACACACCCTGCATCCCAAATGCTATACTTACATACTAACTCTACTGTGTTTTGAGTATGTAGTGTGTTCACACTGGAAAACTGACAAAATTAAGTATACTTCAAAATGCCAATATGCGTACAACATCTGGTTTGATGATGAACGTTGTCAGCAAATATGCCCTGCAAGTTGGGTGTCAGATGGAAGAGAAGAATTCCGGAGCAAGCTGGATGATGTGGAGGAGAGTGTACCCAAGGAGAAGAGAGTGGTGATTGGATCGGACTTTAACTGGCATGCTGGTGAAGGGAACATGAAGGTGATGAGGAGGTGATGGGTAGGTATGGTGTCAAGGAGAGAAATGTGGAAGGACAGATGGTGGTGGATTTTGTAAAACGGATGGAAAAGTCTGTGGTGAATACATATTTTAAGAAGAGGGAGGAACACAGGGCCACGTATAAGAGTGGAAGAAGGTGCACATAGGTGGACTATGGCAGGTGGCTTCTTCAAGGATCTGAACGACACATTAAATGGGCAAGAATGAGCTTCAAGTACACAAAATCCAGGTCCTCAGGAAAGGAAGAGTAACCAACCAGTTCATATTCTCTTTGGGAGAAGCTGGCAGTCAGTTGAGACTGAAGAGGTCACTTAGATGAGTGATGAAAAGTTTCTCTCAATAAACGTTGTGTCCAGATGAAGTAATTCACCTTTCTTTCTTTGACTCTCGTTGGGAGGCACCCAAATTCCATCTGTGACTGAAAAGCCAGTCAAGAGCCTGGGTAAGAGCTTCACCAGAAATCTGAAGGACACAGCGGCATGCCAGGCAACCAGTGATGCTCTCAACACTTGGCTCTCCACAATGGACAAGTCAGGGCTTCCTGGAAAATTCAAGGCCTGGATATATCAACATGGAAACCTGCCTCGACTCCGCTGGCCATTGCTAATCTATGAAGTCCAAATCACAATTGTGGAGGGCTTCAAAAGGAAGATCAGCCAGTTCCTGTGCTGGACTATGATGTTTGCGGTTGACATTGTGATCTGTAGCGAGAGTAGGGTGCAGGTTGAGGAGAGCCTGGAGAGGTGGAGGTATGCACTGGAGAGAAGAGGAATGAAAGTCAGTAGGAGCAGGACGGACTACATAATGTGTGAACGAGGTGGAGGACAGCGGAATGTGAGGATGCAAGGAGTAGAGGTGGCAAAGGTGAAGGAGTTTAAATACCTGGGGTCAACTGTCCAAAGTAACGGGGAGTGCAGAAGAGAGTGCAGGCAGGGTGGAGTGGGTGGAGAAGAGCGTCAGGAGTGATTTGCGACAGAAGGGTACCAGCAAGAGTTAAAGGGAAGGTTTACAAGACGGTTGTGAAACCAGCTATGTTATATGGTTTGGAGACAGTGGCACTGACGAAAAGACAGGAGGCGGAGCTGGAGGTGGCAGAGTCGAACATGCTAAGATTTTCATTGGGAGTGATGAAGAAGGACAGGATTAGGAACGAGTATATTAGAGGGACAGCTCAGGTTGGACGGTTTGGAGACAAAGCAAGAGAGGCAAGATTGAGATGGCTTCGACATGTGTGGAGAAGAGATGCTGGGTATATTGGGATAAGGATGCTGAATATGGAGCTGCCAGGCAAGAGGAAAAGAAGAGGCCAAAGAGGAGGTTTATGGATGTGGTGAGGGAAGACATGTAGGTGGCTCGTGTGACAGAGGAAGATGCAGAGGACAGGAAGAAATGGAAACGGTTGATCCGCTGTGGCGCCCCCTAACAGGGGCAGCTGAAAGCAGAGGAAGATACTACATCTGCTTTATTTTTAAGTGTGCTGTTGGTGGACATGATTGTCCCATAATGCAGTGCATTTTTGAAACGGAGGAGCTGGAAAATGTTTTTAAAAAATGTCAAACAGTGACGTGACCTGCGTCCGAGCAGCAAGCCAACCTTCAATGGTGTATAAATGTGAGTCAAACCTGTCTTTTATCTGTAAAATAACACTGGAGTAAGTGAAAAAAATCAGCAGTTGTCTACAGGAGCATCTTTGCTGTCTCAGAGGAGAACGGTAGAAAGAGTAATAATGAAAATGAAAAACACACTTAATAAATCCAAATTACATTTTAATAACTGTTTTGGTGCATTCTGCTTTGTCTCAGTTCTGTTGGTGTACATGTGCTGACAGGAAATACGTGCATTGAAAGAAATGTAGCGTACGCATTTCCTGTTTATACCAAATGATTAGTACACTCTGACATACTAACTGTCATATACTAGCTATAGTATAAAGATTAACACATGGTGGACACTATATAATGTTTTAGTATATGATATGGATTTGGGACACAACAACAGACTCATAGAGAGACACACAAAATGCTTGTTTGTTTGGATATATGCTTGGTTATAAGTATAAAGGTACAAGAGTATCATCTCTGACCTGGTGGGCTCATCAAAGAACATGACTGGAGGATTGTTGACCAGTTCTAAGGCAATGGCCAGCCTTTTACACTGACCACCTGACAGGGAAATGGTGCGCGTCTGGGCACACTCCAACAGGCCGAGAGCAGTCAGGATCTCATCCACCTGGGAAAGAAAAAAAGAGAAAAAAATACTATTTTCAACACATAAAATATGTGGAGGAACACACACAAACAGAAGTGATAACTAAAATGTAGCAATAAGTCGTAGCATTCAGACTTACAAGTTCTTTTTTCACCTGTATGCTCTCATTCAGTTTCAGATTGGCAGAGACCTGAGAGGCAGAAGTGATTCAGTAGAGGGTTTTGGGATTATTAAACACTGAAACGGCATGGGGCAGCTGTTTGAGAAGTTCCTCACCATCATAGCCTCCCGTGCCGTGAGATGTGGCAGCAGCATATCATCTTGCATGATGTAGCAGGACATCTTCCTGAAGGTCCTCAGGTCCCTTGGTCGGCCATTCACCAGGATCTGGCCTTTCATCCCTGTCTTCCTGTTTCCATAAAGAGACACACACACACACCCACACAAGTGATCACATTCTGAGGATGACTTAAACTTGTTTATGTGCAAGTCACTAAGTGGCATTTCATGCACTTGCGCACATGAAATGAAATGAAGCATTTTCCACCAGCCCACAGCAGTGCAACACAAAGACAAAAACACATCCAAAAACTGCAAGAACTACTAGAATACAAGAACACATATAACCAAACCAACACATATATCTAAACCAAAAAAACAAAAACAAAAACCCAAAATCACTGTCCAGGAGAACGAACACCAGCCAGGATGATTGTAAAGCTCGAAAAGCACTATACTATAAAATGCAACTTGATTGACTGATTGATTGACTGTCGGAACTGCCGGTCTGCATGGGCTAGCAGTTAGCTTAGCCTGCCCCGCTTCCACGTCCTGTCAGACCGCCCTCTGTGTTTCCTCTTCGGGCGCAGCTCCAGTCAGGGCCATGGTCCTTGGGCCTACAGGATGCAGCAGGCCAAGCTCCCTCAGCCGATCCAACGCTAGTTCTCCCAGCCAGACAGCTTCGACGCACCTCCCCACACTCCACACGACGACACTAAAAACACAGTCAAGGCTCACTAGCGGTTAGCTTAGCCTGCCCCGCTTCCACGTCCTGTCAGACCGCCCTCGGCATTACCTCTTCGGGCATAGCTCCAGGCAGGGCCGTGGTCCCTGGGCCCACAGGATGCAGCAGACCAAGCTCTCCCAGCCGATCCAGCACCAGCTCTCCCAGCCATCAAACGAAGACAAACTTAGACGCAGACGTAGACAAAGACACTGCATGGACGGTACTGGGTGAAGCCGCCACTAACGTGAATTTGTGCCACACCATCTTCCCACACTGGCAGTGGGTGAGGCCGCTGCAAACGTGAATTTGCGCTGCCATCTTCCCACACCAGAAGCTAAATTTAGGGCTAAGATCAGGTGGTGGTTAAGTTTATGGTTAATATTAGCGGTTAAGATTAGGTAGTGTTTAGTGATTTGGCTATCTTTGTCATATACATGGTTTCTGAGAGAATTTTAATGGAGACTGTCCCCATATAGCCTGCCAACCTGCCAACCAAAAACATTTTTTTAATTGACATACTTTGAGATTATATTACTGATTTATGAAGGAATTAAAACACTTCAGAGTATGCCTTATTGTAAAGTGAAAGTGGAGAATGTTATATGAAGCTGTTCACGAACGTGCAGTCAAGTCCGACTCTCACCTGTAACCAGCCAGAATGTTCATCAGGGTGGACTTCCCCGCTCCAGAGGGCCCCATGATGCCTATTAGTTCTCTGCTGTTGAATCGTCCTGACAGACACTTGAGCAGCGCTTTGAAACCTGAGGAAGAGGAAAACCTCAGTTACCCCAGTGCCACTGGTAAATATAAATTCTCACTGTTAGACTTTTTTTTTCATCAAAGTCTTCCTTTTAACAGCTGAAAACACCCGTCACCAGGGAAGTAGTCAAGACAACAGCGACTACATCATTGCCCTATTAGTGCTCTTTGGTGGTCATGTGTAGTACTGTCCTTGTTTAATGTGCTTTGTTCTGTTTATCCACATCTACTGATGATATACAGCACTTCGTCTTCTTTTTTATTTGATATCATACAGCACTTTGGTTGGCCTTGGTTGCATTTGAATGTACTCTATACATAAACTTTACTTGATATTAATAGCAAATTAAATATATATATATATATATATATATATATATATATATATATATATATAATGAAAAACAGGAGATCACAGAAAGGTGAATCAGTTCATCTGGACCCAAAGTTTACTGTGAGAAACTATTCATCATCATCTAAGTGACCTCTTCAGTCTCAACTGACTGCAGGTATCCCCACCCTTATAAACAATACAGTGGTATAATGACCGAAACCAATGATCAGTTTCATATGCAGATTGTCGTAACCATTAACTAACTTTCTGGCATCTATATTTAACCCATTGGTAGGCAGTAATGAACATCAAATTCAGAACACTGTGGATTTTGTGGATAAGGTGAGGGACATCATTATGGAGAGGGATGAAACAATGGTCTCTTATGATGTTAAGTCTCTGTTCGCGTGAGTTCCTGTTGATGAAGCAGTAGAGGTAGTCCGTATGATATTAAGTGTGGTTATCCTAACTGGGCGTTTGTCAAAGCCAGGAAGACGCCCAAACAGTGCACCAGCCGATCGAAGAGAGGAGAAGGACAACAGCTGCCTAAGCATAAACCAGTAGTGATTCCGTATGTGGCGGGGGTGTCGGAAAAGCTGAGACGTGTATTTTCTAAACACCGCATCTCAGTTTCTTTCAAGCCCCAAAACACGCTGTGCCAGAAGTTGGTCCACCCCAAGGATCTGGTCCTCCGGCACAAACAGAGCAATATAGTGAACGCTGTTAAGTGCCTGGAGCAGGGGTGTTTCCAGGATTTGCGGACATTTGGGGCTTAGGCTTCTGTAAGAGGGTCGGGGGGGCTCCTCACCTGTCACATTTTTGTATAAACAAGCTCTATTTTGATGCTTTTTTGAGCACTCTGGCATCTTATTTACATTAAAAGTGCATGTCTTTATCATTGAAAAATTGAAATGTGTACCTCAAAAACTGTTGTTTACTCCTACTCTGGTAGGAATTTTCATGTACCTTGTGATACACATTACAATGAAGTCACCACAAAAGTTATCCATCCATCCATTATCTTAACCACTTATCCTGCTCTCAGGGTCACGGGGATGCTGGAGCCTATTCCAGCAGTCTTTGGGCAGCAGGCAGGGAGACACCCTGGACAGGCCGCCGGGCTACCACAAGAGTTATATTTTTATATATTTTTCAGGAAGTCAAAATAATGTGATTTCAATATTTATTTATTTTTTCACTTTTTTGACATGAATTGTCAAAATGGTGTATGGCATGATAAAATGAGCTAAAATGAAAACATCTGTTATTTCGGTATAACTTTAAAAGGAACACCATGACATTGACCTGTCTATACTGACATTTGTAATTGACAAAATTCATTCCAATGTACAGGCATGAGTAGAATTAGCATTTTAGCTAATCAAAATTGCTTGACTCTTGGTCTCTCTCTGACACACAAACACACAAAGTAACACCAAATTGTTGTTACCAATTTCCACGCCTGATTCTGACTCAGCTGCTGCTGGCTGGCTCTTCAGTCTGGAGCCTGTCTTTGCTACCCTATGCAAACCCATGAAATCAGCTTAAATGAAACTCATAATTGGATTCATTGTTGGACTAGATTGCATTCTAATTACATTACATGGTCTAACTGTAGTAGTATCCAGTGGCGGCTGGTGCTAAAAAATTGGGGGGGGGGGGATTTACCTTGGCGCAGCACACCTGACAGCTGCTTTAATGTCCACACAGTCACAGAGTTATTAAGAAGGACAATGTAGCCTGTAGATTTTATCAGGGTTCAAAGACGGTGGATGATTGACAGTCAAGACGAGGCGTCGTGGTGGGTGTGTGAACATGATTGACAGCCACGATACCTGTCCAATCACATTAGATCAAAAAACATTAAAACAACACCAATTCGCTGCCAATGAAAGTGGGAGTGTCTGTGCGCCCCATGGAAAATCTGAAGAAACCAATCAGACAGCAGTCTCAGGTCACCTGCTCGCCACGAGTTTGAGGGGCTTACATAAGGTATGGTTTGGCCGGCGCCCCTCACCCAGGAAGTATATGTATTCAGACAGAAATCAACCAAATACCATTTGGAACCAATATTTAATGGCTGCTGATAGGTGCTCACGGACTGAAAAACAATTTTATTTCATAATTATTTGCATTGTACAACTAAATTATATTTAACATTTTCAAGAGATTTTCAAGAGATTTTCATCTCTTGGTGTTTGAAGGGGGCGGTGCCCCAGCACCCTGTACTGGCCAGCCGTCAATGGCGTAAAGCTAATAAATAATAATAATAATAATAATAATAATAGTAATAATAAGGTAACACTTTAGTATGGGGAACGTAGTCACCATTAATTAGGTGCTTATTAGCATGCAAATTAGCAACATATTGGCTCTTAATTGGTCATTATTACGTACTCATTAATGCCTTATTCTGCATGGCCTTATTATACAACCAGTAAGCCATTAACTATGAGTTTTCCCTCTATAACCTCAGAATTATTGCTTATTAGTAGTACCATCTCAATATGCTTTGCTTAGTATGGCCTCTATAAGGTGGTAGTACCACAAGAAGAGTTATTCTCCCTTACTAACACTTAATGAATATGGTCTGTTCTTACATAACAAAACACAAAACTGCAAGTGTTCATAGTGTTAAATTACTGTAAATTAAGTTGTTGTTACTTAGAATATGTTCCCCATACTAAAGTGACATCTTGATCATTACTAATTCACTAGTAATTAAGTTTTTTTATGTTCCCCATACTAAAGTGTTACCAATAATAATAATAAAATAATAATTGCATTTATATAGCGCTTTACTAGACACCCAAAGTGCTTCACATTGATGAAAACAATGAGCTGGATTCTCTTTTCACAGGTTTTCTCTGTTCGACCTCTTCAGCACATGCTCAATTTCGTCTCTCGTTTATTTACTTTAAGTTCATTTAGATTTAAATCAATATGATGGTAAACTTCTGTTTGCGCCTATAGTAACGTGAATGAATCGTTACCGTTTTAGTTCGTTTTATGGAAATTTGATTTATTTACGAGAAAACCCCTGCTAAAGGAAAAGTATGGCGGTGGGATCAGACGAGCATGGCCCGCTAGCTAAACGGCACCTACAATGACGATGAAGATGATTTCTCTTCATCATGACTGTAGGTGCCGAATCCAATTCATATCATAAATCGACAGGCAATTTCAACTATTATTGAAAAGTTACTACGTATTGTAACGAATTCGGGGGGCAACCACAGGAACTGCCGCAGTCGGGACGCGAACCCGTATCGCCAGCACCGCATGGAGACATCGTTAACCAGTCGACTAGTGTCCGACCCGTTAGCCAACCGCCAACGTGTCTACTTATCCATGCGTTTTACTCCCCTCCCCTCCCCTCCCCTCCCCTCAAATAGACACGTTGGCCGCTAGCTGACGGGTCTGACCCTTTATTCGAGCGGGCCGCGATGTCTCCCGCGGTGCGGGCGATACGGAGTCGCGTCTCGGCCGCGGCAGTTCCCGTGGTTGCCCCTCGAATTCACTACATGTTAAATTCTTACCCTTCTTTCCCTTTTGGGAAAAGCCAAAAAGATTGAGCTGTTTGTCGTTGTTGTTCTCCCCTACACGCTCCGCCATTTCTCCTCTTCTCGTCTCTTCCCGCTTTAAATTGTGTCACGTGACTCGGCGCTGACCGCCCCACCCTCCCACGCATGCGCGACGCGTACAAACCCACACGTAGGCGCGTACGGGGTTAGTTTAGAGACCTGCGTTTATTTTGGCAGGAGGCTGTTACGTTACGAAGACTGTCGGACATTCACGCAAGTTGCGTTTTTTGTCGTGCTTCACGTAGGCTTAAATTAACAATTATATTCGGGGCTACACGCTTAAGCCGCGGCGAAATGACCCGGCGACGCCGATGGCCAGGAGGATCGCCGTGGCTTGTCCATTGGCGAGGAGGATGACACGCACAGGAGAGCCAGGCCGGGACTCCACAGTCCCACAGTCTACAGGCCAGTACGGGGCGCTAGGGCGCCGCCCCCTCCATCAAGAGATGAAAATCTACTTAAACATGTTGAATATAATTTAGTTGTATAATACAAATAATTATGAAATAAATGTGTTTTTCAGTCTGTGAGGGGGGCCCGGTCAAACCATACCTTACGTAAGCCCTCAAACTTGTGGCGAGCAGGTGACCTGAGGCTGCTGTCTGATTGGTTTCTTCAGGTTGTCCAGGGGGCGCGGTTCTGTGCGCCCCAGACACGCCCACTTTTATCGGCAGCGAATTGGTGTCGTTTTAATGTTTTTGTAAACTACTAATAACATACGTTAGTCCCTAGTTAACGGGTCTGATCCTTTAGCCGAGCGGTTAGTGACGTCGCCTTGTGGTGCAGTACAACCCGTATCGAATCCCGCACCGGGCAAGAAAATAACCGGTTACATTGGCGGCAGCGGCGGGATCCGGAAGTGTGCAGATCCTCAGAAGTCTCTTCGGAGCGCGGGAATAACAAAGCGCGAGGGCGCGCTTCCGGGAGAGGGTGACGACTGTAAACTACTAATAAGACACGTTAGTCCCTAGCTAACGGGTCTGACCCTTTAGCCGAGCGGTTGGTGACGTCGCCTTGTGGTGCAGTACAACCCGTATCGAATCCCGCACCGGGCAAGAAAATAACCGGTTACATTTTTGATGTTTTTGATCTAATGTGATTGGACAATTCTCGGGGCTGTCAATCATGTTCACACCCACCACGACGCCTCGTCTCGACTGTCAATCATCCACCGTCTACGAACCCTGATAAAATCGTGTCCTTCTTAATGACTCTGTGACTGTGTGGACAATAGAGCAGCTGTCATGTGTGCCGCCACTGGGATTTGCGTATCCTTGATAGGGAGGAACACTGGTTTGAACGGGGAGTCAAGTGAAGAGGGAAAGACCATCCCTGAACCGAGAGGGGGGGGGGGGTCATCCATTTAACTCTCGTTAATGGTCACGCCCATATTTGCATATGAAACCGATCGCTGGTTTGGGTCGTTCTGCCGCTGTATTGTCTATAAGGGTGGGGTACCTGCAGTCAGGTGAGGCTGAAGAGGTCACTTAGATGAGTGGTGAAACGTTTCTCTCAGTAAACGTTGTGTCCAGATGAACTGATCCACCTTTCTGTTATTTCCTTACCTGGATTACTGAGCATGCATCAAGACAACATAGAGTTATACATGTCCAACGTGTGAAGTTGTTATTTCAATCATTAGTTCACCTTGGTTTTATTTTTTTCAGTCATGTGTTTCTTCTTTTTTACCCCTCATTATAACGCCTCTACCCTCCCGATAATGTGAAGAAATGTAATGTGCACTCAGCACTCCTCTTCCTCTCTCAGTTTGTGTAACAGGAGTGGACTGGATGGACCACAGCCTCCGCAGACCCTCACACCGTCAACGGCTACGCCCCTCCACCTCCGCTGTCGTCTTCCATCCACCAGACAGGCACCAACCAGGCAGCGGGACAGCCCCTCTGTCCCCGCCTTGGCGTGTGGCCTCTACTGGTGATCTAACCCCGTCCGTGGCTAGACACCTATTTCTAAGTGGCTGCGAGGGCACCTGAATCCATCACTCTCATCTGCCCACCCCACGTTGTGCGTTCACCTGCCCACCCAGCTTTGTGCGTTCACCTGCCCACACCGCTTTGTGCGTTCACGACAGTCTTGCCAAACACACCATTTTCTCTCATCTGCAAGTGAGTGAAGCCATTATACAAACATGAACGTGTGTAGCTTATGCACTTTTTTTTCATGATTTGAGCTTGATGTTGGTGGGACAGCTGACATGCATCAGATTAATGCAGGTTAAACAGCACACACCCACACACACACACACACACACACAACAACACATCTTTTCCTAACAAAACAAAACCAGTCAAAGAAAGTGTGAAGAAGACTCAGCAGCATTAAATAACAGAATGTAAGGCCTACATCACCTACAGCCCCCCTACTCGCTCTCTCTCCCTGTCTGTCTGTCTGTCTGTCTGTCTGTCTCTCTCTCTCTCTGTGTCTCTGTCTGTCTGTCTCTCTGTCTCTGTCGCTCTCTCTCTCTCTCTCTCTCTCTCTCTCTCTCTCTCTCTCTCTCTCTCTCTCTCTCTCTCTCTCTCTCTCTCTCTCTCTCTCTCTCTCTCTCTCTCTCTCTCTCCATCAGTCTCTTCATTTCATGGCTGAGCTTGTGATAAGCCACTCAGCGAGCTCCCCTGGGAGGAGAACACACTCGGTGTGAGGGAGAGAGGGCCATGTTGGCTTCATAATAACACAGATTAAAGGCTGGTGCCAATGAAAGGAAACGTGCATCGGGGGGCTGCTTATACCCCCCCTGACCTTCCCGATCCCAACCATCCTGCCACTCCAACATCAATCCTAGTATGGTGTCTGCTAGTAAAAGAAATAGCCCCGCTAAAGCGTTCCATCCCTGCCCTCCGGTGACTGCACTTCCACGATCAGCTTTGTTGTCTGCGGCATAGATCTTCAGAAATGACTCATAAGCCGGGTCTGGGCTCTCATCTCTCTCAGCTACATTGCGGAATAGAATGAGGCATACCTACAAGGACAAAAGCTCACCATGAAGCTCTAATCCTTCGCCCTGTGTCATTATGCCTGCTGTGTATTGTTTGTTTCTGCAGGGCGGTAAGGGAACATCGGCTGGTTTTACCAGAGGGGAGAACATGCTGCCTTCTAACGTGACGCAAGAACACCCACAAGTGCAGCACTACAAACAATATATCACATGTATGCAGTGTTTTTTTATTCTTGCATGATCTATGGAGAAATGGAAGATGAGTTGTGTGATTTTGTGAGGAAGAGGCAGTGGGAGAGGCAGGAAGGGATTAAGCGGGGACATGGAGTGCTGTGAAGGTGACCTGTATGCTAAAGGCAGCTCGATCAGATTGGAAATAGCATGACTGAAATGACTCAAAAAAAAAGCCGAGACTTCCTGTTAACACATTTTCAAACAGACTAGCTGAGGCAGGCACCTCACAGAACAGGGCCAAACGAAGGGAGGAACCCCAGGTGGATTCAATGCAAAAGCAGTCCGGGTGGCGTGGCGGTCTATTCCGTTGCCTACCAACACATGGATCACTGCTCCGAATCCCTGTGTTACCTCCGGCTTAGTTGGACATCCCCGAGAGACACAATTGGCCATGTCTGCGGGTGGGAAGCCGGATGTGGGTATGTGTCCTGGTCGCTGCACTAGCGCCTCCTCTGATTGGTCGGGGTGCCTATTGGGGAGGGGGGGACTGGGGGGGAATAGCGTGATCCTTCCACACGCTACATCCCCCTGGTGAAACTCCTCACTGTCAGGTGAAAAGAAGCGGCTGGCGACCCCACATGTATCGGATGAGGCAGCTCGGAAAATAGGGCAATTGGCCAGGTACAACTGGGGGGGAAAGGGGAGGGATCCCCAAAAAAAAAAGAGTGCAAAGGCAACGTGGCGAGTGTCTGCTTAAGTATACCAACAAAGACTGATTATCAACCAAAACTCAAGGAATCTCATGGTGTTTCTGATTCCCTGGCTTTGGGATGATCCTCCTAACACTCTGATAGTCCTCCACCTCTGCACACTTAGGTTAAAAAGAGGGAAAAAGCGGAAAAATATTTCCATGCCCGGTGCTCACAAGGCAAATCAGTATCAGACGATCCCGGTAACACATGATAAATTGCCACGAGTCATGTGTGGCCCGTAGGAATAATTCGTAAAGAATGTAAATATAGATTTCTTTTCAAGTCCACCAGCCCAGCCTGCTGAACACATACGAGGCAACAATAGCAGAGAAACACAGAGTTCCACTGCGGGTCAGAGAAGTATGACAGACAAGTATGACAAACCGTGTAGTCGAGCGAGGAGACTCAAAGTCTCCTCGTTAATCAGGGCGGTGAGTTTAAATGCCATTCATAATTCATCAGTGTATCAATCAGGGCGTGCTGCTGCCTATTGTCAGGGAAACTGGAAAAAGAGAGGAAAGGAGAATGCCAGCCTGCAAATGTGAATTATTTACCACGTCTAAACTCTGCTGAGCACAGCAAAGCTGCAAGGACACCCACTGCTGCAACACGTTGGAATGCCGTGTTCCACGGCGAGTGCAGGAGTGTGTGTGTGCGTGTGTGTGCGTGTGTGTGTGTACTTCTATCTTTGTGAGTTTTTAACCATCAAGGTGAGGATACTTTTGCACAGTGAGGACATTTTGGGTGTATTTCAGGGTTATGATTTAAGGTTAGAATCAGGATTAGGTTAAGATTCAAGAGTCAAGACACTTTCTTGCCGCACAACCAGGTTGGTGGTATTTGATTACGGAAGAGCGTGGCTGCTCCTTGTTAACATGCCCAACTTCCACACAGATACATACTACTGCTACTTCCAGCGGCCCCCGTTAGGGGGCGCCACAGCGGATCATCCGTTTCCATCTCTTCCTGTCCTCTGCATCTTCCTCTGTCACACCAGCCACCTGCATGTCCTCCCTCATCACATCCATAAACCTCCTCTTTGGCCTTCTTCTCTTCCTCTTCCCTGGCAGCTCCATATTCAGCATCCTTCTCCCAATATACCCAGCATCTCTCCTCCACACATGTCCAAACCATCTCAATCTTGCTTTTCTTGCTTTGTCTCCAAACCGTCCAACCTGAGCTGTCCCTCTAATATACTCATTCCTAATCCTGTCTTTCTTCATCAGTCCCAGTGAAAATCTTAGCATCTTCAACTCTGCCACCTCCAGCTCCGCCTCCTGTCTTTTCGTCAGTGTCACTGTCTCCAAACCATATAACATAGCTGGTCTCACAACCATCTTGTAAACTTTCCCTTTAACTCTTGCTGGTACTCTTCTGTCGCAAATCACTCCTGACACTCTTCTCCACCCACTCCACCCTGCCTGCACTCTCTTCTTCACCTCTCTTCTTCCCGTTACTTTGAACAGTTGACCCCAAGTATTTAAACTCATATGCCTTCACCACCTCTACTTCTTGCATCCTCACCATTCCACTGTCCTCCCTCTCATTCATGCATATGTATTCCGTCTTGCTGCTACTGACTTTCATTCCTCTTCTCTCCAGTGCATACCTCCACCTCTCCAGGCTCCCCTCAACCTGCACCATATTCTCGCTACAGATCACAATGTCTTCCGCAAACATCATAGTCCATGGAGACTCCTGCCTAATCTTGTCCGTCAACCTGTCCATTGCCATTGTAAACAAGAAAGGGCTCAGAGCCGATCCTTGATGTAATCCCACCTCCACCTTGAACCCATCTGTCATTCCAACTGCACACCTCACCATTGTCACACTTCTCTCATACATATCCTGCACCAGTCCTACATACTTCTCTGCAACTCCCGACTTCCTCATACAATACCACACCTCCAACTTCCAAACATAAATACATACAGTGAATAAATGGGAATACACATAACAACAATAGCAGAGTCATCGTCGGGGTGTCAGGGGTCGTAGTTAGGAGGGCGTGGAGTTGAGCGTTCTTATTGCAGTGGGGAAGGTGTCTCTGAAATAGGTGTTTTGTGCACTGATTGACCTGCATGTAGCATCTTCCTGATGACATGAGTTTGGGGAGGTAGTTGGCTGGGTGGGGCGGTCGCTGATGATCTTACCAGCCTGGTTGGATTTGCAAGGGTGAAGAGGGAGTCTGGGGGAGAAGGTCACATCCTGGAGGATTTTTTCACTATCCGTTAGAGCTTGGTTTTGGTGATGCTGTCTGTGCTGCCTTTAAAGTTAAGTTAGTAATTTAGACAAATTAGGTAAATCCATCCATTATCCAAACCGCTTATCCTGCTCTCAGGGTCGCAGGGATGCTGGAGCCTATCCCAGCAGTCACTGGGCGGCAAGCGGGGGGACACCCTGGACAGGCCGCCAGGCCATCACAGGGCCATAAATTAGGTAAATAAGTTAGTTAATTAACCGGTCGGTTTGGTGGACATTATGGGCGGAGTATTCAAGATACGCGAGCAAATCAACGGCCCTCACACCGCACCTTACGCACAGCGGCTAGACCTAGGTTGGGTCATTGTGGGAAACGTGTTTGGGAACAGTTCACAAACCATTATAGGTCAATGTCTACAAAACAAATGTACTGCACAATGGTCGTGCATCCTTTCTCAGACCATGTCCTAACAGTATCCACATGAAGGAAGACTACGGGGGCATGACACGGCATTACTGTCCAACCTTCCCTGCATGTAAGCAGAATACAAGTCTCACAATCAGCGCAGAAAACCTAGGGTGTTCTGTGTTTGACAGGTCAAAGGATGATAAACCAGTTCTATCCATAGTCGACAAAGCTTTCCTGGCCACCATGAATGCAGAGGTTTGCCAAGATAAAGAAAACAGCTGGGTGGCACCTCTTCCCTTCCGCTCTCCTAAAAGACGCCTTCCGAGTAACAGGGAGCAAGCCTTGAAACATCTCCACTCACTACGGAGAACTCTGAAGAGAAAGTCAAAAATTAAAGCGCACTATATCAAGTTCATGCAGAAGATGCTAGACAATGATCAAGCTGAGCCTGCTCCACTTTAGACAAAAGTAAAGAACACTGGCACCTGCCAACTTTCAGCGTGTACCACCCGCAAAAGCCAGACCAGATACGGGTTGTGTTTGATTCAAGCGCTGAATGTGATGGAACATCTCTCAATGAGGTGCTTCTCAGTGGACCAGACTTGAACAATATCTTGTTGGGAGTTCTTTTGAGGTTCCGAAAAGAACCCGTAGCCCTTACAGCAGATTACAGAAAATGGTTTATTGCTTTGTCATCCGAGAAGACAACAGAGATTATCTCTGGTATCTCTGGTATAAGGATAATGACATCAGCAAGGACGTGGTTGAGTACAGAATGATGGTCCAAGTATTTGGAAACAGCCCTGAAACCTGCTGTAGCTATTTACTGCATGAGACGAGCAGCTCAAAAAGGTGAGCAAGAGCATGGTTCTGATGCAAGACAGTTTGTTGTGAGGCAGTTTGACATTGATGATGGTCTCACCTCGGTTGCCACACCTGAAGAGATGCTAGATCTCCTCAAATGAACCAGGGAGATGTTAGCAGAATTCAGTCTATTACTGCACAAAGTGGCCCCAAACAGTAGCCAAGTAATGGAAGCCTTCCTAGCAGAGGACCGTGCCAAGGAGCTTAAGGATCTGGACCTTGAAGTGGATCCTGTCCCCCTTCAAGAGGAGCTTGGGGCTCTCCTGGAACTTAGAAACAGACAGCTCTATTTAGCTGGTGTCCCGCAAAGAGAAGCCATTCACACGAAGAGGTGTGTTGTCGATGGTCAACAGTCAACAGCTCCCATAAAAATGCAAGGGAAAGCACTAGTCCGAAAATTGTCATCTGAAGAGAGAGAGTGGAATGCTCCCCTCCTCCCAAAAAAGGAAGCAGAGTGGAACTCATGGAAGGACTCTTTAAAGGCTCTTGAAGACCTGTACATACGGAGGTGCTACATTCCAGTCACGTTGTCTTCAACACAGAGAAAATAACTGTGCATCTTTTCAGATACTTCCACAGTAGCTATAGGAGCTGTGACATACTTGAGAGCTGCCGAAATGAAGGAACAATATCATGTTGGATTTGTCACGGGGAAGTTGAAATTGGTCGCTCGTCCTGCCCACACCTTTCCATGTCTGGAGCTCAGTGCAGCTGTGTTGGCTGTTGATCTGTACGAGCTGATCACAGATGAGATTGACACTGAGGTCCAGTACAAAGCCTTCAAGGAAGAATTTAAATGTCTTGAAGACAGACGGGCATGCCCCAAGCAGAACACACTCAAAAAGCTCAATCCAGTCATAGATAAAGATGGTCTGCTTCATGACGAAGGTCGTCTTTCTTCTGCTGACCTGTTGGAAGAAAAGAAGCACCCACTGATCATTCCACACAACCATTACATTGCCGCACTACATGTGAGATACTTTCATGAACAAATGGTTCACCAAGGGCGTCACATTACAGAAGGAGCTGTCCGAGCAGCTGAATACTGGATAATTGGGAGTAAGTGTCTGGTGTCTTCTGTCATCCACAAGTGTGTTACCTGCTGCAAAATGCGAGGGAGGTTGGAGGATCAGAAGATGGCAGATTTGCCTGCTGACAGACTCACTCCTGAACCTCCGTTCACCACTGTTGGCCTTGATGTCTTTGAACCATGGTCTATCATGACACATCGCACAAGACGAGGAGGTGCGGAGAGCAAAGCTGGGCTGTGCTTTTTACATGCATGTCTACCACAGCAGTGCATATTGAACTGATTGAAACAATGTCAACAGCTTTATCAATACTCTAAGAAAGTTTTTCTCGATTCGTAGTCCAGCAAAACTTCTGTGGTCCGAAAGAGGGACCAGCTTTGTGGGAGCTTGTAAGCAGTTGGATATAAACACAGATGACACAACAGTCGGCAAGTACCTCCAGGAAAAAGGATGCGCCTAGGTGTTTAATCCCCCTCATGCTTCCCACATGGATGGCTCCTGGGAGAGGCTCATCGGAGTTGCCAGGCGCATTCTAGACGCAATGCTGCTCCAGACAGGACCAACTCGTCTCATGCATGAAGTCCTGAGCACTTTCATGGCGGGGGTGATGGTGATGATCTTGAATGCAAGACCCCTTGTGTCCATATCCACTGACCTAGATATGCCTGCAGTACTCACCCCAGCGATGCTTCATACTCAGAAGATGAGTGCTGTTTTAGCCCCCTCTGAAAACTTTGGCACGGGTCAGTTGTACGGAAAGCAGTGGAAGCAAGTCCAGTGTCTTGCTGACACTTTTTGGACGCAATGGAAAGGAGAGTATCTGTCGACTCTACAGAGCCGCAGGAAGTGGACAAAAGACAAGCCGAACGTCAAAGAAGGAGATGTCGACTTACTGAAAGACAGCCAGGCTCACATAAATTAATGGCCAATGGGACTGGTGGTTAAGGCTTTGCCAAGCAGTGACAAGAGGGTCCGCAAGGTAGAGGTGCGGGTTGTGAAGGACAGGACAGCCAAGGTGTTTCTAAGACCGGTCTCAAGAGATTGTAGCCCTTCTTTCAGGCACTTGGTGAAAAAGACTCTAAGAATGTATTTGCCCATCAATATTCCCCTTCAAGTTTGGTTGTATCTGTAGTGATATAATGTTATTATATCAAGCGGGGAGTGTGCTGCCTTTAAAGTTACTAATTAAAATAAATTAGGTAAATAAGTTAGTTAAATAACTAGTCGGTTTGGCGGACATTATGGGCGGACTATTTTGGCGCCTATGGCGCAGGGGCTTGTGGCAATGTGTTGCTATGTATATATAGTAAGTGCTCTGTGCTCTGTTCACCTCTGTGCTGCTCCTCTCTGTATCTTCCGCTAGCTTAGCCTTCCTTCAGTCGAGCACAGACATGCAAGACGGACAGTGATGAATACATGTTGTTGCTGAATGTATTTGGATACGCTTCTGCCTTGGAGACTGTTTGTCTGTAAGTAACGTATGTAAATAATTACACATTTTCTTAAGGAATGTCATGTTAGAAACTTCTTATCGAGCTGTGTTTCTATACAGTACATTACTGCTTAATATTTTGGTAGGAATTGTGCATTTATGTAGTTAAGTGTATAATACTTACTGTCAGTATGACTATGTTGATGTTTGTATACCGATTTATTTTCTTATTTCTGTAATGTTTCAGTTTTACAAAAGCAAAAAGCCAAAAGAGGAAACAAGACTTCAGTAAACTACAAGAAAAGTCAAGCCTTGTGTTTATTGGAGGACCTCAGTAAACATTCTCATTCTTTTAGCCTTGCAGGTTACGTCATTTTGTCAGGCACGAAAGGCTCCCCTTTTCTTGGAGATGAGCTGCCCTATCTCCATGTCATTCTCATCAAACCACTCCTGGTGTTTTCTGGACTTGTACCTAAGGGTGGTTTTGCAGGTGTCGATGATGGTGGATTTGAGCAGGCTGCAGTACTTCTCAATGTCATCAGGATATTCCTGTTGGAGGGTTTCCCCAAGAGAGACCTGAAGTCACTGTTGGGTGGCAGTTTCAGTCATGCTTTCAGGGTTCAGTCTTCGCCGGTTTGGGTTCCATTTCTGCTCTGGTACAATATCGACTTGGGGTCCTTCGACTACATATGATGTCATGAATTATGTTGCTAGCTAGCGTTATTTAACGCTAGCGTTATGGTTATTTAGCTGTGTGTTTTTTACAATCCATGTTGACATAGAGTTGGTTAGCAAAGGTGCGAGGCCGCAGGCTCAGGACCTGGGGAAGACCTGAAGAGCAAACGCGTGTGAGGGCCGAAGGCCCGAGCTGCATCTAACGTCAATCTACTGTTTCCCGCTGTTCCTGAACTAGCCCCTACCCAATCATAATGCGCAAAGTAGTGATGTCATCTGTAGTCGCAGGACCCCGAGCACATCCAGGAGGGTGAATAGATCAAGTACCGACACCAGACCTGCTTCTTTTGAACCCTCCTCTTCCTCTTGGTTTTGATGGACATTGTGGAGAGGATGAGGTGATGATCTGCCCAGCAGTCATCTGCATCGATCATGGCCCTCATGATGTTCACGTCATGGCGGTCCCTGGTTTGCATAATGACATAGTCAAAAAGATGCCACTGTTTGGAGCGGGGGTGTTTCCAACCTGCCTGAAATTTGTTTTTCTGGTGAAACAGAGTGTTAGGGATGGTGAGATTGTACTGAGAACATTTGCTAAGAAGCAGAAGTCCATTGGAGTTGTTCCCGATGCCTTCCTTTCCTATAGTGCCCTTCCAGAGGTGTTGATCCCAGCCGACCCTGGTGTTGAAGTCTCCTTAGAGAATAATCTTATCCTCCTTGGGGATCCTTGACAGTGTCTTGTCTAAGCAGCGCAGAGTGTCTCTTTTACTTCTTCATTTACCTCCTAATTTTTCTCCCTGTTAAAAGTTTTTGCTGCTTTTTTTAGGGAGTTGATCCTTATCAGATGCAAGGGTCTAAGGAGAGGAAACTGTGTTGCTATAAAGCCCACTGAGGCAAATTTGTCATTTGTGATATTGGGCTATACAAATAAAATTGAGTTGAGTTGAGTTTACTTTTGGATGTTAACTGGCTGTCTAGCTTTGCACAAGAGTACACGCTGCAAGGCCAGTACACTGTCCCTGGTCCCATACCAGACTGTAAAGGAGGATGTGAGGATGTTTTGATTGATAGCAGTGTAAAATTGGACCGGTAACTGTTTATTACCTCAGGAGGTGCAGTCGTTGTGCCTTATCGATGATGTAGTTGGTGTTGATATCCCATTTTAAGTTGTCGTTGATATGAGTGCCGAGGAATTTGAAGGAGTCTGTCACAGTTATGGGTTGGTTAGTGATATGGATGGGTTCTTTGGCGGTCTTGTTTAAGGTTAGGGTAAGGCTTAAGCTTATGAGGCTCTGTAGAGAATGTGTGTAACCAACGAGGAGTCCTCACAAAGATATATAAGCACAAGAATGTGTTTGTGTATGAGCGTATGTGTTTGTTTGAGTTTAATATATAGCATTAATTAATTATATATAACATATAATAATATATAGCATTTCCTTCATCTTGATATAGAATAATGTATTTCCATCCATCCATCCATTATCCGAACCGCTTATCCTGCTCTCAGGATTGCGGGGATGCTGGAGCCTATCCCAGCAGTCATTGGGCGACAGGCGGGGAGACACCCTGGACAGGCCACTAGGCCATCACACAGGGGGCTCTCTCTCTCTCTCTCTCTCTCTCTCTCTCTCTCTCTCTCTCTCTCTCTCTCTCTCTCTCTCTCTCTCTCTCACACACCTAGGGACAATTTAGTACTGCCGATTCACCTGACCTACATGTCTTTGGACTGTGGGAGGAAACCGGAGCCCCTGGAGGAAACCCACGCAGAGAACATGTAAACTCCACACAGAGGACGACTCGGGACAACTGGGACAACCCCACCCCAAGGTTGGACTACCCCGGGACTTGAACCCAGGACCGTCTTGGTGTGAGGCGACTGTGCTAAGCACTGCGCCACTGTGCCAGTGCCACCCTGTATTATATACATTTATTTATTTATATTCTCTCTGTATATACGGAGCGAAAGGGAGAGAGAGAGACTAGGCAGGCAGCCAATACATAAACACATATTACTGTATTGTTTTGTTTCATTTCTGTTCCAGCTCGTTGTTGTAATGGGTTTTTTCAGCTAACTTGCAGTACCTCTTCTTCGCCAGCAGGGACCTTCCCGGATGGTGTAGGAGATTTCGGTGAACTCCAGGTCCACGGTGGAGCGGCGGGGCAGGTGGGAGAAGCGCTGGGCCTCTGTGATGTGATTCTCCACCTTCTTCAGGTGGGTGAGCAGGGCTGGCTCCTGAGGGGTCCCACCGTGCAGCTTGGTCTCCTCCATGGGTATGCTGACCGAGCCCTGCTCCAGGGTCTTCTCAGCCATGCTGGACCGCTAGGCAGGGGAGAGAGAGACATGTCTGGGTTATCATTTTCATCGTGATTATTTTCATTACACGGTCACCACTACCGAACAAGCTGCTTTCATGCCAACACGTTCGTTGGTTTTTTTTGGGGGGGTGGGGGCGCAATTTAGCTTGGCGCAGCACACCTGACAGCTGCTTTGTCCACACGGTCACAGAGTTATTAAGAAGGACAATGTAGCCTGTAGATTTTATCAGGGTTCGTAGACGGTGGATGATTGACAGTCGAGACGAGGCGTCGTGGTGGGTGTGAACATGATTGACAGCCACGAGAATTGTCCAATCACATTAGATCAAAAACATTAAAACAACACCAATTCGCTGCCAATAAAAGTGGGCGTGTCTGTGGAAAATCTGAAGAAACCAATCAGAGAGCAGCCTCGGGTCACCTGCTCGCCACAAGTTCGAGGGCTTACATAAAGGTATAGTTTGGCCGGCGCCCCCTCACCCAGGAAGTATATGTATTCAGACAGGAAGTATATGTATTCAAACAGGAAGTATATGTATTCAGACACAAATCAACCAAACACCATCTGAACCAATATTCAATGCTGCTGACGACGCTCACAGACCAAAAACACTTTTATTTCATCATTATTTGCACTACACAACTAAATTATAATTAACATGTTTAAGTAGAATTTCATCTCGTGATGTTTGAAGGGGGCGGCGCCCCAGCGCCCCATACCGGCCAGCCGCCACTGGAACTTGAGAATCCTAAAAGAAAACTCAGGAGACGCGTGATAACGAAAGCACGCGAGGAATTAGGCTGATTGCAGACATCCTCCTCGCGCCGGCTGCTGGACATGATGTGATTACAGATCATGTTGCGGTGAGGAGGAGTGTGATGAGGCGTGTGATGAGGCGTGTGAGGAGGAGTGTGACGAGGAGTGCGAGGAGGAGTGTGAGGAGGAGTGTGATGAGGAGTGTGAGGAGCACGCGCTCACTCGCCACTGCATGGACACACACACACACACACTCTACATTCACATCCATGTCAGGCTGTGTGTGTGAATACTTGGTGCCTGATCCACTGGCTGTCCAGAACACCAGATGTGAGGATGGTCCAGTACTTTATATTTACTCACTGATCCACTGGCTGTCCAGAACACCAGATGTGAGGATGGTCCAGTACTTTACATTTACTCACTGATCCACTGGCTGTCCAGAACACCAGATGTGAGGATGGTTCGGTACTTTACATTTACTCACTGATCCACTGGCTGTCCAGAACACCAGATGTGAGGATGGTCCAGTACTTTATATTTACTCACTGATCCACTGGCTGTCCAGAACACCAGATGTGAGGATGGTCCAGTACTTTATATTTACTCACTGATCCACTGGCTGTCCAGAACACCAGATGTGAGGATGGTCCGGTACTTTACATTTACTCACTGATCCACTGGCTGTCCAGAACACCAGATGTGAGGATGGTTCGGTACTTTGCATTTACTCACTGATCCACTGGCTGTCCAGAACACCAGATGTGAGGATGGTCCAGTACTTTACATTTACTCACTGATCCACTGGCTGTCCAGAACACCAGATGTGAGGATGGTCCAGTACTTTACATTTACTCACTGATCCACTGGCTGTCCAGAACACCAGATGTGAGGATGGTCCAGTACTTTACATTCACTCACTGATCCACTGGCTGTCCAGAACACCAGATGTGAGGATGGTCCAGTACTTTACATTTACTCACTGATCCACTGGCTGTCCAGAACACCAGATGTGAGGATGGTCCAGTACTTTACATTTACTCACTGATCCACTGGCTGTCCAGAACACCAGATGTGAGGATGGTCCAGTACTTTACATTTACTCACTGATCCACTGGCTGTCCAGAACACCAGATGTGAGGATGGTCCAGTACTTTACATTTACTCACTGATCCACTGGCTGTCCAGAACACCAGATGTGAGGATGGTCCAGTACTTTACATTCACTCATTGGCAGGTGCTTTTATCCAAAGTGAATAACAAGAGTCGGATAAAACCGAGTGTTCGTCACAGGCTTCATAGAGCGCTATGGAGGCTGAACGTGCGCGTCATGTTGTGTTAATGCAGATGTGTGTGTGTGTGTATGTGTGTGTGTGTGTGTGTGTGTGTGTGTGTGTGTGTGTGTGTGTGTGTGTGTGTGTGTGTATGAGAGCATCAACAGGTAGAGACCAGGAACACCAAAGTACAAAGTCAGTTAATATGGCCAAAAACAGCAAAACAGGCAAATGAGGGCGTCCGGGTGGCGTAGCGGTCTATTCCGTTGCCTACCAACACGGGGCATCGCCGGTTCGAATCCCCGTGTTGCCTCCGGCTTGGTCGGGCGTCCCTTCAGACACAATTGGCCGTGTCTGTGGGTGGGAAGCCGGATGTGGGGTATGTGTCCTGGTCGCTGCACTAGCGCCTCCTCTGGTCGGTCGGGGCGCTTGTTCGGGGGGGGACTGGGGGGAATAGCGTGATACCCCCCCCACGTGCTACGTCCGCCTGGTGAAGCTCCTCACTGTCAGGTGAAAAGAAGCGACTGGCGAGTCCACATGTATGGGAGGAGGCGTGTGGTAGTCTGCAGCCCTCCCCGGATCGGCAGAGGGGGTGGAGCAGCGACCGGGACGGCTCGGAAGAGTGGGGTCATTGGCCAAGTAGAAAAGGGGGGGGGGATACAAAAAAAACCCCAAAACAAAACGGGCAAATGCTTCCCTGAGTGCAGAAACATGGCGCGTGGCAGCGCAGGAGGAGGCGCAGCAGGAGGCGCAGCAGGAGGCGCCAGTAACGATGAAACGAACGAATGAAAGAAAATGAAAGCCACGTTATTCGGTCATCGTACGGGTTCCAGTGAATGTCTTCTCTGCTTGCAAGCCATCCTATCGTATAGCAGCAGTGGGCAGCTGCACCGCCCGGGGACCAACTCCAGTTCTTCCTTCCAGTGCCTTGCTCAGGGGCACAGGCAGGAGTGTTAACCCTAACATCTATGTCTCTTTGATGGTGGGAGGAAACCCACGCAGACACGGGGACAACATGCAAACTCCACACAGAAAGGACCTGGGACGGCCCGGGGTTCGAACCCAGGACCTTCTTGCTGTGACGGACAGTGTGACCACCGTGTAGTGCCTGTTGAGGTCAGTAGGGGTCAGTAGAAACCATCGGTGCAGGGGAAATGGGGGGTTCTGTCGACGTTAAGACGGCGTTTATCGGAAAACACTCCAGAGAATTTAGACTCCATCATGATGAGAGCAATGGAGACGTGATGGGACGTGATGGGACGCGATGGGACGCGATGAGACGCGATGGGATGTGATGGGACGTGATGGGACGTGATGGGACGTGATGGGATGTGATGGGACGTGATGGGACGTGATGGGACGTGATGGGATGCGATGGGACGTGATGGGACTCGATGGGACGTGATGGGACGTGATGGGATTTGATGGGACGTGATGGGACGCGATGAGACGCGATGGGATGCGATGGGATGCGATGGGACGCGATGGGACGCGATGGGACGCGATGGGACGTGATGGGACGTGATGGGACGCGATGGGACGTGATGGGACGTGATGGGATGTGATGGGATGTGATGGGATGTGATGGGACGCGATGAGACGTGATGGGACGCGATGGGACGTGACGAGACGTGACGGGACGCGATGGGACGTGATGGGACGCGATGAGACGTGATGGGATGTGATGGGACGCGATGAGACGCGATGGGATGTGATGGGACGCGATGGGACGTGACGAGACGTGACGGGACGCGATGGGACGCGATGGGACGCGATGAGACGTGATGGGATGTGATGGGACGTGATGGGATGTGATGGGACGTGATGGGACGTGATGGGACGTGATGGGACGTGATGGGATTTGATGGGACGTGATGGAACGTGATGGGACGTGATGGGACGTGATGGGACGAGATGGGACGAGATGGGACGTGATGGGACGTGATGGGACGTGATGGGACGTGATGGGACGTGATGGGATTTGATGGGACGTGATGGGACGTGATGGGACGTGATGGGACGTGATGGGACGCGATGGGACGCGATGGGATGTGATGGGATGTGATGGGACGTGACGGGATGTGACGGGACGTGACGGGACGTGATGGGACGTGATGGGACGTGATGGGATGTGATGGGATGTGATGGGACGTGATGGGACGTGATGGGACGTGATGGGACGCGATGAGACGTGATGGGACGCGATGGGACGTGACGAGACGTGACGGGACGCGATGGGACGTGATGGGACGCGATGAGACGTGATGGGATGTGATGGGACGCGATGAGACGCGATGGGATGTGATGGGACGCGATGGGACGTGACGAGACGTGACGGGACGCGATGGGACGCGATGGGACGCGATGAGACGTGATGGGATGTGATGGGACGTGATGGGATGTGATGGGACGTGATGGGACGTGATGGGACGTGATGGGACGTGATGGGATTTGATGGGACGTGATGGAACGTGATGGGACGTGATGGGACGTGATGGGACGAGATGGGACGAGATGGGACGTGATGGGACGTGATGGGACGTGATGGGACGTGATGGGACGTGATGGGATTTGATGGGACGTGATGGGACGTGATGGGACGTGATGGGACGTGATGGGACGCGATGGGACGCGATGGGATGTGATGGGACGTGACGGGATGTGACGGGACGTGACGGGACGTGACGGGACGTGATGGGACGTGATGGGACGTGATGGGATGTGATGGGATGTGATGGGACGTGATGGGACGTGATGGGACGTGATGGGACGCGATGGGACGTGATGGGACGTGATGGGACGTGATGGGACGAGATGGGATGTGATGGGACGTGATGGGACATGATGGGACATGATGGGATGTGATGGGACATGATGGGACATGATGGGATATGATGGGATGTGATGGGACATGATGGGATGTGATGGGATGTGATGGGACATGATGGGATATGATGGGATGTGATGGGACATGATGGGATGTGATGGGACGTGATGAGATGGGACGTGATGGGACGTGATGAGATGGGATGTGATGGGACGTGATGAGATGGGACGTGATGGGATGAGATGGGACGTGATGGGACGTGATGGGACGTGATGAGATGGGACGTGATGGGACGTGATGAGATGGGATGAGATGGGACGTGATGGGATGAGATGGGACGTGATGGGACGAGATGGGATGTGATGGGACGTGATGGGACATGATGGGACATGATGGGATGTGATGGGACATGATGGGACATGATGGGATATGATGGGATGTGATGGGACATGATGGGATGTGCCATCACGAGCGATGAGAAGCCGCTGTGAAAACAGGGGACTGAAGCTGGACAGGTTACTGTCTCGCTCTCGCCACCATCTGAGGTTGCTGTTTGGACGTGTCTGCAGCATGCAGGTACATGAGACATGAAATACACACTTGTGTATAGAGTAGTATTAAGGACAGCTTACACAACAGCAAAGGGAAGTGGTTACCTTAGTAAAAAACACTAAACTCCACCCATTTAAACTCCACCCATTTACTTTTGAGCCAACAAAGTACATGTCAGACTTGTTCCAGCATATTCCCCAACATGAACCGGCGCCTCCGTCTGCTGATGCAGCACCGCCCTGGTCGGTAAATGGATGCATCATTGTGAGGAAAAGGGTTTTACAGCTGCTCACGTGTCAGTGATATCTGCACAGAGTGATTCATGGGAGCTGCACGGCAGATGCAGCGTGGTGGACGATGAAGACCGCCTGCTTCACCTCACGACCCGTATGTCCTGCACCCACCTCGCACCGCGTGCTGAATATGACATGCTGCTAAAGTTAAAGGTGTATGGACTTCGACAGCCCCCCCAAAAAAAGAAGAAGTCAGTAGCACAAACAAGTGCAGCACTGATGCATGGATGGCAAGAGAGGATGCTGCCTTCAGCCGAACATTACACGGCAGTCTTCTGCAGGGACGCAGTACTCACTCACTGAGTACTGGCCTCTATATACAGTACTGGCCTCTATATACAATACTGGCCTCTATAGACAGTACTGGCCTCTATATACAATACTGGCCTCAATATACAGTACTGGCCTCTATATACAGTACTGGCCTCTATATGTAGTACTGGCCTCTATATACAGTACTGGCCTCTATATACAGTACTGGCCTCTATATACAACACTGGCCTCAATATACAGTACTGGCCTCTATATACAGTACTGGCCTCTATATACAGTACTGACCTCTATATACAGTACTGGCCTCAATATACAGTACTGGCCTCTATATACAGCACTGGCCTCTATATACAATACTGGCCTCTATATACAGTACTGGCCTCTATATACAGTACTGGCCTCTATATACAATACTGGCTTCAATATACAGTACTGGCCTCTATATACAGTACTGGCCTCTATATACAATACTGGCCTCAATATACAGTACTGGCCTCTATATACAATACTGGCCTCTATATGCAGTACTGGCCTCTATATACAATACTGGCCTCAATATACAGTACTGGCCTCTATATACAGTACTGGCCTCTATATGTAGTACTGGCCTCTATATACAGTACTGGCCTCTATATACAGTACTGGCCTCTATATACAACACTGGCCTCAATATACAGTACTGGCCTCTATATACAGTACTGGCCTCTATATACAGTACTGACCTCTATATACAGTACTGGCCTCAATATACAGTACTGGCCTCTATATACAGCACTGGCCTCTATATACAATACTGGCCTCTATATACAGTACTGGCCTCTATATACAGTACTGGCCTCTATATACAATACTGGCTTCAATATACAGTACTGGCCTCTATATACAGTACTGGCCTCTATATACAATACTGGCCTCAATATACAGTACTGGCCTCTATATACAATACTGGCCTCTATATGCAGTACTGGCCTCTATATACAGTACTGGCCTCAATATACAGTACTGGCCTCTATATACAGTACTGGCCTCAATATACAGTACTGGCCTCTATATACAATACTGGCCTCTATATACAATACTGGCCTCTATATACAATACTGGCCTCTATATACAGTACTGACCTCTATATACAGTACTGGCCTCAATATACAGTACTGGCCTCTATATACAGTACTGGCCTCAATATACAGTACTGACCTCTATATACAGTACTGGCCTCAATATACAGTACTGGCCTCTATATACAGTACTGGCCTCAATATACAGTACTGGCCTCTATATACAATACTGGCCTCTATATACAGTACTGGCCTCAATATACAGTACTGGCCTCTATATACAGTACTGGCCTCTATATACAGGCCTGCATTCATGTACTGACATATGACGAGCTTTTCATCTCCTGTGATTAAAAACTCAACCTTAAAGGCTCAGTCTCACTTGTAGGCTAGCTGAAAACTTGTGCTATCATCTTGTATAATAATGATAATAACAATAATGATAATTTCCTTAAAGCTCAGGACTCTTATGGTCCCATAGTCTGTAGTTGTCAGCCCTGTGATGGCCTGGCAGTCTGTCCGGGGTGTCTCCCCGCCTGCTGCCCAGTGACTGCTGGGATAGGCTCCAGTATCCCCGCGACCCTGAGAGCAGGATAAGCGGCTTGGAAAATGGATGGATACTATAATCAACGCGTCTCAGACTGTCAGCTACTTTGGCAGACGTGCAGATTAATTCAGCTTTTGTAAATTCTGTGTGCTTCTGGAGATATTTCACTTCTGCCCGTTGAGAAACACTCGCCAGTACGAGTGAATTGCAAGCTGTTTGGAATCTGCCACAGAGGAGAAGACTGATGATGTCACAACTCATTTCATAGTTCTACTTTAATCCACCGTACACCGCATGGCCGGCCCACATCTACAGGAAATACACGTCCCCTATGTCACTGATGTTGACTTATGATGACTTATGTCACTTATGACTTATGTCACTTATGATGACCTATGATGACTGATGTCACTTATGACGACTTATGATGACTTATGACTTATGTCACTTATGATGACTTGTGTCACTTATGACTTATGTCACTTATGATGACTTATGATGACTTATGATGACCTATGATGACTGATGTCACTTATAATGACTTATGATGACTGATGTCACTTATGATGACTTATGATGACTTATGCCTGTTCAGTAAGACATGGGCTCCATTGTGCTCCTAACTATTCAAGAGCCAAATCTAGTCAATATCAGATGTCAGAACGTCGGTGATGTTTTGGGGTGGGGGTGGGGGGGTTATAGACTCGTGCAAGTCATTACACAGCATTATACCGTCCTGCCTTAGTGGAAACGAATAAATGTCCAAACACCTCCGTCAGCTGGAACCATGAACTGAGGTGGGGCTTAAACAATGAACACAACAGATCCACAACTATTAGCCGCTATGGTACCAAAGTAACAAGACTATGGAGCAGCAACATCAGTGTGTGCCAGTACCAACGGCATATTTAGGCTGCAACGTTTGAGGTGAACCATTATGAACCTTAAATTCGTTTTTGAAACTCATGAGTGCTCAGAAGGACGCCTGACTATCTGCAGCCTGGACCGGCTCAGTCAGGCAGAGAGCTGGTCCAGGCCGGACCAGCTCTCTGCCTCCCATCTCTGCTGCCCTGCCGCATGCTTGGTAAACTTCTCCCCAACACGACTGACGAGGTGTTCACACGCTGTGATCTGACGACATGAAACCTTCACAGCATCACTGTGACACCGCAGCCGCTCAGGCGGAAGAGGGGTGTCGTGGGGTTCAAGTCGTGTTCGTACTTCTGCCGTAACGAGACCGGTCTATATCTCGTCTTCCTGCCGTCCCTCACCGTGTTGTGATCAGTACCATCACGTACCGTCTCTCAGCATCTCTTCTGGATGGCCTCTGGTACCATCAGAAACAAGGTCGCCACTGGCAACCGTGCCCCGTGCCCAAGATCCCACATAACCGTTCAGGACGAGATGTTAGATGGACGTTTTCCCGAGTGAAGCCAATGCAGTATTCTAACTCAGTATTCGAGACTTGTACTACTACGGCGTCGAGAGCTGTGTATAATGGAATATCTTCACGTGTCTGAAGGAAGGGCGAATCAGACTGACCATAGTCTTTATTGATTATGCTTCCATTAGTGAAACTCCATTAGCAGCCTACATGCGAGCTCTGCACGGCCCTGACCGACTTTAATGGCCCCCTCGCTCAGATGAAGGCCAACCACGCTCACCCGTGTGCGAGCCCCAGCGCTAGCACGCGTCACCGCACTTCACGCTCATGTGTGAGGGCATACGGCTAATCGACTCATCCGTACCCTTTGTATCAGCCCCGCACGGCAGCGTGAGACCCCGGAGCTAACCGGGTCGCTAGAACCAGCAGCGACTAACTTTGTCAGTGAAGAGAGACGCTCCGGGCCTCCCCGGAGCACCTGTTACCAAATCCCAGCGATAACGGAAACATTCAACTATCTAATATCGATAGTCCCGCATTCCGACCGGACTCGAACCTTACGTGACTGAGCAGCAGGGAGACTGAAATCTGCACATGCAGTGTTGGTGGTGGTGGTGGTGGTGGTGGTGGGGGGGGGGTAGGTGAGTCAACAATGATACCGTGCTATACAAAAAAAAAAGAAATGCTAAGGATGCATCTAATTGTATACTCGATTGCTTTTTTATGCACGCGCACGCAGCCGGGCGGTGCGCGCGCACACGCGCACAAAAGCGGTATAACGCGAAACATGCCCTTTACACATATGAGCACATGGAGCATACTTGCTGTGTGGCGTGTGTCGCTTAGAAGCGGGCGAGGGGCGCCCCGGTGCGCCTTGTCTCCGGGCGGCAAGAGCAAGCGAGCGCCTTCACAAGATCCCTTCACACCAAGAAGCCGCGCAGTCCATCCGCGTCACAAGGTCCTTCGAGAGTCCCGAGCCCGCTAGATGTCTGGGGAGTCCCGGTTCGGCGCTGCTGAGGCAATGGAGCGATCGCGGTCCTCATCAACAGTCGTCGGGGTGCGGCGGTGTCCCGCATCCAGCACAGCACGTCCTGACAGTAAAACCATGTCCGGTCGTCCGCCGAGGGGCATCGGGGGAGCGGGCTTGTCCGTCACGTTTCACGCTCTCGACGCTCCGGCGTGGCGCCCATCTGTGCTCAGACGCGTGAAGTCAGCGCCGCTTGGTGACCGTCCGGAGGAGTCCGGAGGAGTCCGTGGCGTCCGGAGGAGTCCGTGCTGCAGAGGCCAGCAGCTGCTCAGTACAGCACGCGCCGTGGTCTGACCGGGCGGCGCATCCGCGGCGCGCAGCGGCCGCGTTGCACACAGGGCGTTGCTGGCAGGCTCGGCGCGGGCAATGCCTGCACCCCTGAAGCCCCTTATGATGATGATGATGATGATGATGATGATGATGATTATGATCAACTTATAACCTGGGGTGGACTTCACGTTTGAGAGACACCATTTAACACTAGTATATCCGCCCAAAGCGTGCTTCATTCAGATGGCTCGAGCAGGAGTCCATCAGAACCCGGTTCGGGCATTCAGAACCCAGTTTCTGAGCACATGCGAACCCATGTTATCTGTGGAAGAAACACATATCCAGACTGGGAGGTTCTGACCCGTTCCTAACTGGAACAGGTAAACCGGTCACCGGCCGGGCTGCTCCGTCCGTCGCCTGGCGGACATGATGGGCGTGTGTGTGCGTGTGTGTCTGTGCGTGTGTAAACGGCGCGCGAGCGTCTTCAAAGAGCGCGCCTGCGCAGAAGCCCGCTGCTGATGCTGCAGTGCCCGGGTTATTTCCGGTAAAGCCGCCGGGGTTACTCGCGTTCAAACCGAGCCCCACACGCCTTACATCACCGACAGCGGACCAGACCAGACCCGGGCCGAGCGACACGGCGCTGCTGTTTCTAGCCGAACGACGGCGAAAGAAGAGCTTTGACGTTGCTGTGACGACGGCGCTGAACGCATCATGGCGTCACGCACGTCGGGAGCAAGACGTCGGTCCGTAGAGTTCAGAGCGCGTGCTTCCCACGTCCGTTATGTCACCGGAGAACTTAATAACTTCAATTTATGAAAAAAAATTGATTTTTTTGGGTCGTGTAACGGGTAATTATTTAGGACTAAGATGCAGGGGCGGGAGTTGTTCACACGTTTGCACCTGTTTTCCAGTGACGGGTGGTTGTGTGGGGGGGGTTTTGCGACACCGTGTGGTGAGATGTATGACGGCAGCCATTGGCGCCGGCCTGCGACTACTTGGCCTGAGAAGCCACGGTGACCCTGCTTGTTTGTGTACCCAAAACTTTACCTCAAAAGTTACTTAACAACTCTTTGGAAAATAACCTAATAGCCTAACCCTGTCACATCACTCATGTGCCCTGCCTCCGAGATAATGCCCCCTGTGTACAGTCCCTGAGTGGCCTTTTGTAAGACAAAGGTAAACACTCGAGAGCTATTGCTCATTTTTGCCCTTGAATGCCGAAGCTCAACAAAGACTATTTGTGAATGTATATAAAGAGCCTATAGGAGCCATGGCAGTCTGGCGTGGATTTGAATGCACTGACAAATGGTGTGTGGGTAGGGTATAAATGGCGTGCTCATGTGCCGTGAGACAGTGTGTGGCAGATGCTTGGGTGAAAAGGGGCAAACGTGATGGCATCAGCACCAAGAACCTTGTTTTCTTTGGGCCTTCTGCTGTTGCTGACACAGGAGACTCTCGCACACGGAGGAGGTAAGCTTCTAAGTGTGTTTGGTTGTGGAAACGCTGCATTTAATTCAGACCGCCGTGTTATCTTCTCGCTTTATTACATGACCAGCCATGTCTGCAGTCTTGCCCGTTGCATCACAGTGCAGAGGTTTACTGTGAACTGATCCGATATGGTGCGTCGGTCTAGCGGTTGTTCCTGTCAGACTGACTGTGGAGAACGACCTGTCCAACATGACCCCCGAGTCCTACTCCAGCCACATGGTGGAAGGAGGCGTACTGCTGGGCGCTCTGAGGAGACTGCAGGAGACAAAGCAGCACTTCAAGTAAGATTACACATTTGTAAAATACTTGTACTTTTAATAAGTCTTTAGACCTTCTGTTTGAGGAAAAACACCGCTCTTAAGGTCAGGAGGAGGTTCACGGGTTTCATAGCCACGGGTACACTGATAACTGGGCAGCACGGTGGCCCAGTGGTTAGCGCTGTCGCCTCACAGCAAGAAGGTCCTGGGTTCAAACCCCGGGGTTGTCCAACCTTGGGAGGTCATCCCAGGTCATCCTCTGTACAGAGTTTGCATGTTCTCCCCGTGTCTGCGGTGGGTTTTCTCCGGGTTCTCCGGTTTCCCCCACCATCAAAAAGACATGCATGTTAGGGTTAATACTCCTGTCTGTGCCCCTGAGCAAGGCATGGCAAGAAGAGCTGGAGTTGGTCCCCAGGCGCTGCACGGCAGCTGCCCACTGCTCCTAGCTACATAGCTAGGATGGGTTAAATGCCGAGAGGAGTTTCCCCATGGGGATCAATGGAGTATCTCAAAATAAAATAAATAAATAAACCTACTGTTCCGTGACAGTTGGGAGTTCAGCTGGTATGTTCTCCTAACTTCTGCTCCCCGTGTATTTTTAGGTTTACAGTGAAGGAGGACCCTGACTATGGTCTGTTCCTGGAGAGTGTGAATGGAATATCTGGCAGCGAGGCCAAGCAGACGTACTGGGAGATCCTGTCTGACAACGGCGGGGACTACACCAGGCTGGATGTGGGTGAGTGTCCCCCCATGGTACCGCACCAAGCCTGCATGACCACCATCCGGCAGAACAAAACCATTAAGATGCCTTCTTTTCCCCACAGGAATTGGCTGTTACCAACCCAAAGCAGATGAACACATCATCCTTCGGTTGAGCAGCTGGTCCAAACACGCGGTTTTGCATTAAGTGTCTGCTGCCAGACTCAGAATCCGACTCACCTCCAGGATGGTTGTGGATTTTCTGTTTTGAATTCTTTGTCATTGAATACACTGTCTCGCCATCTAGCGGAGCTAGTGCTCGCAAGATGTTGTTGCACATATTGGGTCAGATGACTGAGAATATGCGTAACAGCATCATCCAGCAGGAACGGGCAACGTGATCCAGAAAGGGCCGGTGTGGCTGCAGGTCTTCGCTCCAACCCAGCAGTTACACGCCCGAGTCTATTAGTCACCCAGTAGAGTCGTTGCTGAAGGGCCTCGATTTGTAGACTCAGGTAGGAACAAAGACCTACACCCACACCAGCCCTTTCCGGATCACGTTGCCCGTCCCTGATTGGCCGGCTAGGATTCAAACCGACAAATGGGTTTCCTGATGAGTCAGTACCTCTTATTTTTAGTTGACGTCATATTAGCTAGTAAGCATATTAAACCAGTAATAATGAAAGATCAACGTGTGGGTTGCTGGTTGGAGAAAAGTGGATTTATTTACATTTACTCATATTTGCGCGAATTGCATTTGATTCGGAAGAGTTGTTTAAAAAAACAACACCGGCCGACCGAAGTGAAAATACATCAAATTTTAAAGAGGGGATGTCTAGTTTGGACAAATAAAAACTTTCAAATCAACTGTTTTTATGTGTTTCTTTGGGTTTTGGTACGGTAGCAAAGGCCCCTAACATGATGTGACACGGGTACACTCCTGGCAAGACGTGGGCATGATGGGAAAATAAAGGGATATTACAACAAACACCGCTCCGCTGGGTCTTTCATTTTTTCCCATCGGTTCCAGTTCAGAGGCAAACGTTATCATTCCAAACCACGGGTCTGACTGCACGCCTGGTTCCGTGCTGACCCGCCCTGAGCTCCTGGGCCACAGACGATCACACACCCACCTCCTGGGCCACAGACGATCACACACCCACCTCCTGGGCCACAGACGATCACACACCCACCTCCTGGACCACAGACGATCACACACCCACCTCCTGGACCACAGACGATCACACACCCACCTCCTGGACCACAGACGATCACACACCCACCTCCTGGACCACAGACGATCACACACCCACCTCCTGGGCCACAGACGATCACACACCCACCTCCTGGGCCACAGACGATCACACACCCACCTCCTGGACCACAGGCGATCACACACCCACCTCCTGGGCCACAGACGATCACACACCCACCTCCTGGGCCACAGACGATCACACACCCACCTCCTGGGCCACAGACGATCACACACCCACCTCCTGGGCCACAGACGACTCCTCTTGGGCGTCTAACAAGATTAAGGTTTCAACTCGTTTCAGCACAGAAGGGATGAGCAGCTAAAGGAAGGGGAGGAGACACTCATCGCCATAAACTCATGACTATTTTCCGTCATCTTCTATCTCTTTCTTTCTCTTCCCCTCTCTCACTCTCTCTCTCTGTCTCTCTCTCAGAAATGCAACCATGCACAAACGTACATATACATACACTCCACTCTTTTTTGGGGGGGAGGTTCCCCCCCTTTTTCTCCCCAATTGTACTTGGCCAATTACCCCACTCTTCCACTGGGCGGCGCCGCAGCATCCACATCCTGGACGAACCCGCTTCGAATTAAAGTGAGGATCTAAGGTGTACAGTCTCCCCAAGTCTTTCTGCTGGTTTTGATCTGTGTCTGTACAAACAAAAACTGGTTTCTTGGGGCGTCCGGGTGGCGTAGCGGTCTGTTCCGTTGCCTACCAACATGGGGCTCGGTGGTTCGAATCCCCGTGTTACCTCCGGCTTGCTTGGGCGTCCCCTACAGACACAACTGGCCATGTCTGTGGGTGGGGAGCCGGATGTGGGTATGTGTCCTGGTCGCTGCACTAGCGCCTCCTCTGGTCAGTCAGGGCACCCTCCCACGCGCTACCCCCTCTGGTGAAACTCCTCACTGTCAGGTGAAAAGAAGCGGCTGGCGACTCCACATGTATGGGAGGAGGCGTGTGGTAGTCTGCAGCCCTCCCCCGACCGGCAGAGGGGGTGGAGCAGTGACTGGGACGGCTCGGACGAGTGGGGTAATTGGCTGGATACAATTGGGGAGAAAACGGGGGACCCCCCCCCCCAAAAAAAAACTGGTTCCTTCACCACAATTTAGCCCACAGATGCTAGAAGGAAGTTCCAAGTGTGCTTCCTGAGTATATAACTTCAACAGAATCAAACACAACCTCGGTCATGACTAACCACATGGACAAGCACTGGGGCGACACTGCAAACCTGCTGCTTCTTGGCCAGAGAAATCCTGGGATTCAGGAAGTGACAGCGGAGCGGATGTCAGTCAGCACAGGACAAAGAGCAGAGAAATCCTGGGATTCAGGAAGTGACAGCGGAGCGGATGTCAGTCAGCACAGGACAAAGAGCAGAGAAATCCTGGGATTCAGGAAGTGACAGCGGAGCGGATGTCAGTCAGCACAGGACAAAGAGCAGAGAAATCCTGGGATTCAGGAAGTGACAGCGGAGCGGATGTCAGTCAGCACAGGACAAAGAGCAGAGAAATCCTGGGATTCAGGAAGTGACAGCGGAGCGGATGTCAGTCAGCACAGGACAAAGAGCAGAGAAATCCTGGGATTCAGGAAGTGACAGCGGAGCGGATGTCAGTCAGCACAGGACAAAGAGCAGTCACAGATACAGGGCGCACACTGGGCAAAGAAGCGCTTCCAGCCGGTCTCCTTCTTCTTACAGTTGTCAATGCGGGTGCAGCCCCTCTTCGGCGGCCCGTAGTAGCTCTTATAGGTGCAGGTGGAGGAGCAGCTCCCGTTTAACTCCCGCTCGCTGATCTCTAGCTGTCCTCGCGGGCACATCCCTACGGTAGAGAAGGGACGGGCAACAGAATGATTGTCCATTATAAGTCAATGCACCTGGCCAATCTGGACCGGGCGGTGTTTACTTACGGAGGCAGCTGGGTTTAGGTGTCCAGAGGCCGTTGGACTGGCAAGTTCTGGTCGGGTCTCCCATCAGCATAAAGCCGGGGCGACACGTGTACCTCACCACGGAGTCTACCCACCAGTCATTGCCGTACACTATACCGTTGTAGTCCACATCTGGCTTCCCGCAGTTCACTAAAGGGAAGAAAAACAGGGGGGAAAGTGATAGCGTTCAGAATTTAGCTTCATGTCATTTGATCAGATACAAAAACGTGTAGTTTTTTTCAGTACACCTGCGTGTTTCTGTTTCAAGTGATGCGTACTAGAAGGGCACTCAAGTTGATAGCCTGACCTCTGCACAGGGACTTGAAGCCAAACCAGCAACAGTCGGCGTCACCACAGGGATCTCTCCTCAGTTCCTGATGCCTCCCCCTGCAGCCTCCTAGACAAATGGGTGCCGTCCCGGACCAATATGTGTCGTTCACGAAGTCTGGCTGAGGAATCCATCCCGCCTCACCTAGGACACGGTGCTTTTGTCAGTGCGTGTACCAAACCGCTGATTCGGCATGTCAAAATAAATCAGGAATTCTTTGTCCTTTTTTTGTTTCCAGTGTGCAACCCAAGTACAAAACATGTTAGGTTCATGGAAACATGCTACTGTCCTAGTAAATGTAAGAGGAATGTGTTGTCGGCATCACAGGAGATCTTACCGCTTCTCTTGTCTTCTTCTACTACTTCAGACAACTGGGTGGACACTCTGCGCAGGGACCCCAACAGCAGCAGCGGCAGCAGCAGCAGTGTGTACAGTTTCATGGTGGCTGTCCTCTGTTGCAATCAGGGTGCTCTTCTGAAAGGAATACAAGTAAACACACAATGCTCATTTCTGACAACTGGGAGCCTGAGTCATATTAGTTTCCCGGAGAGGTTTCGTGCATTATTCTTGAAAGACTGAAGACCCATAAAGGCCTTGAAAGCCATGCCAGTCCTTGGTTATTGTGAATGAGTCCCCCAACTACAGCGAGGCTCAGAAACAGAGCTCGGAAACAGAGTGCTGTGAATGCTGCTCAGACTAAGCTCTGTATTCTGACTAATCCCCTAAACACAGCTAATACCGCTACAGAGATCACGCTGGCGCTTCACACACAGCTTTGGCATTGGTTCAGAATTTTATATGGTGCACAGTTGCTTTGATAAGAACAACAGCAAGGGGACACACATGGGATGGTGGTGACTAACAGGAACTTCCTCTTCCTGTTAGTCACCACCAATTTATTGTCATTTGTTTCATGTACTTGCATACACAAAAGAAACGAAATTCCAGCAACACAGTCCAAAAATTCCACTGTCCAGGAGAACGAACGCCAGCCAGGATGACTGTCGGAGCTGCCCGTCTGCATGGGCCAGCAGTTAGCTTAGCCTGCCCCGCTTCCGCGTCCTGTCAGACCGCCTGAGGTCCGATCAGGGCCGTGGTCCCTGGGCCCACAGGACGCGGTAGACCAAGCTCCCCCAGCCGATCCAGCGCCAGCTCTCCCAGCCATCAAACGAAGACACAACAAACTTAGATGCAGATGTGGACAAAGACCCTGCATGGACGGCACTGGGTGAGGCCGCCGCAACCGTGAATTCGCGCCGAGAATGCATTAGGAATCAGTTTGGCTTAACTTGTCTGATTTTTGCCCCCCTAACACTTATACATTATCTGTATCTCGATTAATACAAATCTTCCAAGCCAGTGTTGCCATCTTTTGTGTCGGTCTGTTCACCGTAAGACAGGATGGCCTGCAGCAGCTGAGCCATGATACATGAGAGTCTCACCAAGTGGATTAGTTTAGTGCTCCTTTACCTCTTTTTCACACTTGACTCCACAAACACACATGTAGCTGGCTTGTTGAAATTTGTAATTTCAATTCATTTTATTAAATTATTCCCACTCATCAGTTAATAACAATAAAACTTAGGTATCCACCAGCAGGCGGACCATGTGTCCCTTTGTAAACATTCTGCGCTGGACAATTTCTTAAATAATTTTCAATAAGGGTTACTCTGTTGGTCATTCTAAATTTCACAAATTGTTATTTTCGTGTAACTCTCAATATTACAGCAGTGCATTCCACCGATTCCTGTTGGAATCATTATGGCAACCTGGTATTTACAGAACCTTTTTAGCAGTCTAATACTGGCATTATCCACATCATACTTCACGTAACTGGGGGGAAAAAAAATTGTGCAATCATGGTAATATAAAAACCATATAACTATCATGGTAACATGAAAACCATATAACCAACATGGTAACATGAAAACCATATAACCAACATGGTAACATGAAAACCATATAACCATCATGGTAACACGAAAACCGTATAACCATCATGGTAACACAAAAACCATATAACCATCATGGTAACACGAAAAACCATATAACCATCATGGTAATATAAAAACCATATAACCATCATGGTAACATGAAAACCATATAACCATCATGGTAATATAAAAACCGTATAACCATCATGGTAACATGAAAACCATATAACCATCATGGTAACACGAAAACCATATAACCATCATGGTAACATGAAAACCATATAACCATCATGGTAACATGAAAACCATATAACCATCATGGTAATATGAAATCCATATAACCATCATGGTAACATGAAAACTATATAACTATCATGGTAACATGAAAACCATATAACTATCATGGTAACATGAAAACCATATAACCATCATGGTAACAGGAAAACTATATAACCATCATGGTAACATGAAAACCATATAACCATCATGGTAACATAAAAACCATATAACCATCATGGTAACATGAAAACCATATAACCAAGTCACTGGCACAATTAATTTTCAGAGGACAGACATTTCCTGTCATTTACACCAATTAAAATGGGAAGCATAACTCTTCCTCACATATGCAAGGCTGTGTTTGTTACCTGTAAAGTTTTGCATTATTTGCTTGTTTATAATCCATCACAGCAGAAGTATTAGCGTACCAGAAAACAGCAAAATTCTGTGTATGCCACCAGTTGTTGGAAAGCATTTTTTTCCTATTCTTTGACCTTTAGATTTACTACTTGTGATGCATCCATTAGTGCGGTAAGGGGGCTGGGTGGGTGGGTGGGGGGGGGGGCTAACATCTTAGACCCACAGTATGCCTAATTTTTCCTAACGTACAAATGCAAAAAATAAATAAATATACATACCTTTATCTTAAACAGTGGGCTAGGGCTGTGTGGAATGTACATTTTTAGTGTTAAAGTGAGTAAACACTCCATTCCAAATCTGCCCCTCACACACCTTACAATGACGTCATAATGTACCGACCGGGGGAGGCGGTCTCTCTTGACTGTCGGCGGTTCTGCGCTGGGGGACCGCAATGGCCGATGGGACTGTTAATGTTAGATTTAAAATTGTGTTTTAATGATGTGTTGTTTGTGTTGTGGTTATTCTTGTGTTGTTGTTTTGGGGGTTCGACTCAAAGTATAGGAGACCGTTTACTGACTAACTGACTGTTGGTCGGTGACTGGGACTGATGTCGCCACTTGGGAGATGGGGGAGCCATCAGCACAACATCTGTTGAGTATGGGCAGCAAGACATGACAGAGTTGAAACTTAGGTTGGTTCCTGCCAAATGGGAGAAGGGGCATATAATAGGCTGGTATGCCTTTGCAAATGAAGGCAGATGCTTGTTTTGAGGTAGGTTCGTTCTTTCTCTCAAGGCATCCAGATAAATAATCTTAAAATTCTGCCACTGTATGTCTGCTGTTTAGGTCGGTTTCTTCCAAGACCAAGAATACCCAACACAGTTTTAGGGGCCATGCATCTTTCGCAATAATAGTGTGTAATGCATTATAATTCAGCAATCAATTGATAAAGGTTAACAAAAACAATCTCCAATAGGAATTATGCAAACGTTTCAACATGAGCTGCATTAAAGTTGTAGATTAGGCACCAAAAAAAAAAAGAAGTAAAAAAATCACATTTGTTTCTCAGGCAAAGTGCATCACTTAACCAGCAAGCCAGGATTCAACTGGTTTGGCTGAATCATATTCACAATCCAATCTTTGGGCTGTTTTGAGTTTTCAGGTTTGTCCAAGAGGAGGCAAGTAATTGGACTTGACAGAAAATTTGGAACAACCCTCGCAAACTCAAAAACTTGCTTTGCAGTACAACCCAACATCTGGACTTTGTCACAAGGAAACGGGTGAGTAGAAAACTGAAAAAGTAAATCTACAGTCTCTGAATCAGAGAAGAAAAAAAAACCCACGTTAAACAAAAGTGTTTCACCTAATATAGGTTTCCAATTAAGATGGACCATCATCGTGTCTGTAATGGCCCAGCTGAAGACAGAGTTCTCTGTGTATGTATATTGGGCTTCTGTGGCTGTCAAACCACCTGCATCCCCAGCTGCTTGGCAGTGTCCTGAAGCTGCAGTATGACAGTGTCTTCCCCTGCTGGGGACAAGTCTTCAGTCAGAACGTAGAACATCCCCTCTTCCTGAGCCCCCTCCCCACTTTCCCTGGTCTGCTCCTCTGTCCTTTGCTCCTCCTCCTCCTCCAAAAGTACTCCTCGCAGCTCCGCTGGCATCTCTGTGGGGGCTGCCACCTCAGCCTCTTCCTCCAGCCCCAGGCCCTCTGTCTCGCCCGCATCCTCATCCCCTTGTCGATCGTGTCTTTCCCTCATCAGCTGCTCCGTCAGTTCCACGCTCTCGTAGCGAATTAGCTGCAACCGCATGAAGCCGTCTTCATGCTCCTTATACCTGACAGAACAGCACAGAACAGAAACAGAGGTGACCAGTTGCCAGGTCATTCCAGAGATATTCTGGATTTAGCAGCATCTATGACCAACGTAGTGGGTGATCAACGGGAGGGCTTACCTGAACCTGGGGTGCCCAGAGGGCCATTTGAACTGGTGCTTTTTGCGCAGATGGATTGTGAGGTTGTTGCCCCTAGTGAAGCACTGATCACACACATGACACTTGTACCGAGCCACAAAATCCCCCTGTTCGGATAAGGAGAAAGAAAAGATCTCAGGATTCTTGAATAACTCTTCTCTATCAATCTGAGCGCATGATGCGCACAAACAAACATGTACACACATACACAAACAAACCTCATGTTCTCTTTTGTGGTGAATGTTCATGGTGCGGAGGGTACGGGAGCTAAAGTCACAGCCAGGAACGTCACAGCGAAATGCAGGCTCACTGCTGTGGGTGTCTAGGTGTTTATGCAGGTCGATCAGGTTCTTACAACTAAGAGTATAAAAGAACAGTGTTCAAGAACCTTCAAAAGTTAACTTTCCCTTCAACAGCTCAGTCTTACGATGACATATTTACACTGGTAACAAATTCAGAGGACGTTCTACCTGTACTCGCAGTATTCACAGCTGTATGGCTTCTCGTTACTGTGGCGGAACTTGATATGGTTCCGCAGCGATGACGGTGATGGGCAGGTCATATCACACAGGGGGCATTTATAGTGGTTCACTACAGGGAAGGAAGGAAAAAAACCGATGATGACATCAACTCACTTTGAACACTTTACTTAAAGGACAGTTTCCATTTTCTCCCCAATTGTATCCGGCCAATTACCCCACTCTTCCAAGCCGTCCCGGTCGCTCCTCCACCCTCTCTGCCGATCCGGGGAGGGCTGCAGACTACCACATGCGTCCTCCGATACATGTAGAGTCGCCAGCTGCTTCTTTTCACCTGACAGTGAGGAGTTTCCCTGGGGGGGGGGGGTAGCGCATGGGAGGATCACGCAACCCCCCCCCCCGGACAGGCGCCCTGACCGATCAGAGGAGGCGCTAGTGCAGCGACCAGGACACATACCCACATCCAGCTTCCCACCCGCAGACACCGCCAATTGTGTCTGTAGGGACGCCCAACCAAGCAGGAGGTAATACCGGGATTCGAACTGGCGATCCCCATGTTGGTAAGCAACGGAATTGACTGCTATGCTACCGGGACGCAATTTTTTTTTTTAAACATAGACTTTGTTAAGCTTGATTTCTGAGCTTCTTGATTTAGAAAAGGAGCTGAATCACGATTTCTGAAGGCCTGCATGAGTCCCCCATCCCATCGCTGAATTTCAGCGGAAAGATTTGGCAAAGTGGCGAGTTTCTCAATACTGAAGGGATCAGCAAAGTTTTGGTCTGTATGATTCTAAATGATGTCCGACAATACTTTAATAAGGTCTAGGTTAGAAAAGTGAGCCCATCCTGTAAAGACTTCAGAGCTACATATAGGTAACAGCATTTGGAAACACTGACACCACAGTAAGGTGACTGACCATGGGTCCTCATGTGGTCTCTCAGTAGCCTTTCTATTGCAAAACGTTTGGAACAGTGAGAGCACTGGAACCTCTGACCTGTAGCACATATACACAAAGTACACACAAAGTGAGGGGTGTTAAGAGCTCAACCTATTCAAGTTGCAAAGACAGCATTCAGTTAGATCTTGCAAGCACTCTGTAGCCTACACTTTCACCTTCCATGGCACTCTGTCGTTTGATGTGATCGAAGAGCTTTGTGTTGTTAGCATACATTCCTCCACACCCTGGACACGCCACCACCTTCTCCTGAGTGTGGCTACGAAGATGCTCGCGCAGTTTAGGACGCCCTTTAACGGTGGCTTCACAATCTGAAAAAATTACAGCCATCAAGAACGGATTTACCAATTTCAAGTCTTAACCTCACAAATAAGATAACAGACACAGACTTGTCAACATCCGTCCTGACAGCAACTCAACTATGCTCATGTTTAGTTGCCCTGTGGTGTTAACGAATCAGTGGGTTGCACTGGGTTGCATATCTCTTAAATGGAGGGGGAAACATTTGCCGGTGGGAGGAGGTGTGACCTTAAACAAAGCATAGATCTGTCACAGTGATCAAGGTTTATTGTGTCAATCACTGACAAGATAACCATGCCACAGAGACGCAACGCATTAAGCGGATACACCGACTTTATTCATCGATTTAAGATTGCATTGTTGTGTGCAGATCGCTTGTTTCCATGGTCTGTATATTCAAACTCCTTTGGTTCTCCTTGCCCGCTATGTCCTGTTGTTTTTTGTTGTCCATCAGTGATGTGTCAATTCTGTCTTGGGGTTTTGTTTGTGTGAGTTATATACTGGCTGCAAAGTAATTTCCCTGTAAGGGACGATTAAGGATACTTTGAATTGTTTGGATCAGCCGTGTGGTCAATTATGCGTGGTCTATTATTATATTATGTGTACACGCCACTTGAATTTAGCGGGGCATCTAACGTATGCGCCGGCAGACACCTTTTAAATGGAGTGCAAACTTCATATGCCGGCATGGTAATGGTGCTGGCCTACATATTCACCCTCAAAGATAAATATGGTGACATGACTTACCCTTCCATCCACAGCGTATCAAGCATTCACTGTCACCAACTGGTACGTCTATACACAGGCTATGCATCTCCACATGGCGGTAGAACCACTCAGGGTTCTCATATGGGGCATGCTGAGAAACAGAAACACAAGATGTGGCTGAATAATACTGTGAAGAGTTTTGAAATCTTTTTGTTCATTTAACACTGTATTACATTCTAAAATTCTAGGGATTCTTTAAAAAGTGTCCATATTTCAATTCACTTCCACACCTATGATTTTTCTTAAACTATCTTGTAAAACCATCACAGCTAACATCTAACATTAACAATCACAAGTCTACCTCACACTCCTCCCATAAGCAGGTGAAGTTGTCTGGGATTTCAGGGATGATGTTGTGGTTCTGGTAGCCAATGGAGCAGGTACCAATGCTGGGCTGAGAATTAAGCACCTGCTGACCCCACTGTTTGAGCTTAGTGTGGTAACAGTGGAAGAATAAGTGACGTCGCAGCTCCTCAGGACCTTCCACAGAGCAGAAACCACAATCTCTCCACAGGCAGTTGTGTTCACCTGGACACAAAAGAACATTTACCTAAGCAAGCATTTATAGACCCTTTAAAGAGTAAATAAGCACTTGCCTACTCACATTTTGAAAAAGATAAAAAGGGGTGTAGCTGTAGAGGGCAGTGATGGTGGTGTCCATGTATAACGCATATAAAGGGGTGTAGATGTTGAGGGCAGTGATGGTGTTGACATTATTGTAATAAATATCTCATTCTAGTTTCTCATGAGTCTACCCAGAGAGTTTAGTTTCTGTCCTTTGGACGAGACGTTAAACCGAGGTCCTGACTCACTGTGGTCATTAAAGATCCCACGGCACTTATCGCAGAGTACAGGGGTCTTCCAGTGTCCTGGCTAAATTTCCAATGTGGCTCTCTCCATCTGGCCACCTAATCATACATCCGAACCGCTTATCTCGCTCTCAGGGTCGCGGGGATGCTGGAGCCTATCCCAGCAGTCATTGGGCGGCAGGCGGGGAGACACCCTGGACAGGCCGCCAGGCCATCACACAGGGACAACACACACACACACACACACACACACACACACACACACCTAGGGACAATTTAGTATGGCCTATTCACCTGACCTACATGTCTTTGGACTGTGGGAGGAAACCAGAGCCCCCGGAGGAAACCCATGCACACACGGGGAGAATATGCAAACTCCACACACAGGATGACCCTAAAAGTTGGCTACTCGAACCCAGAACCGTCTTGCTGTGAGGCAACTGTGTTAACCACTGCGCCACCTAATCATCCCCTGTGTAATTCGCTCATTGACTCCTCCCACTCCACTTCAACCTGATGTGTGGTGAGCGTTCTGGTGCAAAATGGCTGCCGTGCATCACCCAGGTGGCGCTACACATCGGTGGTGGGTGAGGTGAGTTTCCCCCTTCAACGTGAAGCGCTTTGGGTGTCCAGATAAAGCGCTATACAAATGTAATCTATTATCATGATTGTCTTTATGCATGCTCAATAATCCAGGTAAGAAAGTCAAAAGAAAGTTGAATCAGTTCATCTGGACACGTTTCATCACTCAGCTAAGTGACCTCTTCAGCCTCAAGTGACTGCAGGTGTCCCCACCCTTATAAACAATACAGTGGCATAACGACCGAAACCAACGACCAGTTTCATATGCAAATATGGGTGTGACCATTAACTAGAGTTTCAATGGCCATGTGTACTATTCGCAGAGGATTTGGGAATAGTTGCAATCACAGCATTGGAAAAATGGCGACAGATGTACTCTTGCCCCCCCTCCCCCTCAGTTCAGAACATCTTCTGGTCTAATGTGCTAGAGCCAACCTGTGTCGCCTGTCATATGGGTCTCGGCGTCTTTGATGCACCCACATGACATAGGCAAATCGGATGGGATCGATGGTATTGTACGATTTTCCCATACCCTAAGAAAAAGCATGTTAAGGTTAATACTCTGTGCCCCTGACCAAGGCAGCAGGAAAAAGAAGTGGAGCTGGTCCCCGGATGCTGCAGCTGCCCACTGCTCCTGTACAATAGGATGGGTTACATGCAGGAGCCACATTTCATTGTTAAAAACAAACTACAATGACAAAAATAAAGTGGCTTTCTAACTTTCCATAGGAGCAATGAATTATACCATCATAGGTCCACACCAACATGTTGGCAGTTTAAGAAACATAAAAAAAAAGTTGACTACCCCTTTAATTAAAGTAGCACCACCACAGTAAATGGCACCACCTGTATCCCAAGCCTCGGTGGGGTGGCCATTACAGAAGTGCGCCCCCGGAGCGTGTCAAAGTGTCAAAGGTCCTTCCTTACCCAAGGTCTCCTCGTCGTCCTCCTCCTCTGAGGCGCTCAGCGCTTTGAGGTGACCCTCCGCGTGCTTGCAGAAGCTCTCCATGCGGCTGAAGGACTCTTGACACGAGCCCCATTCGCATTCCAGCTCGAGCGGCGTTTTTTTCTGGATCCGTTTGTTTGGCGGCATTTCCGTGGACCGGACACGTCACAGCCGACCTCATCCAGCTGCGGACTCCGAGACGTGGTCGACGCGAGGCTACCAACGACTGGGGAGGGGGTTTCTTCTCTCCTGTTCGGGTTTGACCATCACCGCCTGATGCCGCTTCAGGGACGCCAGCTAACGCTCCCCGCGGCCCGGCGTCAGTCCCGCCCGCTGGAACAAGCGTGTTTCTCGTCGCCCGGGTGACTACCGGGGCGCTAGCATGTTATCGCAGGCTAGCCGACAACTTGGCAACTTAAATCCGCTATTTAGTTCAAAATCGGTGCCAATAAGCAAACTTCAGCCCGAGAGAACCAACGGCCCCACGACGTCGACCAATCCAAACGACGCTCATGCCAGCCGTCGATGGGCGGGCTGAGCACCGCTAATATACGTCCCCCTGAAACAGCGACTCAACCGATCGTTCCGCGCTCACGATTCCTTTGTATCTCCAGCGACAATAGGCGTTTCTAGCCCGTTTTTTGGGGGGGGGGTGCTGCCTAAATTGAACCCCAGCACCCCCAAAATTGAAGAGATTTTTTATTTTTTTACTGTATGTCCATGTTTAATAAGCCGAAGAAATGTCAAAACCATATCCAGTATATGGTTTAAACGTAATATTTTAACAACAAAAATACAACACCCCCCCATGCTTCGAAAATGGTTTGATCCACCCCCCAAAATTTATCTTGCCTGGCCGCCCAGCACTCTGGCTGCTCAGCACCCCTAAAGCTCTGATCCTAGAATCGCCCCTGAGTCCTCGACAATGGAAAAATTAGTGTCACAAATAACTAATTCTTGAGCTCTTTTATTTCTCGATTTTGGCCGTCCATTTATAAACACAATCGTAAACGTTCTTTATAAACACGTGGAGAATGCATTGTCAAAGCGAGTTGACTTCACATTGGATGATTTGTTTCGAACATGTAAAGAAGCAGGATATAACACACACACACACACACACACACACACACACACACACACACACGTGAGACACTGCCAACAATCTGAAGTGATCAACAAATCCACGCGCCAGTCCCAGCGAACACGTGTCTGTGCAACACATTTGCTGCATGTTCGAAATGGAGTAGGAGCAAGTACACACTTTTTTCCCTACCCCTTACAATTGATGACATGGATAACATAAAAAATCGGTATTTACTGAATTTTTATACGACCAAAAATAATTTGTCATGTGTGAATATTTTCATTTAAATAATTACGCATCCAATAAGACAAATAAACAAAATACATCACCTCTATCCAAAGACGATCTTATTGTTCTCAGTAACTAGAGAAGACCCAGGCGGCTGATCTCACATGATCAGCTCCAACACTCCCTCCATTTGTCCTCAGCTCATCTTTTAGTGATGTTTATTGGCTTGAGCAAGACTTCCACAATTTCCCTGCTTTGCTCAATATTACTTCTCAGTGCCCAAACCTATATCTAGAGGCCGAGAAACATACAGATTTCTCAGCTCTCGCATGGCTTATTTTGTGAAATAAAACCTGCATGGGGTTATTTTTACTATGCCATTATTTTACTGTGCAAGAGTTTAGTTCAAGCAACATGTCACCATGCAAACATTCACTATTTTAAAGCACAAATATAGGCAAGAATTCGAGCACTGAGTTTGGCTGTTCTATGGACCCCTATTCACTTCTACTGACTACTTTCTCTCTTTAAACCTTGTATAAAAATATACTTGCACCTTGTCCAAACAATCCAATGATGTCTAAAGTAATATTTTGTGTGTCCAAGGCCCTGCCTTTTTTACAACTAATTTTGCCTCTGTGCCAAATATTGATTTTGACAGCTGAAGGAAAACAATCCTGCAGATACCCATGGCGGAAACTAATGTGTGAGGAGTGCACGCCTAAAAACTGAAAGAGCTACGCCTAAATGTAATTCAACTTTACACCTTCCATTGAGTCTTTACTGTAAATTGGTCTGAGGCAGAAAAGTAACAAGTGAGGTAATGAGATCTATCAAAAGGCCAAAGAATCATAAACCAAGAATCATAAGTGAAACAACTCCATGACAAGAACTTCATATTCCTGGGCAACATTCCCTCTGATCTTCAAACATTGGCATAATCGCTTAGACGTCATAGAAGAGGCGCACCAGATGATAGCGGATTCCAAAAGCCAACACGCTCCCCATCACCTAGATCAGAGGCAGACACAACCGTGAAAGAATGAATATATTACCCAGCAGGGGCACTGCCAGGGCCCCATGAAAAGATGTCACAGTAACATATAAAAAGTGATTAACCTCATGTTCTAATATATATATATATTTTAGAACATGAGGCCCCCTGTCAGTCATATGCCCTTGGAACCCCCCCCCCCCAAAAAAAAATGCCACTATTACCCAATATTCACTGATGCTATCACAGTGTATCTGGACAGTTGTTTCTTTTTTACCTGGAAGAGCAGCATGATGACTGTGAGATTTCTCTCATGTGTGGGGCCGAGCACTTTCAGCACCAGATTTATTATGGTCATGTTGTTGCATTCAATAAACTCATCATCTCCCCCCGGTCCTCTTCGTACCTCGAGTAGCTTCAGTAACTCTGCCAGCTGTGGGACATTCAAGGTATTGCTGTTATCAACAAATGGGTAGAAAATATTTATTCCAGCAATTATTGCTGGCTTTTTATTATTGGTGCTATTGGTCGGCCTCAGTAGTGTTTACCCCTTAAAATGAATCTACATACGCGTGAAAAGGGGTCTGGGGTGACATAAATGGGGTAGCAAACTTACAAGATGCTTGTTTCACAACCAGTAAGGTCTGATTGTCAGTTTGTATAGCCAATGACTACAGATAGCCTGACTATACCGAGTTTTATTCTGTGCCACTCACTATTGCTTTAATGTAAGGGTTCAACAGCATACATACATACAAGTTTTAAGAATCCTTTGTGACTCTTACATCACAGGCTTTTTTTCCCCTCTCTTTTTCTCCCCAATTGTATCCGGCCAATTATCCCACTCTTCTGAGCCATCCCGGTCGCTGCTCCACCCCCTCTGCCGATCCGAGGAGGGCTGCAGACTACCACATGCCTCCTCTGATACATGTGGAGTCACCAGCCACTTCTTTTCACCTGACAGTGAGGAGTTTCACCAGGGGGGATGTAGTGTGTGGGAGGATCACACTATCCCCCCCCTGGTTCCCCCTCCCTCCTGAACAGGCGCCCCGACCAACCAGAGGAGGCGCTAGTGCAGCGACCAGGACATATACCCACATCCAGCCTCCCACCCGCAGACACGTGCAATTGTGTCTGCAGGGACACCCGACCAAGCCGGAGGCAACACAGGGATTCGAACCGGGATCCCTGTGTTGATATGCAATGGAATAGACCACCACGCCACCCGGACGCCCCTCATGACAGGTTTACAGGACACTATAGGTCATCAAAAAACGTTGAATCAGTTCATCTGGACACAAATTTTATTGACAGATACATTTCATCACTCATCTAAGTGACCGCTTCAGTCTCACCTGACTGCAGGTGAGACTGAATATTATAAACAATACAGTGACTGCAGGTGTTTCCTCCCTTATAAACAATACAGTGACTGCAGGTGTTTCCTCCCTTATAAACAATACAGTGACTGCAGGTACCCCCACCCTTATAAACAATACAGTGACTGCAGGTACCCCCACCCTTATAAACAATACAGTGACTGCAGGTACCCCCACCCTTATAAACAACAGTGACTGCAGGTACCCCCACCCTTATAAACAATACAGTGACTGCAGGTACCCCCAGCCTTATAAACAACACAGTGGTATAACGACCCAAACCAATTACCACTTTCATGTGCAAATACGGGTGTGACCATTAACTAGCGTTTCAATGGCCATGTGTACTATTCACAGAGGATTTGGGAATAGTTGCAATCACAGCATTGACAGATGTACTCTTACCCCCCCCCCACCCCAGTTCAGAATATCTTCTTTCTTCTTGCCTCATATTTTACTGGTCACCTGGGTTAAAATTAAATCTTAGGGTGTACCACATTTCATCAACCACATTAACTCTGTGGACAACCACATCAAGTTCACCAGGGAGGAAGTGAAAAATGACAGGTTAGCCTTCTTAGACTGTGAAATTGCAATTGGTGATGGGGAACATTTGATTGTTGATGTTTAACTGAACTCGTCTTCATTGGCTCAAAGTCCACTCTGAGCCAAATCAACAACCTTGCACTCACCATCGATGGCACTACTGTCTCCCCTTCCTCCCAGGCACGCAACCTTGGTTTGATCCTTGATTTCACCCTCTCCCTTGAGCCACATATCCGCCAAATGGTCAAATGCTCCTTCTACCACCTTCGCAACATCGTGAAAATAAGATCCTCTCTCACACGCCCTGCTACTGCTGAGACACTGATCCATGCCTTCATCTCCTCCTGCCTTGATTACTGCAACTCACTCCTCTATGGCATCAGTGCTAGCTCTATCAAGAGACTCCAATTGGTCCAGAACGCATCCGCCCGACTTTTAACTTTCACCAAATCCTGGCACCACATCACCCCAGTCCTAAAAGACCTCCACTGGCTACCCATCTCTCACTGGATCAATTACAAAATCCTGGTTCTTACTTATGAAGCCCTTCACAAACTGGCTCCCCCATACCTCACCGACCTCCGCTCCCCCTACCAACCCGCTAGGTCCCTCAGATCCACCTCAGCCTCCCTTCTCTCTACCCCCAGGTCCAACCTCCGTAGCTTTGGTGACTGAGCCTTCTCCAGGGCAGCTCCCAGGCTCTGGAACTCACTCCCCCAAATCATTAGAGACTCAGAATCCCTCCCACTCTTCCAATCCCGTCTCAAGACACACCTCCTCTCCGTTGCCTTCTTGTGCCCCCCCCCGCCTCCCATCCACCCTTAATCTGAGGCAGACTAAGGACCAAGCACTCAACCTGCAGCCCCCTCCTCTTGGAACTTCCTCCCCAAGCACATCAGACACTGCTGCGATCAGCCCAAATTCAAGTCATTAATCAGACTCACCTCTTCAGATTTGCTTTCATCTGTGATTTATTTGATTTATGATGTTTGTTTTTCTTGCCCTTTTGTATCTGTCTAAGTCGGAGAGTACTGCTGCTGTCATGTGTGGCTTCCGCTTCTCCCTCTTGTAGCTCCCCTTCCCATCCACCGCTGTATCTCTGTGTTATATCTGTCGTCTTGTTTCACCCCGTTTATTGTAAAGCGACTTCGAGTGTTAGAAAAGTGCCATATAAGTTTAACTTATTATTATTATTTTTACTGTAAACCAACACATACTGATCAGTACTTAAGGTTTGACTCTCATCATCCACTGGGGCACAAACTAGGAGTCATCAGGACGCTGAACCACCAAGCTGACAACGCCCCCACCAACACAGCGGCCGAGGAAGGGGAGAAATCCCACATTAAACAGCCCTGGTTAAGTGTGGTTATCCTAACTGGGTGTTTGTCAAAGCCAGGAAAACGCCCAAACAGTGCACCAGCCAATCTAAGAGAGGAGACGGACAACAGCTGTCTAAGCGTAAACCAGCGGTGATTCCATATGTGGCGGGAGTTTCGGAACAGTTTAGACTTGTATTTTCCAAACACCGCATCTCAGTTGCTTTCAGACCCTGAAACACGCTGCATCAGAACCTGGTCCACCCCAAGGATCGGGTCCCCAGTACAAACAGAGCAATATAGTGTACCCTGTTAATTGCCAGGAGGATTGCCGTGACTTGTACCTCGGGGGAAACCAAACAGACGCTGGTCAAGAGGATGACACAACACAGGAGAGCTAACACGTCAGGCCAGGACTCCACACCATCTACAGACCAGGACTCCAGAGTCTACACCATCTACAGGCCAGTCTTTCAAGGATGAGGATGTGCACATCCTTAATTGATAGAGAGGAACACTGGTTTGAATGGGGAGTAAAAGAGACCATCTATGTGAAGGGGGAATGACCATCCCTGAACCAAGGGGGGGGGGGGGGCTAAGAGTACATCTGTCACCATCTTACAATGCTGTGACTGCAACTATTCCCAAATCCTCTGTGAATAGTACACATGGCCATTGAAACTCTAGTGAATGGTCACACCCATATTGCATATGAAACTGGTTTGGGTCATTATACCACTGTATTGTCTATAAGGGTGGGGGTACCTGCAGTCAGTTGAGACTGAAGAGGTTGAGTGACGAACCGTTTGTCTCAGTAAACGTTGTGTCCAGATGAACTGATTCACCTTCTTTGATTTTCTTACCTGGATTATCGAGCAAGCATCAAGACACTATAGGTATAATGTATGAGCAGACAGTACATCTACATTTTCCACATGTTCTGCACCAGAAAAATGTAGAGCCGTGGGGTTTAATGCAATTTACTATTTGAACTCTGTATGTGAAATCGCCTAATAGAAATGGGAAAACTGCCCAGCTGAACAACTGAGTCTAAAATGTGTATATGGGGTCATTTACACACACACACACACACACACACACACACACACACACACACACACACACACACACACACACACACACACACACGCACACACACGCACACACACGCACACACACGCACACACACACAGAAGAATTACAGGAGGTATTTGTATGTGGTGTAAAACAATTAAAATGACTTTACCTCTAAAATGAGGTGTCCTAATTTAGAAAGATCCTTCCTTTTGAATTTAGAGTAGCTCATTCCCAGTTTGCCTGTGTCTGGATTCAATCTTCAGTTATCAACAATATCAGGAGATAGGGGAAAAAAAAGACTGACAATGACAACGCATATTCAAGAAAACTGACTGAACAGAATGGTATCAGAAGAAGAGAGGAAGTCGATGTACAGCGCGTTACCTGGGGAGTCGGTGTCTGGGGCAGGGAATTATGTGAAGGAGCTGAGGGAGGGAATATACAAAGTTGACCACCTGAGGAATGAAGAAGAGCAGCATTGTTTTGCTGAAGTGTCCAAGGATGCCCACTACGGCAAAGGTCATCCCGGCAAAGTAGCAGAAAGTATCTCCCACAAAGACAGATGAGGGATACCTATGTCAAAGTAATCAATCAATCAATCAATCAATCAATCAATCAATCAATCAATCAAATCAGTCAAATCATACCTAAAAGCATATTCCAAACATCAAAATGCAATGCAGTTAAACAAAAGTGCACTCATAAAACGGTAACTAGAAAAGAGGAACATAGGGTAAATAAGTAAATTAAATATAAAGAAATAAAAAAATTAAAATATCCTCTTTACATTTAAAATTTGAAAATATTGCTCACGAAATTGCCAGGCAGGAGTGGTCCAACTCACCAATTGTGGTAAAAAAGAGCTAATGTGGTGAAGAAGAATGGTATCATGAAGTAGAGGGAGAAAACGTGGTCATCCCGGTAGTCTCCTGTTGGGTAAGATAACCAATGAACAGGTGACAGGAACAAAGACATATTCAGCATATGACATATTCCAAAAATAATCTCAGCATCAAGGGAGAGCTAAAATATGTGTGTTATCAATGAGGATGAGAAAAGATAACTGTCCCACACCACTTAGTTCCAACAGGTTGAAGATGATGATTGAAGCGGAGATGAACAGGGCTTGCCCCGACTCTATACCATTGATGCCAGCTAGGATGTTAATAGCGTTGGTGCAGAATACCGCGAGCATCCCCATGTAGACATAATAGAGAATACCTGTAGATGAAGAGCACTTACATATTAGGTATTTAAGCAACGCTTTAGATCAAATGACAATGAGTGCAAGAAGGCAATACATTCAAATTCGTAGTGCCAACAGTAAGATCATTATTGATCATACAATTGTTGTAAGAGTGTGGGCCAAACCCACAGCCCCCCGGAGAACATGTGGGGAAACATCCCTCTCTACTTCTCCATGTAACAAACATTTATATATGAGAGACGACAAAAGGTGTGAGCTTTCGGTAAGCAACAGCAACAACCAGTTTAGCCTACCCAGATCTAAGTGCAGCCCCAGTAGGGCTCTGAAGGGCTTGGGCACCACGATGACCGTGTTGCCAAAATTGGTGAAATAAACCATGAGTAGTGGCAGGGAAGCCATAGTGGGAAGTAGGAGCTTGTGTCTCCAACGCAAGTTCAGCACATCATCAGCAAAGCCCAGGAAGATCATACAGCAGATGGCCAACAGGGCACCGATCAACTGGACAAACTGGAGAACACAAGAGATGAGAGTTGGGGTCAAGGGCTCCCTGTGACGTAACAGCAGCCACCACATCTCCATCAACTGACCTCATCGTGTGGGAAGCCCGTACACTGGTCTCCCACAAAGCAGCTGAGGAAAGGCACTGGGATAAAGCAGAAGAGGATGATGAGGAACACGGTCCCACTGATGACACCCTGGGATTCTGGACTGGGGGGACAGGAGGGAAGTGTGAAGAACAAGACGCGTTTTGCAGCCGGGCAGCTCTTATTTTCTCCTACAACACACAAGAGCTGTCCTCACAACCCGAACTAAGTGACGACGAGGAAGCAACTCACATTTCCTCTTTGGACGTTTTATTCAGGTCCATTCCGTACAGCCTGGCCGAGATGAAGTGGTCTTTGAAAGCGGGGATGAGCTTCGCTGTGGCCATGCAGCCAAGTGCGGACAGGAAAGTGTTGATCATGAGCGGCAGGACAGGTACAGGCGACATGGCGGCGGGGGGTCCGGCAGCTGAAGCGACGTGTGTAAAGATGTTGCTAACCTAGCAACCCTCTCGGTTGTGGATCGCTACGCCCGTTTCTGCGGTGTGCTCCAAGTTAAACGCGTATGAAAACGTCATTGGAACAAAATACGTCCAGGATATTGTTTCGATTCCGGTACAAGACATCAATCCTTGACTCCCAACCATAATCCATATCAGATGCCCGGCAGTAAAGGATTCACGTATTTCTATTCTATAAACTGCACAGTTGGATAAACTCCTTTTGTGGGACTTCGTACACGAGATACATCCACTTCCGGGAACGTCTTCTTCTTCCTCTGTTTTACCGGTGGACTATAAACCAACGGTTAAGGTGCATGCCGCCATCTACTGCACCGGAATGTGTAAATCGTGTTTTTTTTTTTTTTAAGAAATCGTAACCTGGATATGTCTTGATGCATGCCCAATAATCCATGTCAGGAAATCCAAGAAAGTTGAATAATTTCATCTGGACACAACGTTTATTGACAGAAACGTTTCATCATTCATCTGAGTGACCTCCTCAGTCTCATCTGACTGCAGGTATCCCACCCCTTATAAACAACAAGGAGAGGTACCGCGGCGTTGCCCGGGGAAAATGTTCTCATCAAAACAACCAACACGAGCTGATCTTTACGATTTAATCGATGATGAAATATAGGATAATTTATGATATGGCAGCAGTATGGTTTCATGCCATGAAAGAGCACCACAGATGTGATGTTTGCTCTGAGAATGTTGATAGAGAAGTATAGAGAAGGCCAGAAGGAGGCACATTGTGTCTTTGTAGATTTAGAGAAAGCATACCACAGGGTGCTGAGAGAGGAGGTGTGGTATTGTATGAGGAAGTCGGGAGTTGCAGAGAAGTATGTAGGAGTGGTGCAGGATATGTATGAGGGCAGTGTGACAGTGGTGAGGTGTGCGGTTGGAATGAGAGATGGGTTCAAGGTGGAGGTGGGATTACATCAAGGATCGGCTCTGAGCCCTTTCTTGTTTACAATGGTGATGGCCAGGTTGACGGACAAGATCAGGCAGGAGTCGCCGTGGACTATGATATTTGCGGATGACATTGTGATCTGTAGCGAGAGTAGAGTGCAGGTTGGGGAGAGCCTGGAGAGTTGGAGTTACGCACTGGAGAGAAGAGGAATGAAAGTCAGTAGGAGCAAGACGGAATACATATGCATAAATGAGAGGGAGGACAGTGGAATGGTGAGGATGCTAGCAGTAGAAGTGATGAAGGTGAATGAGTTTAAATACTTGGGGTCAACTGTCCAAAGTAACAGGAAGTGCAGAAGAGAGGTGAAGAAGAGAGTGCAGGCAGGGTGGAGTGGGTGGAGAAGAGTGTCAGCAGTGATTTGTGACAGAAGGGTACCAGCAAGAGTTAAAGGGAAGGTTTACAAGATGGTTGTGAGACCAGCTATGTTATATGGTTTGGAGACAGTGGCACTGACGAAAAGACAGGAGGCGGAGCTGGAGGTGGCAGAGATGAAGATGATAAGATTTTCACTGGGAGTGATGAAGAAGGACAGGATTAGGAACGAGTATATTAGAGGGACAGCTCAGGTTGGACGGTTTGGAGACAAAGCAAGAGAGACGAGATTGAGATGGTTTGGACATGTGTGGAGGAGAGATGCTGGGTATATTGGGGGAAGGACGCTGAATATGGAGCTGCCAGGGAAGAGGAGAAGAGGAAGGCTAAAGAGGTTTATGGATGTGGTGAGGGAGGACATGTAGGTGGCTGGTGTGACAGAGGAAGATGCAGAGGACAAGAGACGGAAACAGATGATCCACTGTGGCGACCCCCTAACGGGAGCAGCCGAAAATAGTAATAGTAGTAGTAGTAGTAGTGATAGTACTGGTAGTAGTAGTAATCAAAACTTTAGAACATTTGTTCTTTACTTGTAAATATACTAGAGCCTTTTCGGAATTATTTCAAAACTGGATATCTGAAAAGGACTTTCATTTGCCCGATTTAGAATATAAGGATATTAAATGTGGAGTTATAAAGGAGGATACAAATTTGGAAATGTTGTACACTAGCCTGTGTATTATGGCTAAACAGTTCATCAATAGATCTAGATTTATTAATGCCAGGCCACTATTCTTAGTCTTCATGAATGAGTTAGTAAATTTTAAGAACGCACTGAAATGTATAAAAACCAAATAAGCTTTGAATATGTATAAAAACATACATATATTGATTTCTGATTAGACCTCTGTCTTTTATTATTATTATTATTTGTGAAATACTAACATATTTGTTATAGCTCAGTCTGAGTTGAATTATTTGCTAATCTGTTATTGTTATGGCCAGATTTTGTTTGTATAAAGGTATTTAAAAAAACTGAACCTTGAACAATAGAAACTTTTACAGAAAAAAAACAGGTATATAGTATTAGCACATATCAGGTTCAATATAATTACTACATCAAAAGTGTACAATAAGGGTATCAGACAGTTACAGAGATAAATAACCGATAATAATATAATAAAAGTAAAGAACCGACAAACACAAAACCGGAGTACACGTGTACAAATCTGAAATAATCAGGCAAGTTTCAAGGAAAAACGTTTCACAGTAATTCAGCAGCTTTTTACGACGTGTTTCGTTCTTCACAAGGCTGACAGATCTAAGTCAAGAGTTCAGCTCCCGGAGAAAAGGGGCGATCTTAGGTAGTGGTTTGGATAACTGCTGTTTGTGAATAAAACATTTTGCATATAAAATAACAATAATTAATCAGATATTCGAGAGCACCATTTTTTGGCTCGTCACAGTGACGGACCCCCCGGAACGCCGCCACAAAACGGAAGCATAACAGTGTAGTAACGGAAGTGACGTATCTGCTTCTACGCTACACATATTCGTTAAATCGTTCGCGGTCTATTGGGAAGAGCCCGTTCACTGACCGCGCCCGGACACTGTCGCACTTTGTGTGTCACACCTGAATTGTGTGTGTGTGTGTGTTTTGTTTGTTTGTATTGTTTTGTTATCGTTTCTGGGTTGCTTTTCTTCGTAGCACACAGTGACGGACCCCCGGAACGCCGCCACAAAACGGAAGAATAACAGTGTAGTACCGGAAGTGACGTCTCTTCTTCTACGGTACAGATATTCGTTAAATCATTCGCGGTCTATTGGGAAGAGCCCGTTCACTGACCGCGTCCGGACACTGTCACACTTTGTGTGTCACACCTGAATTGTGTGTGTGTGTGTGTGTGTGTTTTGTTTGTTTGTATTGTTTTGTAATCATTTCTGGGTTGCTTTTCTTCATGACACACAGTGACGGACCCCCGGAACGCCGCCGCAAAACGGAAGAATAATAGTGTAGTACCGGAAGTGACGTTTCTTCTTCTACGGTACACATATTCGTTAAATCATTCGCGGTCTATTGGGTAGAGCCCCTTCACTGACCGCGTCCAGACACTGTCAACACTTTGTGTTTCACACCTGAATTGTGTGTGTGTGTGTTGTTTGTTTGTATTGTTTTGTTATCATTTCTGGGCTGCTTTTCTTCGTGGCAAGTCTAATTTAAAGACGCGTTTATATGTCCGTCCCAGCGAAGACAAGTTGGCGTCAGTGTCAAGTCAGTCCGCTGAATATAACCTATAATGGCCGACTTGGACGTGTGTGTTTTCTTCTTTCTTTCTTTCACCTCCTGGCTTTGCGTTTGCAAATGAAGCGAGCCCGGATCCCCCCCCCCGCTGTCATGCCGAGAATAGCTGCCTCTAGCGCCATCTGTCGACTGCTGATCCTTGTCAACGCGAAGGCGGAGAGGTATCCTGCGACCAGCGGAGTCTCCGTCTCTCTGGCAGGCTCTTCATCGACACGCCGTCGTGGATGAAGAGGGGAGCAGCCTGCTGACTCAGAGTCGGCTGTGACGCGCCAGGCTCGCGTATCGCCATGAAGCCCGCGTCGTGTTCCCCGCCGCACGCACTGGACTCTTTCGCTTTCGGCCGGGGGCTGGACCGTTGAAGTTGAAGCGGTAAGTTGACGCACAAATCCGATTCCGGACGTTTCGATGATTGGAGACGTAGCGTGAAGTTTTGCCCCCCCCCCCCCCCCCCCCAGTGCGCACACCGCGTCGCCCCGCTTGACGCGCGCCCGCTCCGGTCGCGCTGGGTTCGGTCTCAGACGCAGGTGCGGTGTTGTGACGTGACGCTGTAGCGCAGGCTTCCTTAAGAGCGGATCTCATTTTTTGCCCCGTTAGACGCGGGACATGCCATAGTTATAAGCTGTATGCATGAATACACTGACGGCTCTTTGCTGCCCCCCCCCCCCCAGGCATTAGGGGCTGACCTGCACTGGCTTTACAGCCTTAATCGCTCCGATCTGACTGGGAAGAGATGAGAGGTGTGACAGGACTGTGATGAAGCTCCAGGACATGAAGTGGTTCTGTTTGCTGGGCCTCTTCCTGGTTTCCCTGCTCGTCGTGTTGGCATGGCTGGTCCAGTACTCCCTGACCGTCCTGCGCCTGTGGAGAACAAAGATGGCCGAGCAGGGCAGGGGGGCAGCAGCCCGGCAGCTCCCCTTCAAGCAGTCCCATCAGGCCAAGGACGGGCTTGGATGGAGGTTCCTCCTGAAGCTCCGCTCGGCTTGTGATGGAAGGCCGGTCGCCGAGGCAGGGGTCAAGGGCTTGCTTTCCTCCCTCTTCTCTTTCAGGTCGTTCAGGGAGCACTGGCAGAGAGCTTGGGTCAGAGCTCTAAATGAGCAAGCCTGCAGGCACGGGGTAAGTTGTTGTATTTATTAACCCGAGTCAAAATCAGATGTGAAGGACATGCCTACATACCTACACGGGCGATAAGCCTATCTCAGGGTTAACTCGCAAGGCTGGTGCACACTTTGTGGGGGATGATGCTGCGAGTTTGATGCGTTGGAGTTGGGAGTGCCACGAAATGGGAAGATGTTCAAGAGGGTCTTGCACAACAGGAATGAATGATTGCGCGTAGCAGCGGAGATGCAAGAGCGGTCCTACCACAGAGCGAACACCCACATATAAAAATAGACTAATGTTCGAGCCTCGTCGGGAAGATGCATGCATGCGGTTTGGTTCCATCAGGAAACCCCTGTCATAGCTGAAAGCGCAGGAATAACCATCTCAGGCGTTCTGCAGCTCGTGACGCTGTCATATCGGCTCTCACTGCTGCAGCACACTTCCACTAAATTGTATGAGAATGTCTCCAGTGTTGCTGCTGCAGTTCAGCGTCACGTGTACATTTACACGTTGTTGGATTCAGTGTTTTTACCCCCCCATATGATGACGCCGGGCAGTTAGTCGGTCATGTGTTTGAGGCACACGGCTGCTTTTAAAGGTCTTGTTTGAACCGTGTAAAACCTGATCTGCCTTTTTTTTTAAAGCCAGATTCTGCTGCAAGTATAGGAACAGTGGGTGGATCCTCAACCCCCAACTCTGTGTGTGTGTGTGTGTGTGTGTGTGTGTGTGTGTGTGTGTGTGTGTGTGTGTGTGTGTGTGTGTGTGTGTGTGTGGAGCGACAGTGGAATTGACGGGGCATTTAAAGGGGTCAGATCAACCCAAAGAGAGCGCGGACGGCAAACCGTACTTGATTCGGAGTCGCAAGGAGAGAGTCATCTCTCCTTCGCCGGTTTGAAAGCCTCACCTCAGAAGTACAAGTGAACACATGAGAGATGTTCATGCATTGATTGTGCTATGTACTTGATACTTAGACCTAGCCTGACGTTGCCAGGCCAGTACTCATTTTCAATTTCCAAGGGGTGTTCGTTATCGCCGGACGCAGACCAAAAGGCCTCTGGACATGACTGGATGGACCTACATCCAATTGGAACAACCACATGTATGACGTAGCGCCGCGTGACTGTCGGAAGTATGGCAAACACATCTTATCAACAGAAGTGTGAAGTGCAGATCTTCTTTTAGAGAAAATATACTGTCCAGGTCATTTTATACTGTCGCGATAGCGATTTTGACGGACCGTTCCACATCAGCGGCAGTCGTCTCGTTTGTTTACAGAAATGCCTCAACGGCGCTCCTCTGTACAGTCATCGCAGGAAGCCCGCCACATGTTAGATAAACGGCTGTGATTGGCCCATGAAGCCTTCTCCATGCACTGCAGCTAAAGGCCTATTGTCTTTCACAGTGAAATTCACCGGCACCTTGGTGATCTGGAGCAGTCTTTTCTCTGTTGCGGCAGGGCGTTCGGCGAAGTCGCCAGTTGACTGCTGCCGGGAGGCTTTGGCTCGCTCCTCAGCAGCTAGTGTAATGGGATGCTTTATCAGATGAGTGTGCATGGCACTTGTACTTTCGTTGTTCTCCGGAAAGGACTTGCATATTTTGCAAGAGACAGTAGTATCGGCCCTGTGATGGACTGGCGGTCTGTCCAGGGCGTCTCCCCAACTGCTGCCCGATGACTGCTGGGATAGGCTCCAGCATCCCCGCAACACCAACTGGGATAAGTGGCTTGGCTAATGGATGGATGGATGGCCCAACCCGGGTCGGGGGCCAAATGTATAGAACTCTGTGGATATTTAGGTGAAGAAAAGAAGAAAAAGAGAGCCACTTTCTTTTGCCATCCCCTTTCTTGCAGTGAATGTGTTCTCTGCATGTAACCGTCCTGTTGTATAGCAGCAGTGGGCAGCTGCAGTGCCCGGGGACCAACTGTAGTTCTTCTTTCCACTGCCTTGCTCAGGGGCACAGACAGGAGTATTAACCCTAACATGCATGTCTTTTTTTTTGTGTGTGTACACAGATTTCTGTGTACACACACAAAACAGGAAACATGCATATGCAGTCTTTTCGTCAGCTTTGTAAAACCCCACGTATGTCTGTTCCCAGCGTGTGTTTCCTCATACATCTCAATCATCCCGAAATTGTGCGCACGTGCACAAGCCCTCTGACCACGGCCGCAGTTTACTATAAATGGCTTCTAACACACCCCCAATTGCCCTGTTTGCTTATAAGGGGCCGGCACTTAGTTTAGTATTGAGGAGAAATGGCGGAAGAGTTTGAGAAGCAGCTAAAGAAGAGGCGCAGTTTTAACGACTGTGAACTTGAAATAATGGTTGACGAAACGGACAGAAGAAAATATGTATCATTTGGAGGCCTAAGCCCGAGCCACGGACCCTGGAGGAGATTAAAAACAAGTCACACCTGAAGGTGTAGCTTATTCCTACCCCACGATAATACAGAATAATATTTATTTATATAGAGATCATGCACTATTTATTTGTTTATTAATATAAAGATCATTATAGTTGTTATAATGCTTATAAGTGGAATGGCGAGGATGCAGGAGTGGAGGTGACGAAGGCGTACGAGTTTAAATACTTGGGGTCAATTGTCCAAAGTAACGGGGAGTGCAGAAGAGAGGTGAAGAAGAGAGTGCAGGCAGGGTGGAGTGGGTGGAGAAGAGTGTCAGCAGTGATTTGTGACCGAAGGGTACCAGCAAGAGTTAAAGGGAAGGTTTACAAGATGGTTGTGAGACCAGCTATGTTGTATGGTTTGGAGACAGTGGCACTGATGAAAAGACAGGAGGTGGAGCTGGAGGTGGCAGAGTTGAAGATGATAAGATTTTCACTGGGAGTCACAAAGAAGGACAGGATTAGGAACGAGTACATTAGAGGGACAGCTCAGGTTGGATGGTTTGGAGACAAAGCAAGAGAGACAAGACTGAGATGGTTTGGACATGTGTGGAGGAGAGATGCTGGGTATACTGGGAGAAGGATGCTGAATATGGAGCTGCCAGGCAAGAGGAGAAGAGGAAGGCCAAAGAGGAGGTTTATGGATGTGGTGAGGGAGGACATGCAGGTGGCTGGTGTGACAGAGGAAGATGCAGAGGACAGGAAGAGATGGAAATGGATGACCCGCTGTGGCGCCCCCTAACGGGAGCAGCTGAAAGTAGTAGTGGATAGTTGTTATAATGCTCAGTGAAAAGCATATTTACTCAAGATAGAACGAAATGAAGGATTGCCAAAAAAAGGTTGGCAACCACTTATGCGTCACCATGTAATCATCTATCCATCCATCCATTATCCGAACCACTTGTCCTGCTCTCAGGGTCGCGGGGATGCTGGAGCCTATCCCAGCAGTCATTGGGCGGCAGGCGGGAAGACACCCTGGACAGGCCGACAGGCCATCACAGGGCCAGTGTAATCATGGTAAAGGTTTTTTTAAACTATAGATTACATCCTAACACAATGTATATGAATGTAGTGAAAGAAAACACTCTGAATAAAATGTCACCTAAATTCACACTTTCATTATCCTTTTTCGCCGACTCACAACATCACACTAATCAGACTCAAAAGACTGCGTATGCGGTACGCTCGGTGTGATGATGTGTACTGGTACGCACATTCTCTCCGCCTGTGGATTTTTATACATTCGGAAACCTGCGTGGGAAGCGGTGCGAGTACAGTTTTCGTGCATAGACATGGTTTATGCATTTGGCCCCAGGTCGGCTGGAAATCTGTCTGAACGGGGGAGAGGCCAGACACATCTGCCAGAGCAAATAAAACGTGAGCTCGCAGACTCATCTGGTTCCCAGGCTGACTTCAACGCAATCGTTTATTAAACATGAGGTGTCTGACCAGTTGTTCTCCGGCAACTTCGTTATCTCTGAAGGGAGCAAGAGATGGCAGACGTACGTGGGCAGATATGTATTCTGAGTCGGAACAAAGAGGATGGCAGTAATTTGAAAATAATTTGAGTTTATCTCGCTGCACTCGAGGGTGCATTTCCTTTGCGTGTGGTGCAGCGCTTGGTCTGCTGCATTACGAATTTGCCCGTGAAGCATTCTGCTCATAACAGGCCTAAGTGAAACGCATCTGTTTGACGCATATCTATGGCCCTGTTAGCGACGGGCGTTGGTAAACATCTGATCACAAAGAGCCACGCATATCAATAGCTCTGACAACGACTCCTAGAGGATAAATACTGAGTCTCATCACCAGCCAGTCAGACTAGCTTGGTCTAGTCAGAAAGGCACGAACGGAGGAAGCCTCTTGGATGAGAGGCGAAACGTCTTCACGGATATATACCAAGTCCAGCTGCACTTGATTCAACTCCTTTGGATGACTGTTTGATGTGGAACAGCTAAGGTAGTCTGGTTTTGGGATAATACTGTGGGTATGACTGTATACTGGGAGAAGGACGTTGAATATGGAGCTGCCAGGGAAGAGGAGAGGAGGAAGGCCAGAGAGGAGGTTTATGGATGTGGTGAGGGAGGACATGCAGTTAGTTGGCCGATGTGACAGAGGAAGATGCAGAGGACAGGAAGGGATGGATCAAATGATCTGCTGTGGTCACCCCTAACAGGAGCAGCCAAAAGAAGTAGTAATAGTAGTAGTAGTAGTAGTACTAGACTGTGGGCATGACTGTGTGTTATCCTTAACATTTGGTCCCACACAAATTTGTTACATTGGAATAACCTTCTTCACCCATGTTCACCCAGAAACTACAATGCTTAGGGTGGTGCAGTGGTTAGCACTGTCGCCTCACAGCAAGAAGGTCCTGTGTTTGAACCCCGGGGTTGTCCAACCTTGAGGGGCATCCCAGGTCGTCCTCTGTGTGGCGTTTACATGTTCTCCCCGTGTCTGCGGTGGGTTTTCTCTGGGTGCTCCCGTTTCCCCCACCACCACCATCATCATCACTGCCAGCTCCCCACCCAGGACCAATGCCAATTGTGCTCCCTGTGAGGCCCAGCTGAGCCAGAAAAACCACAGGGCTTTGAACCAAGTAAAGTGATTCTCAGCATGTTTCAAACTACTGGCACAGACAGTCGCTGGTATCCCTCATGAGCTTAACATTTGAAAAGCTTCCTCCAGCTGATGTCCCATTGACGGGTAGTATGCAGACAATCAAAAATGAAATCCAAATATTTGGATATAACAATTTGTTTTCCAGGATAAAATGCAGTAGTTGGAGAATTGTCAATTCTTTCAGTTCAAAGTTGTAATATGTAAACATTTCTGCCTCACTCTGATAGGGAAACATTGATACAGCAAATTATTTCAGGGACTGAGGAACACAAAGCAAAAGGCACGACCGTAGCCTACACCTGTGATTTGAATGTCACTCGGCATAAGGTGTAAAGAATTTCCAAAACACAATAGGTAGCCAAATATATTAAAAATCTGAAGAGCTTGTGTACAAAGGTTTGTCTGGGGGCAGAGAGACACTGAGTACACACATTGTTTTTGTTTGCTGCCAGTGAAAAGAGATGGCGTTCCAACTGGCAGGAGGTCTGCCACAGAGGTATAGAACGGCTGGAAATGGAGAGGAATGTGAAGAAACAAAATTAAAGACTAACCATGCGTGCCCCCACTAACTAAGACTTCATATGCCTAACGTGCAATAAAACTTGTGGATCAAGAATTGACCCACAAAATCTGGAAAATGATCCAGAAAATGGTGGCTTGCTCCCTCCGGGTCGGGGATGAGTTTTTGCCTCAAGTGGAGGAGTTCAAGTATCTCGGGGTCTTGTTCACGAGTGAGGGTAAGATGGAGCGGGAGATTGACAGGCGGATTGGTGCAGCATCAGCAGTAGTGCGGACATTGTACCGGACCATTGTGGTGAAGAAGGAGCTGAGCCGGAAGGCAAAGCTCTCAATTTACCAGTCAATCTTCGTTCCAACCCTCACTTATGGTCATGAGCTTTGGGTGGTGACCGAAAGGGTGAGATCATGGATACAAGCGGCTGAAATGAGTTTCCTCCGTAGGGTGTCTGGGCTCAGCCTTAGATGTAGGGTATGGAGCTCAGACATCCGGAGGGAGCTCGGAGTAGAGCTGCTGCTCCTTCGCGTCGAAAGGAGCTAGTCGAGGTGGTTCAAGCATCTGATTAGGATGCCTCCGGGGCGTCTTCATTTTGAGGTTTTCCGGGCACATCCAACTGGGAGGAGACCCTGGGGTAGACCCAGAACTCGCTGGAGGGACTACATGTCCAATCTGGCCTGGGAATGTCTTGGGATCCCACAGGAGGAGTTGGAGGGCGTTACTGGGGAAAGAGACATCTGGAGTGGCCTACTTAGCTTGCTGCCACCGTGACCCAACCCTGGAGAAGCAGCTGATGATGATGATGAGGATGATGATGATGATGAGATGAGATGAGCTAGTCAAAATAATTGTCATCATTGTTTCTACTCTCATTATTTCAACATATATTTCCATAGCATTGGATATATACCCTGCACAGCACTGTGTTCAAGAGTTGAGGAGGAGGGTGGGTGGGGGTGGGGGGGCGTGGATGTGTGAGGCAGGAGTTGCTCAGTGACATTCGCTGGCCAGAGAAAAATGGAGAGTGGTGCTGGATCACAAGGCATCTATGCCACAGAGGGCTGTTGAGGTAGAGGATTTTCCCATTCCACAATTCCCTGAAGTGGACATTGATGGTGGTGGAGGATCGTGGTGTTCCCGAGCCGTCTTAATTCAAGCCGTTGGCACCAGCCAAATCAGTGATAAGTGTATATTTGAAAATGAGGGCGGTTTCACAAACTCGCGCTCAAGGGGGGCTGGGGGAGGTGGGTCGCCTACCTCTGATTAGAGGACGTTAATGTTCTTTTTCATATAAATTTCATGGCATACTTAACTCCCAAGCGGTCGACTCCAAGTCAGCATTGGCCTTGCAAGGTTCAGGGCTGATTTAAAACAGTGGATAGCGTGTTGAGCAAGTTTCAATCCCTGAAAAGCCATTTTTCATAAATTTGGTAAGAAATGTCAATATTAACACCAGCATTGATGTGTTTCATCACTGTATAGTCATATCATGTAGTTTACAGCTCAAAAAACCTGTTTAAATGTGCAGTACCCCTTTAAGGCCGTGTGCTGGCCAGAATTTGACGATATGATTCGGATTACAATACAAGTTTCACAGTTATGTATATTATGTAAGTATATGTATGTTATGATATATTATGACGCTACAAACACTGCAATATATTGCAATATTTTGTCAAAATTTGAGAAAGTTTTTGTAAAGAAAACATATCAGAGTTATCGCTAGCTACAGCTAGTTTGGCCCTTGCAACAGCTGCTGATGTGGTTCTGTGCAGCCTTGTTGCAGTACTGCAGCGTCTACCTAGTGGTCGGAGAATTAAACTACACAATGAAGGAGTGTCACTGGCAAGTCTCCTTGTGTGTCGCAAGTATGGATGCAGTTTCTTTTTTTTTGGAAAATCGATACAATCTTGCGAAAGATAGGATCGTGATACACGAATATATAGATATTTTATAACACCCTTGTGCTTATTCTTAGTGTTATAGCAACCCCCACCTCTTTGCTGGACATACTTGACCACGAAACTTGATTTGAATGTTAAACTGATGTGCAAAAAAAAACAGCAGGAAAATTGTTATTCGATGAGATGGTATTGGCTGGTGGAGAGTCCACACCCTGGTGAAATTTGGCATCATGTCCAAGGTGAAGGTATAGCATTAACCATTTCTCTGAAGAGATTCAGATGGTAGGCACCGGCCCAGGGTGGGGAGGTGAGCAGTCTAGTGTTGGCCCTGCATTTAGCTGTGTTCATCAACACAAAATCTGTGAATGTGTCACGTCTACTTCTAGTTCAATGATGACAATTCATACTGGCTAAGAAGTTTCCCTCGCTCCCTCTTGGTCTCTCTCTATCTCTATCTACTACTATTGTCAGCTGCTCCCGTTAGGGGTCGCCACAGCGGATCATCCGTTTCCATCTCTTCCTGTCTTCTGCATCTTCCTCCGTCACACCAGCCACCTGCATGTCCTCTCTCACCACATCCATAAACCTCCTCTTTGGCCTTCCTCTTCTCCTCTTCCCTGGCAGCTCCATATTCAGCATCCTTCTCCCAATATACCCAGCATCTCTCCTCCACACATGTCCAAACCATCTCAACCTGAGCGTTCCCTCTAATATACTCGTTCCTAATCCGGTCCTCCTTCATCACTCCCAATGAGAATCTTAGCATCTTCAACTCTGCCACCTCCAGCTCCACCTCCTGTCTTTTCGTCAGTGTCACTGTCTCCAAACCACATAACAGTTGGTCTCACAACCATCTTGTAAACCTTCCCTTTAACTCTTGCGGTACCCTTCTGTCACAAATCACTCCCGACACTCTTCTCCACCCTACTCCACCCTGCCTGCACTCTCTTCTGCACTCCCTGTTACTTTGAACAGTTGACCCCAAGTATTTAAACTCGTATGCCTTCGTCACCTCTACTCCTTGCATCCTCACCATTCCACTGTCCTCCCTCTCATTCACGCATATCTATTCCGTCTTGCTCCTACTGACTGTTGTCCCTGTTCTCTCCAGTGCATACCTCCACCTCTCCAGGCTCTCCTCAGCCTGCACCCTACTCTCACTGCAGATCATAGTCATCCGCAAACATCATAGTCCACGGATACTCCTGCCTAATCACTTTTACGTTTGTCAACCTGCCCATCACCATTGCAAACAAGAAAGGGCTCAGAGCCGATTCTCTTTCTCCCTCTCTCTCTCTCTCTCTCTCTCTCTCTCTCTCTCTCTCTCTCTCTCTCTCTCTCTCTCTCTCTCTCTCTCTCTCTCTCTCTCTCTCTCTCTCTCTCTCTCTCTCTCTCTCTCTCTCTCTCTCTCTCTCTCTCTCTCTCTCTCTCTGTCTCTCTCTTGCTCGCTCGCTCGCTCTGTAATCCAGAGATTTGGCATAAGGCCTTAGCACAACTGGCTACATGTGAGGATGGCAAACGGGAGGACATACTCTTAAAAACAGACATGTATTTGTGAGAAGATGCAAACATTCTGTTTCGTAATACTGATTCCAGTGCAGAACAATTCATTTCAGTGGAGTAAGTATTAGGTATTCAGTGTACAAACAAGCAAATTCTTATGTATGCATTTTGCTACAATTTTGAAACATAAGCATTTGGCTAAACTTACCTTCTATACTTTCACAGTTTTATTTAACTGTAATTGATGAGCATGATGTGGAAGCTTTAAGCGTAGTGTGGTTCTGTTATGAGCCGAAATTAAAAATGGAGGTCACGGAGCTTCTCAGTTGCATAACTAATTAACCTCTGCAGTATTTCTGTCTTTGCGGTGTCCTTTTAGGCACCTTAGGATAGGACATGAAAAGCCTTTGGATCACACAAAAGCTTTCGTGTTTTCTGTGACTGATGTATTCTTTTATTACTCATTTATTTACCCAGTGGGGGGTAATATCTCTCTCTCTGTCTAAGTTTGCTGAGGAATCCCCTACCGATACTCTTACCGTGACAAAATGACCTTGAAAAATCCTGTTGGCGGGCCCGTGAAGACTGGGATATTCCGGTTGAATTAAAAGGCAGAATTTCCTCCAGATGTGCATTCGCATCAAGTAATGTCACACACAAGGGTCAGATGGTGGAAGGTGCAGGAGAGGCAATGTGGGGCATGGGAGTGTGTCTGTAGGGGAGAAGGCTCTCTGTCCATTCACAATCTGCACTTATAAGGGCGCTGGAGAGTAGCCCAGGGCTACAGGATGCTCTAGCCATCCCTGACCAGGAACGCTTGATAGATAATAAATGCACAATGTATTAAGTCTTTCCTAGAGTGTTTGTTTTTTTTGGATTTTTTGCCCCTTTTTCTCACCAATTGTACTTAGCCAATTACCCTATTTTCCAAGCTGGTCGCTGCTCCACCCCCTCTGCCAATCCGGGAAGGGCTGCAGACTACCACATGCCTCCTCCGATACATGTGGAGTCGCCAGCCACTTCTTTTCACCTGACAGTGAGGAGTTTCACCAAGGGGACATAGCGTGTGGGAGGATCACGCTTTCGCCCCCAGCTCCCCCCCCCGAACAGGCACCCCGACCGACCAGAGGAGGCGCTAGTGCAGCAACCAGGACACATACCCACATCCGGCTCCCCACCTGCAGACATACGGCCGATTGTGTCTGTAGGGACGCCCGACCAAGCCAGAGGCAACACGGGGATTTGAACCGGTGATCCCCGTGTTGGTAGGCAACGGAATAGACCGCTAAGCTACCCGGATGGTTTTGCTTTAAACATTCATTCCTCCTCCCCTTTTAAGGGGTAGAAAACTAACCTTTTACTCCTTCCAGCCAAAAGCAAACCACTATAATTTGCTCAATGGATAATAGTAGAGGAACTAAGGCCTCTCGAGGTTTAGATGCTCTTGCCCGAGTTGGATCTCAGCACAACCATGTTTTTTCATAACTTCAATGTCTAGTTTTTGAAATGGATGGTTGTATAAAGATATTTTACTGCAAAATTAGTTTATTTGATTGATGTTTGAATCCTCCCCAAGACAGGAAATAGTGGAAATGTACGTAGGTCTCTCCAAAAGGGACAGCGTCTGCCTTGTCGCACAAATCTCTGGAAATAATGATCAGAATGTCACCAAGTTTGGGATGCATGTTCACAGACACTTATTGCCTACAGCAAGACAAAGATTTCATCAATACCTTTGCTCATCTTTGAAATTTATACACTTAAACACACATGAATCATAGGTAGAAATTGAATGGGAAATTAAAAGTCCAAAAGGTGTGTGTGTGTGTGTGTGTGTCTGTGTGTGTGTGTGTGTATATATATATATATATATATATATATGTATGTATGTATGTATGTCTATCATTATTAAAGTAAGGGGGGAGGCCAGTCACCAAAAAAATGTCATTGTTATGTATGTTATCTTACTATAAAAGTAGATTTGGGTGTCCAGAGCCTTCAGCATCTCAGGGCAAATCTCATCCACACCCAGTGCCCTGCCATTGAGGAGCTTCTTTTTGTTCTTCAATTTTCCCCCCGTTTTCTCCCCAAATTGTATCTGGCCAATTACCCCGCTCTTTTTTTCTTCTAAACTTATTTCTGATTTTTCCCTTGTTCTCCCAATTTAGTGGCCAATCGCTCCCTATTTTAGTTCAAACACCCACCCTCGTACTGCATGCGTTCGCCAACTGCATCTCTCCGGCCGGCAGTCTCGAAGGAGACGCCTCCCCACTTCCGTGACAAGGTGAATCCAGGCCGAACCACTGCTTTTTCCGACACACACACAGACGCATTCGTGTGATAAACACAAGCCGACTCCGCCCCCCTCCTGAAGGCAGCGTTGCCAGTTATTGCTGCGTCATCGAATCTGGCCATAGTCGGATCTGACGAGACCGGTGCGCGAAACCCGGTCCCTAGTGGGCAACTGTATCGACACAACCCCGCTCTTTTTGAGCCGTCCTGGTTGCAGCTCCACCCCTTCTCTGCCGATCCGGGGGGTGCCCCGACTGACCAGAGGTGGCGCTAGTACAGCGACCAGGACAAATACCCACATCCGACTTCCCACCCACAGACATGGCCAATTGTGTCTGTAGGGATGCCCGACCAAGCCGGAGGTAACACGGGGATTCGACCCGGTGATCCCAGGTTGGTAGGCAATGGAATAGACCGCTACGCTACCCGGACGCCCACTGAGGAGCTTCTTAACTACCTCAGAGACCTCTGTCAGGGATATGGGTGGGGCTTCCCCCAAGTCTTCAGACTCTACCTCCTCCACCGAAGACGTGTTAGCCGGATTCAGGAGCTCCTCAAAATGTTCTTTCCACCGCCCGACAACATTCTCAGTCTGGGTCAGCAGTTCCCTTCCCCGGCTGAACACAGCCTGAGTCAAGGCCTGCTTCCCCTTCCTGAGTTGCTGGATAGTTTGCCAGAACTTCCTTGAGGCCAACCAAAAGTCCTCCTTCATAGCCTTGCTGAACTCCTCCCACATCTGAGTTTTTGTTTCTGCGACTGCCGAAGCCACAGCCCTTCTGGCCTCCCAGTACCTGTCTGCTGCTTCAGGAGACCTCTGGGCCAACTAAGCCCGAAAGGCCTCCTTCTTCAGCCTGATGGCGTCCCTCACTGCCGGTGTCCCACAGGGGGTTCTTACGTTGCACCTCGACAGGCACTGATGACCTTATGACCACAGCTCCTATTTGCCGCATCTGCATAGAGGCTTTGATCATGGCCCTCTCAGACTCCATGTCCCCAGCCCCCCTCGGGATACATGAGAACTTCTTCTGGAGGTGGGAGTTGAAGACCTCATGGACAGGGGCCTCCGCCAGATATTTCCAGTTCACCCTCACTACACGTATGGGTTTTCCAGGTCTTTCCAGCAGCCTGCCCCGCCATCTGATCCAACTTACCACCAGGTGGTGATCAGTTGACAGCTCTGCTCCTCTCTTCACCTGAGTGTCTAAAACATATGGCTGCAGATCTGATGATATGACCACAAAGTCTATCATCAATCTTCGGCCTAAGGTGTTCTGGTACCAAGTACACTTATGAACTACCTTATGTTCAAACATGTCGTTTGTTATGGCCAATCCATGACTCGCACAGAAGTCCAATAACAAGGCACTGCTCAGGTTCCAGTCGGGGAGGCCGTTCTTCCCAATCACACCCCTCCAGGTTTCGCCATCATTGCCCACGTGAGCGGTGAAGTCCCCCAGCAGAACTATAGAGTCCCTAGGTGGAACCCTATCCAGGACAGCACCCAGAGACTCCAGCAACGCTGGGTACTCTAAACTGCTATTCGGTGCATAAGCACACACAACAGTCAGAGCCTCCCCCCAGTGACTCGCAGTTGTATAGAGGCAACCCTCTCATTCTCTGGGGAGAACTCCAACACGGCGACGGTCAACCGGGGACTTGTGAGTATCCCAACACCTGCCTGGTGCCTGTCACCTTGGCTAACTCCAGAAACGTAGAGTCTAGCCCCTCTACAGGAATTTGGTACCAGACCCCATGCTATGTGTGGAGATGAGCCCAATTAGATCTATTTGGTACTGCCCCAACTTTCGCACCAGCTCAGGCTCCTTCCCTGCCATAGAGAGGACATTCCATGTCCCGAGGACCAGTCTGCAATGCTGGAAGCCGGCACGCCCCGGTCCCCGCCTTTGCCTGCTGCCCGGCCTGCATTGCATCCTACCCTAATGTTCATCCCCGCGGGTGGTGGGTCCACGGAGTGGTGGCTCCATGTTGTTTTTTCGGGCTGGGCCTGACCGGGCTCCATGGGCCAAGGCCCGGCCACCAGACGCTTGTCGGCGAGCTCCCTTCCCAGGTCTGGCTCCAGGAGGGGGCGGCAGTTTCCCTTTTCCGGGTGAGGTGCTGTACAATAGTTGTAATTACTAAGGTTCCTGATTATGAACAGAAATGACACTTGATCCCAAATGCTTGGTACATACTATGGCTTGCAATTTTCCTTTCAAACCTACTCTGACTATATGATGCCTTGTTTCATTTAGCTCATGTCCTGTGTTGCTGGTGATGATTCTATATAGCAAAGTCTAAAGCGGCATGCTCCAGACTAGAGGTTTTCATTTGGTTTACGAGACCCACATTTGACCTCACCTGTGATGTCATATAACATTGGACATTATATTGAAAATAAGTGTTAAATAACAAGAGATCACCCCATCATTTTTAACATCAAAAATCATTCTAACTGTAATACCAGCTGATGTAAAATTTCTGGCTTTTACTTCTAAAATCAGATTCATTTTATTGAAATGTAAAATGCAAATGAGCTGAGCTGATGCCACAAAACTGCATATATGTTGTTGGTAATGGTGCTTAAAGGTACGGTTCGTAATGGCATGCAGTGCCATTGCTATGCGGAGTACTGCAACAACACAAAAGCTCTACTGACAAACAAGAAACATTGTGTATTTTTTTTTAGAAATAGAGACAACTGAACGCCTCAAAAGGATTTGAAAGCAATGCTGCATTGGCTCATTTTCTCATTTGTAAGAAATAAAGCAAACAACATTTAGGAAGTCTGACCAAAACAACAGCAGAAGTGAGGCAGACAGCCACTGTGTGCATCAGTTGCAGATTGCACCTTTAACTTTTGCAGAATCTTTTTCTATATCATGCTGATTTGCCTCAATGTATTTTCTATTTGTCCTAAATTTACTGCTACATATATCCACAACCCAGTCAGAGTGGTCCCTAAGCCCATTGTTGTCACAACCCACTTGTTGTGAAACGCTGTTCTAGACTGGACCTTAGGCATGATATGATTCCAAGAAAGGGTAGGGAATAAAAGGATCAGGGTCAACAAGAGCTAGAGGACAAGCCTGTATCTGGTTTAGCCGTATCTCCTGCAAAGGTTTTCTGCCATCTGCTACCAGAGGACTGGCTGTGACAAACCTAGAGTGGCACCGTGCATGACTTGAAGAACAATCTCTCCATAAATACCCCCTGCAGATACTCTCATATGAACAGTAATGTTTCACAAGGACAAATTAGTGGTTAAAATACCAGTGCTTCCCTCACTAGGACAGAGTGAACTGTATAACCAGGGGTCCTTCCATTTAGCTGCATACACAACACCCCTGCGCACCACATCTTGTCTGTGGCAAACAGACCCGCGTTGTTAGAAACTGTTGGATCAATGCAAAAATACTAAGCCACACATGCAGTCAGAAAAGATTGCGGCATGATGGATGCTTCAATACATTACGCTTAACGGGAACTTATATAAAAAGTAACCCCAGTAAAATCAAGCTAAATTGATTAATGATCCTCCCTTAACTCCACTACTCAAGATTTTGTTCTTTTATCAAGCTTGTGGTGCTGTCCTAGGGACTTGTTTCAAAAAATATGGTCAGATTTATTTATTTATTAATTTGGGTCACAGATTAGCCTCTAGCAAAACAAAACACAGTACAACCACTTACAATCGCAACATCCATCGCACTTTGTCCGTCTTGGGAGAGAGATTCCTCCTCTGTTGCTCTCCCTGAGGTTTCTTCCTATTCTTTCTCCCTGTTAAAGGGTTTCTTTAGAGAGTTGTTCCTCCTCCAATGTGAGGGTCTTATCTGATGTGAGGGTCTAAGGACATGATCTTGTTTTGCTTTAAAGCCCCTTGAGGCAAATTTGTAATTTATGATATTGGACTATATACATCAAATTGACTTGACTTCCTGTAATTGGTTATTTAGCTTGAATTGCCAAGAGTGACTTGTCAGGAACTTGGCTCTAGCTCAAATTTTGGGAGCGTGCAGTTTTACAAACGTTTTGGTCAAGTCAAATTGTTGGAATCCCAAGAAAGTGGACATTCTGAGGATCTGGTTATATTGTAGTTCTTATTCTTAATAGACTCAATGCAAGGACAGGGATCCCCCCCCCATGACCATGCTTGTGTACGTAAATCCTGTAGGCCATGCCAAATGGTTGCTCAAGAGTTTTATATGATTCTGACCCTGATTTTGAAGATCATGTTAATTAAGTTATACGGTCTTGTATCCTCCAGTCCATCTCAAAACTAGGGTTTCTTTGACCCTGACAGGATGATACATGCTTTTGTTTCATCTCGTTTGGACCACTGTAATTCTCTGTATTCACTCGTCTAAGCCAAAATTATCTCTCCTGTCTACCGCTTGTGCAAAGTGCAGTCAACTAAATCTAAGCGACATGATCTTATTACTCCAGGGTTCCCCAATTAGTTTACCCCAAGGGCCAAATTATGTCATGCATGCCAAGCCAAGGGCCAAAATGTCTGGGCTTTTTTTCCATTATGCCAGTTAAAATTGTTTTATGTGCAGATGTTGTTGCTGCTGTTATGATTATTGATATTATTATTATTATTATTACTAGTAGTATTAGTAGTAGTAGTTGTTGTAGTGGTGGTGGTGGTGGTGGTGGTAGTAATTTAGGCCTGGGATTCTTAAAGCCTGTGTTGAGAGTAACACAAGAAAAAATAATGCACTCTTGAAATAAAATGAGCCCAAAACCAACCATGTAATTATGGACAAATGGACAAAAATAAATGGATGTTCATTCACCAGTCAGTGAGAGAAGTGAGACTGATGGGATGAGGCAATCCTTCTGATGTCGAGTCTGTATTCTGTTGTGGCAAGCCTGGGGCACTGGCCAAGATGTGCACTGGAGAGTCTGTCTCTTTCCTGGTTCTTGATTGAGTTGAATAAAGAAAACAATGACTCACATATGTACGTGGAGCATTGCAGCAGCTCTCATGTTTTTGAATTGGGCTTGGGGAACTACGGTGATCCAAAAGACACTCACTCCAACGTCCTTGTGTTGCAGAGTGCTTTGAACAAATTAGATGCTCCCATCTCCAAGACCTCCATCTGAAGAGTTGCCTCATCTGCAGTCCACTGGCCTTCAGCCTAAACAGAGGACGGCTGGTTCAGGAAGAGGAGGATGTCACCTGAGAGGTTAGGGGAGCTTTCAAATCGTTCCTTGACGTTTTCTGCCGGGCTCATCACAAAATCTTTCATCGCTGGATCTTCCATTTTGTTCTTCTCGCAATGCTCCCGCAGATGTGAAAAGTGCAACTTTCTCTCTTTCGAAAAGGTTCAGCTTTCACTGGAAAGCTTCAACCGCCTCGTACACGTCTGCAACAGTGTTGTTCTTGCCTTGTATTTGCAGATTAAGGTGATTTAGATGAGACATGATGTCAAACAAAAAAATCACATATGCCATCACCTTATTGTCATTTAAAAACCTCTGATATTCTTGGGCTTTTTGGCTTCACAGTCCAGATAAAAATGACCCAAGCTCCTCGCGCAGGTCGCACACCCTCTCCAACACACGGCCTTTGCTCAGCCAGTGAACATCATCATGCAGCAAAAGATCCTTGTGTTCTTCTGACTTTTCCTCCAGCAGTACTCTGGAAAGGTGATGTTGCAGACTAGAACTCCCGCGAATGAAATTGACCAGTCTCGTCACAGTATCCATCGCCTTTTTCATTTCCCCACACAGTTTAGTGCACAACACTGATTTGTGAATAATGCAATGAAATGCTAAGAGCGCTGGGTTGACAGCGGCAAGCCTGCTTACCAAGCCCTTACGTTGTCCCACAATTGACGGTGACAATGGACACAATTTTGCTCATATCCAAACCATTCTTCTCAAAGAACTGTGTTAGTTCATTAAAGATGATTTCCCCAGTTGTGCACCCAGGCAGAGGAAGCAGACAAAGTAGCTCTTCCCAAAAGGTCCATCCGTCCATCCATCCATCCATTATTGTAGCCACTTACCCTGCTCCCAGGGTCGCGGGGATGCTGGAGCCTATCCCATTAGTCATTGGGCGGCAGGAGGGGAGACACCCTGTACAGGCCGCCAGTCCATCACAGGGCCCATCAAAAATCTTGCAAACACATGTACCTGTGCCATATTGGTTTCGTCACAGGACGAGTCTATGGCTTCTGCTTTCTTGAAATCGGGGAGTAGATTGGAAAAACACTCCTCCGCCTAAAAGTTCTACTCTTCTTGTTGCCGTGTTAGCCAACAGTTCATCTGCTTTAATAGCTCCAAAACCGTTTTCTAGTTTTTCTCACCATGACTTAAAACTTTGCGAACCATATCGACTGCACACGTTTTAACCAACTCAACATTGATGATGCAGCTGTTGCACTCTCTTGTGCCGATGTTAATTTACAGACAGTAGCAACGGAGTGCTTGTATGATGTCATCATATTTGCTCTTTTTTGTTTGCGGTGATCTGATTTCGTAGGGTAGTTGGCAGCATGCATAGTGTTGAAGTGTTGCTTGGGAGTATCTGTTTTGCAGACAGCTACGGTCAGCATGCATATCAAGCATGTCGGTTTAGCCTTGGCGTGTTCTGGTAAAATAAAACAAAACTGATGAGTCCAGTCAGATTTGAACTGACGGTTTTCCTGGTCAACTTTCTGCTTTTTCGTGCAGGCCATGTTCTGGGTTTAGGACAGTTATTGATTATCTGTGACTTAGCTGGTGAGTGGCTCTGTCTAGTCAAGGACCATGGCGAGCGCGGAGTACGTCTTACGTCTACGTACACTCTATGACATAGTGTAAGTGTATGGTGTGGGGGGAGGTAAAAATAAAGTAAAGCAGCACGCACTTTATTTCACATGTTGCACACTTTATTTCACATGTTATGACAGGCGCGTTAGTGCCAGTGGGTCGACGCGGGCCAGACATTTGGCTCTCACGGGCCGGGTGGCATGCTGGAGTATGACATCTCACCCAAGTGCTGCTTGAGAATTCTGCAGATTAGATCTGGGTGATTAACGTGGTCTAGTGATGGACTGCTGCGCAAACTAACCCTCACCGCCTCCATGGCCCTGTCCCTGAGTCTGTACATAATCTCCTCAGACTGGTCTGTGTGCTTGATAGTCCTTCTCCTCATCTACATCCCCACCATGTCAACCCACTCCTGAATGTCACACTTATCTGACCCATCTCCGCTGAAGGCTGGTGGATCTTTGGCATCAGATTCCACGATAACATTCACTTGTGATAGGTCTTGGTTTGTACCCTGGATGTTGGAATCCCTAAACACACTACGAGACCGGGAGGGCTGAGAAGCTTTACCAAAACCACCCTCAGTCAGTAGCCTGGTTGTAACCGAGTCACCTGTCTGCTTGCCTGACTCCTCCATCAGCACACCTAACTCTCTAGTTGCATCACCTGAGACCCTTGGTGTGGGTGTGCTTGGTGGCATATTCACGTTGTGTTCACCTGTACAAGCATCGCTGTGTATGACATCATCAAGAGCAACGAAACCATGCTCTGAGCTGGGGTCTGTGAGGTGAACAGAGCTTTTAGGCCTAGCGCCATTGTAATCTACACTGGCATCAACACCCTCTGCCATTTCCTGCATGAACCTTCCCCAGAACACATCAAATATATACAGAACAAGGGAAAATGTTCTATACTTGATGAGGAAACAGCACTAAACACAGCTGAGACTGAGAATTGCACTCTCAAAGCTAAAACATGTGGTATCGCACAGTTATGACTTGGGTAATTGTGCCCTCGAAACAATTAACTAAATCACTGTGAGGACGATGTGACTTGAAGAAATCCATCCATCCATTATCCAACCCACTTAGTCCGCTCTCAGGGTTGCGGGGATGTTGGACCCTATCGCGGCAGTCATCGGGCGGCAGGCGGGGAGACACCCTGGACAGGCCGCCAGTCGACCACAGGGCCGGCTGACACACACACAGACACACACACACACACCTAGGGCCAATTTAGTATGGCTGATTCACATGACCTGCCCTGTGACGGTCTGGCGGCCTGTCCAGGGTGTCTCCCCGCCTGCCGCCCAGTGACTGCCGGGATAGGGTCCAGCATCCCTGTGACCCTGAGAGCAGGATAAGCGGCTTGGATAACGGATGGATGGATGGATTCACCTGACCTACATGTCTTTGGACTGTGGGAGGAAAGCGGAGCCCCCGGAGGAAACCCTCGCAGACACGGGGAGAACATGCAAACTCCACACAGAGGACGACCCGGGACAAAAACCCAAGGTTGGACTACCCCGGGGCTCGAACCCAAGACCCTCTTGCTGTGAGGCGACCGCGTTAACCACAGCGCCACCGTGCCGCCCGACTTGAAGAAATGTATCCTCAAAATAAAAATGAAAAAATTATTTATTAGTTTTTATTTTATTTTGTTGCTTTACTGTTTGTGCTTGTCGGACCCACTGTAGTGCCTATCTACATAGCATCTGAATTATCACAGTTATAATTGCAGTTCTTTTTGTTATGACTAAGGCTCCCTCTTAACCAGAGCATCACCAGAGCATCGCACAAAAGGCATCACTTCACATCTTGTCCCGTCTGTGGGAGGGAGTGGTGACGGAGCACTTGGCCAGGCCCGGCCAAATGGAAGTAAACACTGTGGGTTACACAGCGGAGTCACGTGACTGCAGTGTTGCAGTGCTGGGCCGGGGATCCTGCAGGAGCTTGCAGCATTCTTCTTGGCTTCCTGCCCTTTTTTTGGCTTGGCGTATCCACACTATACTGCTCCACACATATGAGTGTGTACACCCACACACATATACACACACACACACACACACACACACTCTGTTAATACACTGTTATGTCACCCTGCCACTCCAGCCGCCCTCCCCCCACAGGTCTGTTTAATGGAGATTGGATTTAGACCTGGCAGAACATATGCCCTGACAATAGGGGATTTGTTTCCTCTTCTCCTGCCTCTGCTGAGACGGTTAAAGCTGTATCCAGTGAAACATGTCCGCTAATCCTCTGGCACAGGTGCAGATGGGGATATTGAGCATCGTAGTCAGCCGGTGTTACCCCCTTCCCAGAGACACCATGTCCTTCTGTAAACCCGTCGTAAAAGGTGTCTTGCAGCGCTCCTTCACATCCCCGTCAGCGTACTGAAACATTCGGAGGCGACTGCCTTCCCGGATACTGTTCCTTTCCAGATACTACGTAGGATGGCGTTCAGTCTCGAGGCCTGGGCAGCAAGGCTTACTGCCCTGTGAGGGCGTCGGTGAAATGGACGCGTGAATCCACAGCTACCACGCTCGGTACAAGAGTCCGTTTTCATTTGAATGGCCTCCATGGCAGCCCTGTAGTGGACCATATGTGGAATCTTTCTGCCAGCGTTCCCTGCCGCTCCTGACTGCAGCCCGTGTTTCGTATGCAGGCGTGTCTGCAACGAGCAATATTGTTTTCTTGTAAAGAAATAATAAAACCGCTTGTAAGAACAGTCCGAGTCATAATTAATGAATTGTGTTGTTGGACGTGAATACTGAATATTTAAAATTCAAGAAATGCCCCAGTTAATTTGCATGATAAGGAATCAGACAGCAGTCTTACTAGCTAACCCTGAGGCCAAGCTGACGAAAACCTGCATCACACAATATGTCCTTTCACAGGGGTCTGTCCCCTTTTCATGCATTGCTGTGTGATGTGAGACTCATATGATGTGTTGTCCTCCTCTTTTCTCCCTCAGAGTTCCATTCAGATCACGTTTGACTCGAGTCTCAAGATAACGCCCTCTGCTGCGATAGACAGCGTGACCTGCACCGACCAGTCACCACACCGCATGGTAGGTCCAGTCTTTCTGATCCAGCCGCCACAAATAGTTAACCGCAGGACGTTGAGTCAGTTCAGCTGGACACGACGTTTATTGAGAGAAACGTTTCATCGCTCATCTGAGGGCCCAGACACGCCAAACTGACTAGCGGCGACCAGGGCCCACTGTTGCGTCGCCTCGCGTCGCCTGCCGTCCGGGCCAAACGGTAGCACTTGAACACAGCGCAAAGACGACAGCCAACGGCCAACTAGCGTGTACGTTCTGCACCGATTCGCTAAGCTGAACAGCCAATCAGAGTGTTCTCTCTCACCAACGGGCTCCGCCGATTCAACATGCAGAATCGACCGAAAAGCTGCTGACAGGAGTCCGACTAGTGCCGACGGTGCGGGACACGCCGCAAAAACTGGGGTCACAGATGCTCACCGACGGTCCGACATTGGCCGATGGCCGACCATCGGCCTGGTCTGTCAGGGCCCTAAGTGACCTCTTCAGTCTCAACTGACTACAGGTATCCCCACCCTTACAAACAATACAGTTGCATAACGACCGAAACCAATGATCGGTTTCATATGCAAATTATCATGACCATTAACTACTAGATGTGTACTATTCATGTGTACTACTCAGAGGATTTGGGAATAGTTGCGATCACAGCATTGTATGATGACAGATTATAATAATAATGATAATTAATAATAAAAAACTTTATTTATAGCGCACCTTTCTAAACAACGTGACAAGGTTCCCTACACAACAGGATAAAATAATACACATAGTCAAGATGCATCCATCCATTATCCAAACCGTTCATCCTGCTCTCAGGGTCATGGGGATGCTGGAGCCTATCCCAGCAGTCATTGGACGGCAGGCGGGGAAACACCCTGGACAGGCCACCAGGCCATCACAGGGCCATGCTCAAGATAAAACAACAAAATATAATGAAAATATAGGACATAATATCAGATCCGCTCCACAGAACAAGGTAAAACATGGTCAGGATAAAGTAACAAAAACGTAATTAAAACATAGAGAATTGGAGCCGATAACACGAGGATTATGATTAAAAACAATTCAAACAAGGTGATAAAAGGAAAAATATGACGATATAAAGGATTAAAAATGTAAAATTATAAAAGTATACGACGTAAACAACATAAAAATCTAAAAATAGATAATAAAATTGCACAACAACGGATTTACTATAAAAGAAAGTTTTAATAAGATGTACTCTTAGCCCCCCCCCCCCCCCCGTTCAGGGATGGTCGTTCCGTCTTCACATAGATGGCCTCTTTGACTCCCTGTTCAAACCAGCGTTCCTCCCTATCAAGGATGTGCACATCCTCATCCTTGAAAGAGTGACCACTGGTCTATAGATGGTGTAGACTGTGGAGTCCTGGTCTATAGATGGTGTAGACTGTGGAGTCCTGGTCTATAGATGGTGTAGACTGTGGAGTCCTGGTCTATAGATGGTGTAGACTGTGGAGTCCTGGCCTGATGTGTTAGATCTCCTATGTTGTGTCATCCTCTTGGCCAGCATCTGTTTGGTTTCCCCCGAGGTACAAGTCACGGCAATCCTCCTGGCATTTAACAGGGTACACCATATTGCTCTGTTCGTGCCTGGGGACCCGATCCTTGGGGTGGATCAACTTCTGGCGCAGCGTGTTTTGGGGTTTGAAAGCAACTGATATGCGGTGTTTAGAAAATACAAGTCTCAACTGTGCCAACACTCCTGCTGGTCGTTATGCCACTGTATTGTTTTTAAGGGTGCGGGCACCTGCAGTCAGCTGAGACTGAAGAGGCAATTTAGATGAGTGATGAAATGTTTCTCTCTCAATAAACGTGTCCAGATGAACTGATTCACCTTTCTGTGATTTTATTTCCTGGATTATTGAGCACGCATCAAGACACAAATAGTTAAGTTCGTTACACCTGCAATAGACACGTTATCATTTTCTAAACAAGCATCATTAACAGCCTACCTAGCAATATGTGACATTTGATGTGAACATTTTACCCAGTGTGGGATGTTGGATGCAGATTTTCATGCATTTTCTTCTAGAGCCCGACTGATATTGGATTTTTAGGACCAACACTGATTTCTATATTTGTGGATTTAAAAATTTGATAATGATATATCAGATGCAGGGATCGCTGGTTCGAATCCCCGTGTTACTGCTGGCTTAGTCAGGTGTCCCTACAGACACAATCTGCGGGTGGGAAGCCAGATGTGGGTATGTGTCATGGTCACTGCTGTGACCATGACACTCTGGTCAATCAGGTTGCCTGTTTGAGGGGGAGGGGGAATAGCGTGATCCTCCCACACGCTACGTCCCCCTGGGGAAACACCTCACTGTCAGGTGAAAAGAAGCAGCTGGCGACTCCACATGTATTGGAAGAGACATGTGGTAGTTTGCAGCCCTCCCCGGATCGGCAGAAGGGATGGAGCAGCGACCAGGACGGTTCGGAAGAGCGGGGTAGTTGGCCAAGTACAATTGGGGAGAAAAGGGGGGGGGGATAAATGATATATCAGAAGGTATTCTTTTTTTCTTCCAGAAACACATCTATATATATGTGTATATGTATATGTGTGTGTGTGTGTGTGTGTGTGTGTGTGTGTGTATATATATATATATATATATATATGTGTGTGTGTGTGTGTATATGTATATGTATGTATATATGTGTATATATATGTATATATATGTGTATGTATGTATGTACACTACCGTTCAAAAGTTTGGGATCACCCAAACAATTTCGTGTTTTCCATGAAAAGTCACACTTATTCACCACCATATGTTATGAAATGAATAGAAAATAGAGTCAAGACATTGACAAGGTTAGAAATAATGATTTGTATTTGAAATAAGATTTTTTTTACATCAAACTTTGCTTTCGTCAAAGAATCCTCCATTTGCAGCAATTACAGCATTGCAGACCTTTGGCATTCTAGCTGTTAATTTGTTGAGGTAATCAGGAGAAATTGCACCCCACGCTTCCAGAAGCAGCTCCCACAAGTTGGATTGGTTGGATGGGCACTTCTTTGAGCAGATTGAGTTTCTGGAGCATCACATTTGTGGGGTCAATTAAACGCTCAAAATGGCCAGAAAAAGAGAACTTTCATCTGAAACTCGACAGTCTATTCTTGTTCTTAGAAATGAAGGCTATTCCATGCGAGAAATTGCTAAGAAATTGAAGATTTCCTACACCGGTGTGCTACTCCCTTCAGAGGACAGCACAAACAGGCTCTAACCAGAGTAGAAAAAGAAGTGGGAGGCCGCGTTGCACAACTGAGCAAGAAGATAAGTACATTAGAGTCTCTAGTTTGAGAAACAGACGCCTCACAGGTCCCCAACTGGCATCTTCATTAAATAGTACCTGTTAGAGCCTGTTTGTGCTGTCCTCTGAAGGGAGTAGTACACACCGGTGTAGGAAATCTTCAATTTCTTAGCAATTTCTCGCATGGAATAGCCTTCATTTCTAAGAACAAGAATAGACTGTCGAGTTTCAGATGAAAGTTCTCTTTTTCTGGCCATTTTGAGCGTTTAATTGACCCCACAAATGTGATGCTCCAGAAACTCAATCTGCTCAAAGAAGTGCCCATCCAACCAATCCAACTTGTGGGAGCTGCTTCTGGAAGCGTGGGGTGCAATTTCTCCAGATTACCTCAACAAATTAACAGCTAGAATGCCAAAGGTCTGCAATGCTGTAATTGCTGCAAATGGAGGATTCTTTGACGAAAGCAAAGTGTGATGTAAAAAAAAATCTTATTTCAAATACAAATCATTATTTCTAACCTTGTCAATGTCTTGACTCTATTTTCTATTCATTTCACAACATATGGTGGTGAATAAGTGTGACTTTTCATGGAAAACACGAAATTGTTTGGGTGATCCCAAACTTTTGAACGGTAGTGTATATATACATATAAAAAGAGAAAGTGTATGTTTGTATGTTCGCTTAAAACTCCAGAAATACTCACTGTAGAACAAAAAGAAAGGTATCTTTAGAATCGGCACTTTCCAAGGATTGCACAGTTCGAAAAATATTTCAAAACCCAGGTAAAAATTTTATTTATTTGTGAAAGAGTCATTCCAACGATGCTTCGTGGAGACGTCCGGCAAATCCTTCCAGTGGTCAAGGGAGGCACTACACTTAACACTGTCAATGCTAGCCTGAAGGCACGCGACGTGGTTTACCCTGAGACGCTTGAGCACTGATTGATTAATACACACATTGGCAAAGAAGCTTGATGAATGGATTGAAAATTATGACACTCGAAGCTTTTCGTTAATAACATTCGTTTATTCGACATTCGTTTGTCATGTGTATCATTATCATAAATTATCCTATATTTCATCATCGATTATATCGTGTTGGTTGTTTTGGTGAGAACATTTTCCCCGGGCAACGCCGGGTACTTCTCTTAGTAACATAAACAAAGGTTTCCCTAACATTTTTCATGCGTAGTTATTTAAGAGTCCTCACCAAGATAACACGACATAGTGCGGTTTAAAATAAACTCATTGATATGAACTGGCTAGAGAGAAATACAAGTTGATATTTCTGGTGAAGTAGAGATGACATTCTCACAAGTGCTTTTCACGTTACACCTTCTATTCACACGAATTAGTTAACGATACTTTCCCATTGAATGTCAAAAAACACTAAGATGTTAGTTAAGGGGGAAAACTCCGGGGAGAGTGTGTATTTTTGGAGCAACAGACCTTCGAAGCAGTGGACTTCTGTTTTCAGGATCATGGGCTGTCGGGCAAATGGGCTTTTGGGGTTTCGGAATAACGGGCCGTCAGAACAATGGGTAGTCCCCAAACCAGGCATGGCTGACATGAAGTTTGTCAGGTTTATTTAGGCTAAGAGAAGAAGCGATATAGGGATATTTATCATTATTGTTATCGGCACTCGCCAATTGTCGGGCTGACGGTGGCCGGTAGGAACATTTTGACGTATCGCCCAACCCTAGTGTGCTTGTTTCTGTGCGCTGCTGATCTTGCACACTACTGGGCCTGTCAGCCTGATTTTTGTTGTCCACAGTTATGACTGTGTGATGGAGGACTTCTCGTGGTTGCTGTAATTCAAAACCTTTGACGAACCTGTTGTGTACAGTAATTGAGTTCTAACTCCTCGGCTGGTTTTTTGCCCAAGTCTGAGCACCAGAGAAGGGGAGATATGCAGCCAGTGGCTCCGTATTTCCCCTTCTCTCGGTAGATGAAAAAGGGGTGGTTTATCACAAAGTCCAAGCCACAGAGAAGGGGAGATCCGCCTGGGGGGATCTGCACTCTAGTTAGTGCACTTCTCTAGTTTAAGTAATGTATTTCACGTGAAAATGATTAACTTACCATTAACACAGGTGATCTCCGTTGTGGGCTACTCTGCTCGACTCTGCTTCGGTTGTTCGATTGTTGTGATTTGAAAGTGCTTGAGTGCTCTGACAGGCGCCCACAGATAAAATGTGTCATTAGTATTATTGTTATTATCATTATTATTACCATTTGTGGCATGTTGACAACAGTGGAGTTACAAACTATGCAGCGACAACGCTCATAACATGGTTGAAGGATCCATCTTCCGTCTCCATTTCTTTTTTGATTGTCATTTATCGGCCGTTATCAACGCTGATACCAAATTATCTGCAATTAGCTGATATCGGCCGATAATATTGGCACGCTGATTTATCGGCCGGGCTCTATTTTCTCCATGTTGACTAGCTGGTAGCCTTAATATTTGAATTGAACTGATTCTAAAATCCAACAGACTTTAAAAAGCAAGATAAGTGTTTCCCCCACCCAGTTGGAGTGTCTACTTAGGTCAGAGCAAACTGGCAAATGCACCTCTGTTTGAATCCGATATCTGTCTTGACGAGATAATAAAAAAGGGGTACTTAATAAAATATAAGTACTTGGGCGTTCAGGTGGTGTGGCGGTCTATTCCGTTGCCTACCAACACGGGGATCGCCGGTTCAAATCCCCGCGTTACCCCCGGCTTGGTCGGGCGTCCCTACAGACACAATTGGCTGTGTCCGCGGGTGGGAAGCCGGATGTGGGTATGTGTCCTGGTCACTGCAGTAGCGCCTCCTCTGGTCAGTCGGGGTGCCTGTTCAGGGGGGAGGGGGAACTGGGGGGAATAGCGTGATCCTCCCACGCGCTACGTCCCCCTGGCAAACCTCCTCACTGTCAGGTGAAAAGAAGCGGCTGGCGACTCCACATGTATCGGAGGAGGCATGTGGTAGCCTGGGTGGAGGCAGCAACCAGGACGACTCGGGACAGTGGGGTAATTGGCTGGATACAACTGGGGGGGAAAACGGGAAAAAATCCAATCAATCAATCAATGAAATACCCCTGTCCTTATTTTTGTAGCTGCATGCACACCCTCACCAACTACTCTGAATGTATTTAAAATGTGACATTGCCACAACGATGACCAAACTGGGACCGCTTCAGCAGTGTTGCTCAGCCTAGGGAACACATTTCAACAGCTTTCTTCATTAGCGCAGGAGTAATTTGTTTGTGGGTAGTCGTTTGTTACTTGTGTGTGTGTTTTTATGTGTGCTTGCACGCGTCTTTCTGAACAGATGGAAGGAGGGACGCATCACACTTCCTCTGCTGGTCTGGTCTCATATCACAGTCAGGACGCTGCTTCATGTTAGCAGACCGCTCTGGTGCTTCTGCTGTAGTGTGTATTTCCTTGCTCGTTTCAGGTTTTACAGTGTTTATGCAGGGTGGACGCGGTGACATTTCCAGTGACTGTCACCCAGCAGTCCCCGGCCGCTGTTTCCATGGACACCTACCACATCACGATAGAGCCCATGGTAGCACAGGTACAATAACACCATCTGGATTTTGTGTTTTGCAAATTTAAGTGTATGGCTTCTCGAACAACATGGACGCCAAGGTTTCATTTGCATTGTTATTCAAAGGTACATATGATTTGCATGTAATTACATGCATTCCTTTCGCCATTGTATGTCACGTGACACGTCAGTCGTTTATCCCGGTCTGACGTAGATCACAGAACTCCAGTTTTTGGTATGTGTATGTGTGAATCAAGAGACGTGGGGAGCGTGTGTCTTTCTGACAAGTTTTCCATGTCTGCATCCACTTGTGTGTCCCTACCAACTGTCTGCTCCCATCAGCTGACGGTGTGTTTGGAGGAGCTGGAGGAGGAGGGGCTGCTGGTGTCCTGGACCCTCTTCAAGCAGCCAGTGTTTGCCCTGACTGTCTCTTCATGCAGGCTGCAGAGACAGGTTCGACAGCCCCCCCTACTGTTTACACTAATATGTTAGTTTATTTATTTGTGATACTGGGCTATACAAATAAAGTTGACTTGGGTTTTATGCCATTCCACTGATTTGCACATGTTGGTTTATTATGTTTGCCCCTCTGTTCTTCCAGGGCAGTGACGGCATGGCAGATCTGAACACGATTAAAGAACTGGTGGAGGACACTCTGTTTAGCACCCAACCCGCCATGGTCCTCAACCTCAAGACCAGTGTGTCTGATCTTATGGTGAGGAACATTCTCAGCCTTCTCAAATGAAAGTCTTAGCGCTGGGGAGGTACTTCCTGCTTATTTTTAGTGAGAAAATCAACTTCAGCTACTGAGAACCTGTCTAACAAGGGCCTAGTTTTTAGAATAAATGCACGGCCGTGGCTGCATGATGGGTCCTCTCCTGCAGGGATTTGGCTTTTCAGATCGATGTCCTCTCCTCCACTTATTCATAGGTCCCCACAGATCATCTGCATGGGGGATCGAACTCCGTATTACAGAATGTTGCTGTTCGACGGCTGCTGCTGCGGCAGCTCAGGGTAACCTGCCACAAAGGTCAGCTTTTTTTTCCTTCAGCTTCAGCTATCACCCAGCCAGTAACATCCAGCCAGTAACATCCAGCCAATAACATCCAGCAAATAACATCCAGCCAGTAACACCCGGCCAATAACATCCAGCCAGTAACATCCAGCCAATAACATCCGGCCAATAACATCCAGCCAGTAACATCCAGCAAATAACATCCAGCCAATAACATCCAGCCAGTAACATCCAGCAAATAACATCCAGCCAGTAACATCCAGCCAATAACATCCAGCCAGTAACATCCAGCAAATAACATCCAGCCAGTAACATCCAGCCAATAACATCCAGCCAGTAACATCCAGAAAATAACATCCAGCCGATAACATCCAGCCAGTAACATCCAGCCAATAACATCCAGCCAATAACATCCAGCCAGTAACATCCAGCAAATAATATCTAGCCAGTAACATCCAGCCAGTTATATCCAGTCAATAACACCCAGCCAGTAACACCCAGCCAATAACATCCAGCCAGTAACATCCAGCCAGTAACATCCAGCAAATAACATCCAGCCAATAACATCCAGCCAGTAACATCCAGCCAATAACATCCAGCAAATAACATCCAGCCAGTAACATCCAGCCAATAACATCCAGCCAGTAACATCCAACTTGTAACATCCAGCCAGTAACACCCATCCAATAACATCCAGCCAATAACATTCAGCCTATAACATCCAGCCAGTAACACCCAACCAATAATATCCAGCCAGTAACATCCAGTCAGTGGCTCAATGTTAACTAGGTTGGGACTGTGTCAGTGACTGACAAATGGCTAACCAACCTCCATCATAAAGCAATAGAGGCATTACTTTGGCTTTACAAAGAGTCATGTGAATAGCTTTATTGGGTTATTGATACACACATTTTTTGCTCCACCCCCTCTGCAGCCCTCCCTGGCTCGGCAGAGGGGGTGGAGCAGAGACTGGTACAGCTCAGAAGAGTGGGGTGATTGGCCAAGTATAATTGGGGAGAAAAAGGGTGAAAAATACAGGGAAAAAAAAAGAATGGCTGCCTTCCAAGCAGCTGACCCGGGTTCGATTCCCAGTCAACGCACTCATAGGTCAGCACAGTGGCGCAGTGGTTAGCGCTGTCGCCTCACAGCAAGAGCTTCCTGGGTTTGAACCCCAGGGTTCTGCAACCTTGAGGGTCATCCCAGGTCATCCTCTGTGTGGAGTTTGCATGTTCTCCCCGTGTCTCCGTGGGGTTTCTCCGGGTGCTCCGGTTTCCCCCGCCATCAAAAATGACATGCATGTTAGGGTTTACACTCCTGTCTGTGCCCCTCAGCAAGGCATGGCAAGATGAGCTGGAGTTGGTCCCCGGGTGCTGCACAGCGACTGCCGGCTGCTCCTAGCTACACAGCTAGGATGCATGATGATGAAATGCAGAGCATAATTTCTCTACGGGGACCAATTAAGTATCTCAAAATGAAAAAAAAAAATTACAAATACGAAAGAAGAAATGATTGGACATGCTTGCTTGAGGAAGGGCTAACATAACACCAATCATTCAAAGAAAGAATATGTACGCAGAATGTATAGAAACTGGGTCATCTCAAAACCACATAAACCCTTTAATTGATATAATGCCTTTAACGGGTTACTCTCAGGAAAAAGGTTGTTGGTTTGCTGTAAACATGTTGGATGTGTGTCTGCAGATCTGTGGTCCAGGCCAGGGGAGCTGTGCTGTGTGCTGAGCCTTGACCCGCCCACCACGGAAAAGAGAACCCACTTCCTGCCCGTCCCGAGTAACACTGCCGCCTCGCTGGAATGGAACAAAGACATCACTCTGTAAGATGGTGTCTGCAGAATCCATCTGCAATCGATTTGCCACACATGCCCCTACTCACATTTACATTAGAGGCAATATTCACGCAGGAAGTTATTTCTCTGATCACAGGCCAGTTGATTCATTTTTGTAGTCTACTGACCACTCAAAGCTCTTTACAGTGTACGCCTCACATTCACACACTGATGGCAGAGGCTGCCATGCAAGGCGCCAAGCTGCTCATCAGGAGCAGTTGGGGGTTCAGTGTCTTGCTCAATGGCACTTTGACATTCTCTCTGAAGGAGCTGGGGGTTGAATCAGTGACCTTTCTATTACTGGACGACCAACTCTACTTCCATAGCCACACTGCCCCTCTCTGTAAAATTCAAAATGATGCCCAACGGTGTTTCAGTGATGTCTGGCATCAGCACAAGTTAACCTGCGTAGAAGTGATGAGGAATATCCATCCATCCATTATTCGAACCGCCCATCCTTGCTCAGGGTCACGAGGATGCTGGAGCCTATCCAAGCAGTCATTGGGCGGCAGCCGGGGAGACACCCTGGACAGGCCGCCAGGCCATCACAGGGCCAACACACACACATTCATACCTAGGGACAATTTAGTATGACCGAGTCACCTGACCTACATGTCTTTGGACTGTGAGAGGAAACCAGAGCTCCCAGAGGAAACCCACGCAGACACGGGGAGAACATGCAAACTCCATACAGAGGACCTCCCCGGACGACCCCCAAGGTTTAGACTACCCCGGGGTTCGAACCCAGGACCTGCTTGCTGTGAGGCGACTGCTAACCACTGCACCACCGTGCTGCCCATGACTAGGGATATTACAACTTATTACAACATAGCTGCACAAACGAATCCAGAGAACCACTATCCATTATTGGATTAGGCGTAACTTTCACAAGCTGCTTCAATTACAGTAAATCTGATTTTGTGGCTGCAGCATGTTTACTCGGAGCCTTTGTGTTTGGAATGGATTGTGTACTTTATGGGAGCATGCAGATCTGAACCAGGAAGTGTTTTCATATTTCTGTAAAATAACCACAGCCACTCTCACAGTGTCCACCAAGTCTGGTCTCTGGTTCACTGTAAGTGGATCATCAACACTTATCGCAATTTATTAGACTCGATCAGAAAGTGTGTTTTTTTATGGTGTTGTTTGCCTTTAAGTGTAACGTTGCTGTTTTCTGTGTGTTAAGGGATTTAGGCCCAGACACCAAAGAGCTGAGAATAAGACTTCTGGAGCGGAGCAGGAAGCGGGAACGTAAGGCACTACTCAATACTAATTTACTGCTGGCTACCGCTCAGAGACCTCATCAGCACTATCGCCCTGCTCTATTGTGGACATCCTGCGTATCTGTTTCAGCATGAGATCATCCTGAAACAGACACGCAGAATGTCCACAACAGTGCCTTGCGAAAGTACCCAACCCCCTTGACAGTCATCACTAATTTCTGGATTATAAAAGATACTCACACATCTGTTCCTGAACAATATTATTTTTGTGAGCCCATAAGATCTAACAGCATGTTCCCAAAGCCAAAATAAGTTATGTTTCGCTGACTTTTTGTAGATAAATTAAAAACTAAAATATGGTGCATAAGTATTCAACCCCTTGTGCTCGGAAGTTTACACAAATGACAAATTATTCCTAAAACAAACTCAGGTTAACACAATTCGACATAATTAGTGTGCGCCTGTAAGATATTAAAGTAACGGTCTGGTTTATGGGTATAAAAAGCACTTTGTGTGAAGTTCATTAGCCGGGCGTGAACTCCATCAGAAAGTGAAGGCAGAGGAGCAGAATACTGAAGTAAGAGACAAAGTGATTAAAATGCCGAAGGCGGGAAAGAGATACAAAACAATATCCCAGTGTTTGGATGTCCCACGGAACACTGTTGGATCCATTGTCAGGAAGTGGAAGCTGGATCGCACCACCCAGACACTTTGTAGGACAGGCCGTCCCTCAAAGCTAAGTGTCCGAGCAAGATGTGGGCTGGTGAGGAAAGCCACAGATCATCCTGCAATCCCTTTGAAGGATCTCCAGAGGTCAGTTGCTGAAACTGGAGTAAATATACATGAGTCAACCATATCACGGGCTCACCATAAATATGCCTGTATGGGGGGTGGCAAGAAAGAAGCCGTTGCTCAAAACTATGCATATCAAAGCACGCTTGGAGTTTGCTACCGAGCATGAGAAAGACCCAGTTAGGATGTGGGTAAAGGTTTTGTGGTCAGATGAGATGAAAGTGTTGTGGTTCAGCCCCCTGCTCGGCCCTCTGGCTCCACCGTGAGGTCACGAAGCACACCTCCGTCATCTGTCTCTGAAACACCAAGCACGTCTGCAGGCCCTCAAAGAGTGTCGCGTAGACGCAGTCAACAACAACGCACCTGTCTACAATCTACAACCACCAGACCTGCGAGTGATCAGCTCATCACCAAGCTACAAGACCCCAGCCAACCCACTATGTTGTCGCCAGAACGGGCCTAAGCGACAGTCGGTCACGTTGTCTAGCCTACCTTAGTTTACTCGTGCTCTCTAGTCAAATTGTCAACCCAAGTTTTCCTTCGTGTCTCCTGATGCCGTGTTTAATCCTGTTCTTCCCCGTCTCCTCAAGAACCCCTCGAGCTCTGCCCTCTCCCACGGACCCTAACCTCTCACTTGGAACTCCCGGCTTTTGGATTTGGACCTCTAAAGGACTCGCACTCTCTCTCACAGATTACGGACCTTGGAAAACCATGCTCAAGACTTCTGTTGGATCACGGGCACCTTTGCCTGCACGCACATTTCATACATTGGACACGCCATTTACATACCGCACCACACGTAGAGTGATACTTACACATAGCCTAGTAGACACACAACCCGCTGGTCATCACACATAGTTTAGACACATCCCACAAACAAGATGAACAACACACCATACACAATACACTTTATTCTTGTATTTTTCCTTGTTTAATTTTGTTAATAAATCCGCCCTCCCGGCAGCTAAAGATCCGCTGCCTCTTTTGGTTCCACTCCGGCCGTTGCCGTAACAAAGTTGAGCTTTCTGACCAAAACTCAAAGCATTATGTGTGGTGCAAACCTAACACTGCTCATGCCCTAAAAACACTCCCCCTACAGTGAAGCATGGTGGCGGCAGCATAATGCGGTGGGGTTGCTTTTCATCTGTGTGCACTGGGAACCTTGTTCAAATGGAGGGAAGAATGGATGGCGCTAAATACAGGAAATATTGGAAGAAAACCTGTTGCCGTCTGCCATAAAACTGAAGCTTGGGAGAAGGTTCACCTTCCAGCAGGACAATGATCCTAAGCACAAGGCTAAAGCAGCAATGGCATGGCTCGGCAACAAAAAGGTGAACGTTTTGGAGTGGCCAAGTCCAAGTCCGGACCTCAAACCCATTGAAAATCTGTGGCACAGACTGAAAATCGCAGTCCATAGGCACCGTCCCACCAACCTGCAAGACCTGTATAAATTCTGCCAAGAAGAATGGGCAGAAATTACTCCAGAAGAGTGTGCAAAGCTTGTACATACTTACCCCAAGAGAATCATGGCTGGTATTGCAGCAAAAGGGTACTCGACAAAGTGTTGATATGTGGGGGTGGAATACTTATGCAACCACTGTATTTTAGTTTTTAATAATAAAAAGTCAGCAAAACATATCTTATTTTGGCTTTGGGAACATGCTGCTAGAGCTTATGGGCTTATGGAAATAATACTGTTCAGGAACAGATGTGTGAGTATCTTTTATAATCCAGAAATTACTGATGACTACCAAGGGGATTGAGTACTTTTGCAAGGCGCTGTACATTGGTTCTGTTTGTCTGCATGTTGGTGCTTATGAATGACACACACAAAAAAACAACAACAAAATGTTGTGGGCTGTTGCATACGTAATCAAGCAAGCATAACAAATACTATCTGTTCAAACCTGTTGGTTCATGATTTGAAATCACTTTTTTGTTTCCGACAGAATTCTTGCCTGGCCATGCTTCCATAGCCTTGGACCTTCCGTATAAAAGTCCCACTGGACAACATGTACTGTCTGTGGGCCCAGGCCATGGCCTGTCACCCAACGCTACCATCACCACAGAGGTGAGTGACTGCTAACATTGGGCACCATTCTATGAAATAATGGAAAAGTTAGTAGAAATTATAGAGTTCTCCTATTTTACTATCTGTTTCATACCCAACATGAAAGAAAAGTAAAGCTGAACCGTGTCCCCGCATGCAGACACGTGCACGACATTTCCTACCTCTTAATACAGCAGCAGGAAAAACAGCCTGCATACATGGAGGATAAAATGGATTGAAACTCAGAAATGATCTTGAAAAGCATCTTGGAAATCACAGCACAGTGGCAAAAAATAAAAAATATATCCTCCCAGACATATTGTGCCATGCCTTCACAACTCTCCTTAGAAAATGTGTTGTGTTCTGCAAAGCAAACACGATTACCAGTCACCCACAGGTGGACGATAGTCTGGCTGACTTTCACTTTCTCAGAGCGGTACTAATATCGTTTGATGTCGAATATAAAAGATGGTAAATGAATTGCTGACTATCCTCCAACAAATGGAAAATCTCCATTTGTATCTGTGCCTGCGGAGTAGAAACACAAGATAAGAAACACGACTGCAATGTCCAGCCGTGATAAGTCTCGTATATCACATTTGATCCGTCGGATTTCATCATACACCAGTGTGGCGTGAGACAGAGCACAGGGCTAGTTACGTACACCGGGTAAAGAAACGATGTTAAAGTCCAGCTGAAACGGCATTTTGAGAGTATCTGACTTCCGTGTCGCGATGTGTTTCCGAGTGAAACAGGATAGACAGGCGGGGTACAGCGCCGGCAGGGATTTGATTTGAACATAGAAAGGTGGGCGTGTTGCGAGCAAGCTAACTAATGAATCTTAGCGGTGTGCCACTAAAAGTTGAAGATTGATTGATGGGTAGATGTCATGGTATTCCCAGAAAGGTGAATCCGTTCATCTGGACACAACGTTTATGGAGAGAAACGTTTCTTCACTCATAAAGGTCACCTTTTCAGTCTCAACTGACTGCAGGTGTCCCCACCCTTATAAACAGTAGTGACATAACGACCGAAGCCAACGATCAGTTTCATATGGAAATATGGGCATGACCATTAACTAGAGTTACAATGGCCATGTGTACTATTCACAGAGGATTGAAGAATAGTTGCAATCACAGTATTATAAGATGCTTGGTTCAGGGATGGTCCTTCCCTCTTCACATAGATGGCCTCTTTGACTCCCCCTTTCAAACCAACATTCCTCCCTATCAAGGATGTGCACATCCTCATCCTTGAAAGAGTGGCCACTGACCTGTAGGTGGTGTAGACTGTGGAGTCCTGGCCTGTAGATGGTGTAGACTGTGGAGTCCTGGTCTGACATGTTAGCTCTCCTGTGTTGTGTCATCCTCTTGGCCAGCGTCTGTTTGGTTTCCCCGATGTACAAGTCACGGCAATCCGCCTGGCACTTAACAGGGTACACTATATTGCTCTGTTTGTGCCGGGGGACCCGATCCTTGGGGTGGACCAACTTCTGGCGCAGCGTGTTTTGAGGTTTGAAAGTAACTGAGATGCGGTGTTTGGAAAATATGCTTCCCAACTGTTCCGACACTCCCGCCACATACGGAATCACCACTGGTTTACGCTTAGACAGCTGTTGTCCGTCTCCTCTCTTCGACTGACTGGTGCACTGTTTGGGCGTCTTCCTGGCTTTGACAAACGTCCAGTTAGGATAACCACACTTAACCAGGACCTGTTTAATGTGGGATTCCTCCCTTTCCCCAGCGCTGTGTCAGTGGGGACGTTGCATATGAAACCGGTTGTTGGTTTCGGTCGTTATGCCACTGTGTGTTGTTTATAAGGGTGGGGACACCTGCAGTCAGCTGAGACTGAAGAGGTCACCTAGATGAGTGATTAAACGGTTCTGTCAATAAACGTTGTGTCCGGATCAACTGGTGTAATTTTCTGGGATTTCCTTACCTGGATTATCGAGTATACATCAAGACCATGTCATTACAGTACTGGTTGAAATTGGTTGGTTCATGATATCCCTGATTAAGATCATAAATTAATTAAACCAATTGCAAAATATTCATGCAACTGAAACTTTGAAAAGTGATTTGTTATTCTGACCGTCTTCACGTCAGCATTGTTGAACAGTGAGGAGACAGGCTTGCTGCATACTACAGAGGGACTAGTGACCCCTTGCTGTAGTCGGTTATACCTACATTTATTTTCCTGCAGGCATGTTCTCAGTTAGAAACACTTTTAAAAAGAAAGTGCTTACTACAGTACAGACATTATGAGTTGGCACCTAGAATGTGCATAGATCCTCTGAATATATGCTTGTTAGGGCATCTGACTCATTGCTACTCACCTCCAGCATCTGTACAGACACGTATGTCTCCAGTATGTGAAGACATCTGGTAACCATGGTAACCAGATATGTAAAGTCTTTGGCCAGTATGAATGTGATTGTTTTTATGCTTCCAGCTGCTGTATGTGGAATCGGAGGAGCCTCACAGCAGCCACCCTGTTGCACCACTTCGTTCCTCACTCACTCCCACGAAGAAGGTAGACGTAGACCGAACCATCACGCCAGATGGAACCATTATAACCACTGTAACTACCATCCAGTCCCGACCCAAACTAGACCGCAGCCCAGGTGAGATTAGTTTACATCTACAGTTATGGTAAATGTATAATATATACAAGACAACCTGAAAGTGACAGAGATGGTGACTTTCAGGCGATTCCCCCAAGTGTTCCCCGTCCACTGTGGAGGTGACTGAGAAGAAGTCCACCTTCCTGTCTGATGGCCAAGGCAGCACCAGCCTCACTCCCAGTGGTGAGTTCTGAGCTAGCACAGACTTCTCATGTCAGACCCAGCACTTGGCACTGGAGATGCCAGACAGAGAGACGGGTATGCACCAAGCAGCAGTGTGGCAGGAGGTGAGAGGAGTGCACCTACAACCTGAAGATCACACTTTCCCTGGAGCTTCTCTTATCCAGTGGCTCCTGGGACTTCCATAACGGAATCACAACAAGGATACCTTTGTTAAAAGGGCAATTTGTGTATTTTTATATATGGCAGTGACAGGATGAATTACTTTTCTTTCTTTCTTTCTTTCTTTCTTTCTTTCTTTCTTTCTTTCTTTCTTTCTTTCTTTCTTTCTTTCTTTCTTTCTTTCTTTCTTTCTTTCTTTCTTTCTTTCTTTCTTTCTTTAAGACTCAAGGAAATGGAATCTAATAGCATCACTAAGCATCGTGTGTGTGTGTGTGTGTGTGTGTCCACGGCTTATCTCTGGACCTATCAACCTAAAAAATGTTGTGTGCAGTTATTCCTGTATGAGGAGGAAACTTTCGTGGTTGCAGTGATTAAAAGCATTTGTTCTCGCCATCTCCTCTGCCCGATCTGAGTCAGCCGTGCACATGCGCAACTCACATCTACGGCTGGGTTGGCTCGGGCAGCGACAGTGTCCAAACCAAAACGTCATGTATTCGGGTATGAGTATTGAAAGTAAACCAGAAGTCGGTCATATTTCGCAAGCCAGCAGATCATTCCCTGCTGATCTCAGCACAGGAGAATTGGAGGAGCACTGGATGAACCAACAATAATTAACCTCATTCATCTCGCTGCCACACAGAAGTGCCATCATCTCCAATGTGAAAACTGCGCTACAAAAATACGATTTCAAGAGTAGGAATAATCCCGGTCTCAGCCGGAAATCATCTCAGTAGCTACAATAAAGCATTTCCCATGGCTGAGCTATGTTTTCTTACCGTTGTTTAATGAATGAGAGTCAGTCAGCAGAGCAGCCATTCGCCTTCATTCATTTTATCATGAACACCGTGACGTTTAAACATATTTGAACTCTTTTAACAAGGGCTTTGAAATGTCGATACCCTGATCTGTCAGTTCATGTCGGAGTTGGTTGCTTTCGTGCGATGGTCCACCTAGGAGGCTGCACATCCACAGACTGACAGGCAAAACGTTTTCATTAGCTGGACTTTTTAGCTAGAGCGCTGCATATTAATGACACCCCCCCCCCCGTATTTCCCGTTCAGTCAACTTGGGCGCTGCACAAAAGTCTTATAACGGCAGAAACAACACTGGTTTTTCTGCCCATGCGAGTGTGTACGGAGAAGGGGAGCTATGTACGCCTGGTGGAGATCTATTCTCTACTGAGTGCGCTCCTCTATTTTTATAGTGCTGTAGCAAATTCAGGGTCAGCTGGGATGCGAACCCGGGTCGGCCATGGTGCGGGCGACCTGGGTTCATTTCCTGGCTGCGGCGGCGGTTCCTGGCTGCCCCCTGAATTCGTTACAGTGCATTAAAGTGAGTTTAACTGAAAGGGGGGCGGGGGGCAGATGTTTTAGAATGACTTTTAATCGCAGTTTGCCAACGTAACGCTTATTCATATTTGTCTTGTATCACTCAGCAAGCAGCCCTCTCTCGAATGGCTTGGATCCGGTGGCAGAAACTGCTATTCGGCAGCTGACAGAATCTGCCAACAAAGTGGTGAGGAAGACGCCTACAAAAAGGAGCATGCTCATCATCTCAGGGGTGTCAAAGGTCAGAGGTCACATGTGATGAGAAGTGCTTGTAGATTCAAGATTCAAATGTTTTTTCATCACGTACTTCACTTACAAGTCTGGAAAGTACAAAATAAATAGAAGTGGAACAACAATAAAATAAAATGAGAATGAAATAAGATACAATAGAATGTAAAAAAAAAAAGTTAAAAATCCAGGGAGTATACTGAAGGTATGTTCTGATAAATATCTGTACAATGTGCAGTTGCTATACAAATACAAGTGTACATAGATATTTTTAGGAATGTACCTTCTGTAGACCCTTCACAGTTATTAGCATAATTAATAAATATAACATTCAAAGTAAGTTATAAGGTTGTGATTCACCAATTCTGTCTAGTTTTGGCCAATAATTTAGTCATAAAAACATGTTTTATTTATAACTTGGGGTGTTATTTTTTCTTCACAACTGATCATGTCTGATGAAGTTAAAATTATATTTCAACTGGGCAAATCATTTTACCGCTGTAAACTTCGCTCTAATATGACCGCTCAACAATCAGCAACACAGCATGGTAGCATACAAAACGCGGATCCCGATGAAATTATTGTTCTGTGCCCACGTTGACAGTAGCTGCCAGTACATTTCTTAAGGGAAGTCCTGCACCACGTTGCAGCAGAATGACAAAGAGGAACACCTGATGTGTGTCTAAAAGAGGGGGAGGCCTCGGTAGAAACATGCACGGCACTGACCAATAAACACAAGGCGACGGAACTGTCCCCTCAGCTAGTTTTGGAAGAACACCTATGCAGAAAGCTAGCATAGGTGTAAGCAGAAAGCTAGCATAGGTGTAAGCAGAAAGCTAGCATAGCTGTTTGCAGAAAACTAGCATAGCTGTTTGCAGAAAGCTAGCATAGGTGTTTGGAGAAAGCTAGCATAGGTGTTTGGAGAAAGCTAGCATAGCTGTTTGCAGAAAGCTAGCATAGGTTTTTGCAGAAAGCTAGCATAGCTGTTAGCAGAAAGCTTGCATAGGTGTTTGGAGAAAGCTAGCATAGCTGTTTGCAGAAAGCTAGCATAGCTGTTTTCAGAAAGCTAGCATAGGTTTTTGCAGAAAGCTAGCATAGCTGTTAGCAGAAAGCTAGCATAGGTGTTTGCAGAAAGCTAGCATAGGTGGTAGCAGCAAGGGCCATGGATTAGCGCCACTGGGATGTGCTCCTGGGGCTCAATGACGACCACCCACCATGAATGTTTGGTTAATCAAGTTTACAAAATCCACAAAATGGCACAACTGCAAATTCTGACATCTAAGAACAAACCCAAACAGAAAGGTCCACACCTACTTTCAACACCGTCTCAGGTTTTTCTTGTCATATGTAAAACAAACATGCGCAACAAAGGTGACTACATATGTAAACTTAAACTTTGCAGCAAAGAGTTCAAGCAAATATATAAGGTCTTTATTCTCTTAATGAGTACTATTGAAGGATAAATTAGATTTTTTCATTTCAGAACATAATAAGTATTGCTTGTAGTGTTAAACCCCCCCCCCCACCCTTTTTCTCCCCAATCCGGCCAATTATCCCACTCTTCCGATCCATCCCGGTCGCTGCTCCACCCCCTCTGCCGACCCGGGGAGGGCTGCAGACTACCCCATGCCTCCTCCGATACATGTGGAGTCACCAGCCACTTCTTTTCACTCGACAGTGAGGAGTTTCACCAGGGGGACGTAGCGCGTGGGGGGGGTCACGCTATTCCCCCCCGGTTCTGCCTCCCCCCCAAACAGGCGCCCTGACCGACCAGAGGAGTCGCTAGTGCAGCGACCAGAACACATAGCCACATCCGGCTTCCTACCTGCAGACACGGCCAATTGGGTCTGTAGGGACACCAAACCAACCTGGAGGTAACACAGGAATTCAAACCTTCGATCCCCGTGTTGGTAGGCAACGAATAGACGGCTACGCTACTTGGACGCCCCGTAGTGTTAATCTTCTAATAACATTTTCAGGTCGTCTTTAGTTTTTAACTGACCAAAGATGGCTACAATTAATCAGCGTCTTCCTCCATATTGCCCAGTTCTGTGCTGGTTTATATGCGCAGCACATCAGCTGTGTCCACCCTCAGAGTGGGACTCCTCCGTCTGCATGGTGTTGAGCTGCACACTGAAAAGCATACGTTTGTAAGCAGTACATGAGAACAGACTGAATACTTGCCGTTTGGCCCACAAGAGGAGGCGTTGACAACTGTAGGCCACTGCATGGACTTTTGTTTGCTAAACACATGACATCTTCTATACAACATATGGGTACCCAGAGGCTTGAGGATAAATAGGTTGCTTATTCCCCCTTATTTGTGTTGTTGTTGGGAAAACTTGCTCTTTCTCTTTTTGTCATATCATGTTTTATGTTGTGATGGTGAAAGAAATGCATGACCAATATATGCACAAAGAAACAGGTGGCAGTTGAGACACTTAACTACGTGGCATTGCAACACAGAGAGATGCATGACTTGGGGCATCCCGGTGGCGTAGCGGTCTATTACGTTGCCTACCGACACGGATCCCGGTTCAAATCCCCGTGTTGCCTCCAGGTTGGTCGGGCGTCCCTGCAGACACAATTGGCCGTGTCTGCGGGTGGGAAGCCGGATGTGGGTATGTGTCCTGGTCGCTGCACTAGCGCTTCCTCTGGTCAGTCGGGGCGCCTGTTCAGAGGAGAGGGGGAACTGGGGGGAATAGCGGGTTCCTCTCACGCACTCCGTCCCCCTGGTGAAACTCCTCAATGTCAGGTGAAAAGAAGCGGCTGGCGACTCCACGTGTATCGGAGGAGGCATGTGGTAGTCTGCAGCCCTCCCCGTATTGGCAGAGGGGGTGGAGCAGCGACCGGGACGGCTCGGAAGAGTGGGGTAATTGGCCGGATACAATTTGCACTGTTACACTGCTGGTCATTCTTCCAGTGATCTGATTCAGTGTAATTTGACCTTCATCAGATGTTTCATAATATCTGTCTCTTATATATTTATATCACTACTGACTGTGGGCTTCAATTTTCAAATGCTTCAGGTTCCACTTTCGGAGGATGAGAGCGCGTTATCAACCGGCTACGCTGCAGCCATGGATGCAGCCTTGCACAGCAACAACTGCAGGGCGGGGCGTCAGCAGGACCAAGATGAGACCACGCCGTCCGATGTGTCAGAGCGACCGTCTGTCGATGACGTGGAGTCGGATACCGGCTCAACCGGCGCCTTAGAGACCCGCAGCCTGAAGGACCATAAAGGTACCACAGCCTTCAGCCACGCACTACTCAGTCCTTACACGTTCAGGGTAAAGTCAGCTTTCTTATTGGGCGCAAAAAATTGCAGAAGCAACAGGACCTTTTTTTTATTTTTTTGATTTCATGATATATATTCTTAGAATACCTTGAATGCAGTCCACTAATACAGCGTTTCCGAACCCAGTCCTCAAGGAACCCCTATCCTGCAGATTTTCATTGTACCCTGCGTAGGTAGCCCTGCTTGTACTTACTCAACCAATCATCTCACAGCACTTAATTATGCAAGGTGCTCAACATCTGACATAATTCATTGCTGATTGGTTGAATAACTACAAACAGGTACCTATTCAGGGTTGCAAAGAAAATCTGCAGGATAGGGGGTCCTTGAGGACTGGGTTGGGAAACACTGCACTAATAAACACTTCTTCTCTAACAACTACACAACATTTTAATATCTCTTTCCATTATACTCCTAAAAGTATTCCACACCTCAGCTCTTTTCATAATGGGCCATATTCCTCCTTAACTTTGCAGCAAACCTGCATGGCTTAAAACACAATTTAATAAACTGACATTCACATCCTTTCACTTTACCAGTCACCCCGACCAACCACAATTCTCTCCATTCCATTCTCTCAACAAACCCACCTCTCCAGCATCTACTTATTGAGTTCCTCATTTTCAACATGTATCCCTCCAGCTCGCAACATTCAACAAACTCATGCATAAATGCTTCCTCTCCCACACCACATTCTTTCTTCACATTCACATCAAATTATTACATATACATTCACACACATTTACATTATTGAACACACTATTGTGTCTTAATAAAAAATCAAATTTCTCACATTCAACACTGTTCCACTTCACTCTCAGATTCCTCCATATCCTCCCTACATCCATCTCATTCATAACCCTCTCCCACACTTTCTCCGCACCCGCTCTTCTCACTTCTCCCCCTCTTAAACATCTATACATCACTCTCGTTTTCCCACTCACCAGACTCACTCTCCCGTCTCCTCCCACATGCATTTCTATCTCCCCTTCCTCACCCAACACGGCCTCTCTCTCCATCACACTGACCCATTCTCTCGGCATCCCCCCTTGATCTTTCCAAATATCCTCTCCGCCGTTCCCAACCACATTCCATCACCCCTTCCCCTCACTTCATCTACCAGTACCTGTGCCCTCAAAAACCCTGGTACATACTCATACACTAGATCCCTTATCTTCCTAAACCCCCCCCCCCTCTCCAAATCACCCTGTTGTAGATTGTGTTCCCCTCAAGTGTGATTTTTGGATTGAAAAACACTCGTTGTTCCCACACCTGCTTCACTTTCTCACATTCATGTTTCACAAACTCTCCCCACACTCCCAACACCTCCTTGTAAAACTCAGACACTCCACTCAACATACCTTTCTTCATTTGAATATACACTCCACCCTCCCCACACCCTCCACATTTATACATATTGCTTCCCTTAAAAACACCTTCCATACATGTATGATCCCTCTTGTTTCTTAAATATCTAACCATCATTTTTACCCTGTGTTTTCTTTTTCACCCCTAAACTGATTAACTTCAACCCACCATCTTCATACTCGTTTTCTATCACCTCCCTTGCTCTCCTAACTCCCTTCCCATCTCACAGAAACTCACTCGCCTTTCTTTCCACCTCCTTCAACACTCTCAGGCACATCCAACACATTCATTACTTACACAACCATACTCATAACTAATCCATTCACAACCACCACCTTCCCTTTCAGCTTCAACCCTCTAAGTTTCCAAAACCCCAGTGTCTTCCTAATCTTATTCAATATCTCTTCATGCTGTATATCTCTGCCTTCCTTATCCTCTATCCCTAAATTCACACCTAACACCCTTCCATAATCCCTCTTCTCTTTTAATCCTATTCCTAAATCTTCTCTACCTGCCCCTATATGCATAACTTCTGACTTATCTATGTTTACTTTAGCCCCTGGTGCCCTACCATACAGCTCTAAAGTATCTAATACCCCAACTACACTTTCCCTGTCCCTTACTATAACTATCATGTCATCTGCATATTGATAAACTAAACTCACCTGCCCTCCTGGTAACTCTTATACCCCTAATTCTACCATTTCCCTTCAGTAGTGCCGCTAACAGTTCTGCCGACAAGGAGAACAGCAGAACCGACAGGGGACACCCTTGCCTGACTGACCTCTATCCTAAATGTGTCTGTGACTATCCCATTGATTTTAACACACCGTACTGCCCTATCGATCGCACATCCTTCTGATCCATCCTACCAGCCTATGCCCAAAACCAACTTTCTCTAACACCTTGTGTAAATAACCACGATCTACCCTATCAAATGCCTTATCCAAATCTAAACGAATAACTATCCCTCCTTTGTCTCCCTTCATGAAGTCAACAATGTCTCTGATGCTATATATTGTTTATTACTTAGTCTTTATTAGTGGATTTGTGGAGGGGAGCACTTTTACTGTGATTGGGGAAGGAGGGAGGGGGATGTTGGATTTTGGTTAAACAGTGTAGTGTGTATGGTGTATATGTATATATATTTGTTTTCCTTGATTTGGTGTGGGGTCTGTAGGCTGGAAGCCATGCCAAAGCCTACAGGTTACCTCACTATTTTCTGTCTTGTCTACCAGTGTTTTAATTTTTAATTCTTATTCTGCCATGGTTTTAACCTTTACCTTTATGTTTGAGCTGAAACAGACTTGGCTTTTGTCAAATTCAGCGTTAAGCATTGTAAAGAGGGTCTACACGGGGTCATTCTGGGAAGTGCGTCTATGTCCCCTCAGCCCTATTTCACTGAACTTACCTAAACTTAACCTAACCTACCTTAACCCGACTTAACCTCAACCTCTACTTCACCTTAACCTTAACCCAACACTTACCTTAACCTAACCTTAACTGATGGCCAACTTATTCAGTAGCTAACCCAAAGGGCTGAGGGAACACGGGCCAAACTCCCACCATTCTGTGATTGAGGAATAACCCTTTAATACAGCGATGCAACTTGTCCTTCTGCTAGTGGGCTTTCTGCAGAGCGGGACGAAGCTGCTGTTCCGCAGAAGGCACCGGGAGACGGCCCCCAGCTTCAGCCAGTCCCACGAAGACGTCTCCAACTTGGGAAATAACTTTGCCGCCACCGCAGCCGGCAGCCGCAAAAAGTCGGACAGCTTCTCCCGTCGTCTGATCAAACGCTTCTCCTTCCGTTCGTCGGGCAAGTCGAAAAGCAAAGCCCCCGCCGCCAGCCCAGGGGCAAGCACACTGGATGACTGATCGTCCCGGCGGCGGTAGGAAACATATCACCTGAACTGTTCGACGACGCTGTTGTGAGATAAATCTAGTTTACCTCCTGAAATTAATGTGTGTTAAGCGAGTTTGACAGGAAGTGTGCTGCAGGTCGGAGGTCACCCATACCTCACGGATTCCTCTGGAAGGGGCCCCCTCTGGATAAACGGCACTGCACCTTGAGGAGCAGAGGATGTTCATCACCCTTTTAACGTGCGGGGAGTTGCTTATCAAACCTGTTTTGTTTTGAGGGGAGGTCTGCTGCGAGCTGAACCGGGTCGGGTGGAGGAGGACGAGATGGTTGGGGTGAAACTGTGCTCTGTTGAGCACAAGTTCGGTAGAGATGGTTGTCATTGTGGAATTGTTCTTGAATTATTTAATGACATACAATGCCAGTATGATACTATTGTTCGCACCTTGGACCCTGTTTGATATTTTTAAAGCGCGTGTAAATTTCGTGTTATTTTTTATTTATTCTGATTTACAAAACGAGTGCTGTTTTATCAGCAAACTCATTCGTGCTACTTGCGTTTTACTGTGTACCATTTTATGTGTATTTTTTCTTGCAAAGGTCAACTTTTTTTTTTTTTAAAGTAGATTAATATAATCAACCCATTGGGGCGTCTGGGTGGTGTGGCGGTCTAGTCCGTTGCCTACCAACATGGGGATCGCCGGTTCGAATCCCCGCGTTACCTCCGGCTTGGTCGGGCGTCCCTACAGACACAATTGGCCGTGTCTGCGGGTGGGAAGCCGGATGTCGGTATGTGTCCTGGTCGCTGCACTAGCGCCTCCTCTGGTTGGCTAGGGCGCCTGTTCAAGTGGGAGGGGGTACTGGGGGGGAATAGCGTGATCCTCCCACGCGCTATATCCCCCTGGTGAAACTCCTCACTGTCAGGTGAAAAGAAGCGGCTGGCGACTCCACATGTATCGGAGGAGGCGTGTGGTAGTCTGCAGCCCTCCCTGGATCGGCAGAGGGGGTGGAGCAGCGACCGGGACGGCTCGGAAAAATAGGGTAATTGGCTGCGTACAATTGGGGAGAGAAAAGGGGGGTGGGGGCAAAAAATTAATAAATAAGTAAAATCAACCCAGTTTTATTTTGACAACTATTACAAGACCCATAAATGTGTGTGTGTGTGTATGTGTGTGTGTGTGTGTGTGTGAATATATATATATATATTTCCATCCATTATCTGAACCCTTATCCTGCTCTCAGGGTCGTAGGGATGCTGGGGCCTATCCCAGCAGTCATTGGGCGGCAGGCGGAGTGACACCCTGGACGGGCCGCCAGGCCATCACACACACACACACACACACACACACACACACACACACACACACACACACACACACATAGGGACAATGTAGTACGGCTGATCCACCTGACCTACATGTGTTTGGACTGTGGGAGGAAACCGGAGCCCCCGGAGGAAACCCACACAGACAGGGGGAGAACATGCAAACTCCACACAGAGGACGACCCGGGACGACCCCCAAGGTTGGACTACCCCGGGGCTCGAACCCAGGACCTTCTTGCTGTGAGGCGACCATGCTAACCACTGCATGTATATATATATATAAATGTCTTAATTTGGTCTTGCTCTCCTTGTTGCTCCTGTTCACCAAAGTGAACGCCAAAGCGTATTTGAAACACGCTCGAGTCTTCGTTTTACGCCCTCACTGATGTTTCATCCCCCGTGAGTCTGAGAGCGGGATAAGCGGTCGGATAATGGATGGATGGACGGATGATATTTCATCATCACATAAAAAAAAAAAAAAACCCCCAATGTGGTCCCTGCAGAGCTTGGTCACATGTGTTGTGTGATGCCTGATGTGGCCTCTGGGTCACACACACGAGGGGGCGAGAGACGCATCCTCCGCTGTCTCTGATCAGGTCCTGCACGGGTGGGGTCATTTCGCAGCAGCAGCATTTACACGGAGGTACAAGACTGACGTGCCCGTCGTGTCGCGTGGCTCGTCGTGAGGCTCTGGGAGTTGCATGCCGATTTGAACGCAAAGCTTATGATGACATGACGGACGGAGGTGGTTTTCTCAGGGGTAGGCATAGCGTGGCTTCTTGCAGCTAAAGCTGCAGAGACAAGCGGGCGATCCTTTGGTGAAGCAGTGAAACAGGGAGGTCGCTTCAGTCAGACGTACGCTTCAGGGGATGTACATAAGGGACTCGCTCTGGCAGTTTTTCTCTCGTAAGGGATTTCATTCTGTGCACTGTTAGAAATGGTTTGGGTGTCTGTACATGGCTTACTTTGTAATAGAGTAAATTATAGTTGTTCAAAGGGGTTTTGCTTGCGGCGCCACCGTTGGTGAAATGGGAATATGCGCCCGGGACACCGACGGACTCGTGTTTTGCTTTACGGAACTACAACCAGTTTGAATTGTAAAAGAAATGAATTCAAGTTTTTCTTTTCTCCCGTCTCCCATTCTGCTGTACATGCCCTCACACAAAAGCAACTAGAGGAAGTGGCATACATGATTTCAACTCTTGTAATATTTAAAATGATTAACTTATTGCCAATAAATTATTTTTGAAGCCTCACTCTTGCCCGGACTGAACTCTTGACGTTAACTTGCGTCGTGGGTTTCTTTACGACGCCATTGAAAGATTGTTCTGACCGCTGACGCTGAGCAGTGTGGTACTACTGTACATATTCATATACCGGTTATATATACATATACATATACCGGTTATATATACTAGTTATGAAATGATTTGTGCTGTAACAATACACATCTGTCTTCCAGGTTCTCGCTGAATGAACGTAGACTTCATATGGACCTTCAGGGGGCAGAAAGCGTGGTCATTATGGCCCAGCTATGTTCACTTTAAGTCAACTTGTACATCTAGTTACCTGGTCAGACTGCAGCCCAGTCAACCCCCCCCCCCCCCGCATCAGAAAGTACTGTAACATTCAGTTGTATAGCACACACACACACACACACACACACATATATATATAGAGCACTTTTATCTACATCATTGATGGTTTCCAGAAAAAAGCCCCCGCTATTATATATATAGAAGAGCCCCGCTACAATGTAGCGGTTTGGTTCTCCACCCGTCTAAATCTCCCTCCTCTTCATCCTGCCAGCTAACCGCCTTCCCCCTGCCCCTAAACCCCCCCCCCCCACTCCAACTCCCTCCCCCCAAATGCTCAGAATCATCTGAAATGCCGAGAAAAGTGGTTTTTAGCCATTTTTAGAAAATGCATATTTTGCACAATTATGCATAATTATTTTAATTTTCTGCTATTTTTCTGGTCCTCTCTGGAACAATACCTACCACCTCCCAAAAAAAAAATGAGGATCATAAGTACATTTTTGCAAAAATGCATTTATTTTGCATAATGCCAAAACATTTCGAAGTCCCAGAAATTTTTTTTTATATATAGGTGAAAAAATCAAAGATGCTCAGAATCATCTGAAATGCCGAGAAAAGTGGTTTTTTAGCCATTTTTAGAAAAATGCATAGTTTCCATAATTATGCATAATTTTAATTTTCTGGGATTTTGCCCTTACTCTCTGGGACAACACCTACCACCTCCAAAAAGAATTAGGATCGTAAGTGCTTTAGTTTTCGGTCCTGCTATCTACACTAACACCACACACACACACACACACATTACGAAAATATATGAGTGATATATATATATATATATACGTATATATATATATATATATATATATATATATATATATATATATATACAGTGGGGAAAATAATTATTTGACCCCTTGCTGATTTTGTAGGTTTGCCCACTTACAAAGAATGCAACAGTCTATAATTTTAATCATATGTACATTTTAACAGTGAGAGACAGAATCCAAAAAAAAATTCCAGAAAATCACATCATATGAATTTATAAAAATCAATAACCACCTGATTTAGAAAAATAAGTATCTGATCCCCCACCAAATAGCAAGTATTCTGGCTCCCACAAACCAGTTAGTTTTTCTTTAAGATGCACCCCCAATCCCAACTAATTACCCACATAAAATACACCTGCATCACCTCGTTACCTGTACAAAAGATACCTGTCCACACCCAATCAATCAGATTTCAACATCTCCACCATGGGCAAGACCAAAGAGCTGTCTAAGGACACCAGGGATAAGAGTGTAGACCTGCACACGGGCGGGATGGGCTACGAGAGAATTGGAAAGCATCTTCGAGAGAAAGTAACAACTGTCGGTGCAGTTATCAGGAGATGGAAGGAACACCACACCACCGCCAACCTCCATCCTCGGTCTGGGGCTCCACGCAAGATCTCGCCTCGTGGGGTGTCCCTGATCATGCGAACGGTGAGGAATCATCCCAGAACCACAAGGGGGGGACTGGTTAATGACCTGAAGGCAGCTGGGACCACAGTTACAAAGCAAACGGTTAGTAACACACTACGCCGTCATGGATTAAAATCCTGCAGTGCACGCAAGGTCCCACTGCTGAAGAAGGCACATGTACAGGCCCGTCTGAAGTTCGCCAATGAACACCTGGACGACTCAGAAGAGGCCTGGGAGAAGGTGATGTGGTCGGATGAGACCAAAATAGAACTTTTTGGGCTCAACTCAACTCGCCGTGTTTGGAGGGTGAAGAACACGGAGTACAACCCAAAGAACACCATCCCCACCGTCAAGCATGGAGGTGGCAACATCATGCTTTGGGGGTGCTTTTCAGCCAAAGGGACAGGGCAACTCCATCGCATTGAGGGGAGGATGGACGGGGCCATGTACCGTGGAATTCTGGACCAACACCTCCTTCCCTCAGTGAGAGCGCTGAAGATGGGTCGTGGATGGGTGTTCCAACACGACAACGACCCGAAGCACACCGCCAAAGTAACCAAAGAGGGGCTGAAGAAGAAGCACATCAAGGTTCTGGAATGGCCTAGCCTGTCTTCAGACCAGAATCCAATCTAAAATCTTTGGATGGAGCTTAAAATTCGGGTTGCCAGGCGACAGCCTCGAAACCTGAACAACTTGGCTGTCTGCAGGGAGGAGTGGGCCAACATCCCTACTGAAATGTGCACAAACCCTGTCAAAAACTATAAAAACCGTTTGACATCTGTGCTGGCCAATAATGGCTTTTCTACTAAATATTAACATAATGTTTGTCCAGGGGTTCAAATATTTATTTTGGACCAAAAATATGCAAATAAATTCATAAAATCCATACAACGTCTTATTCCATTTTTTTGGGTCATATTCTGTCTCTCACTGTTAAAATGAACCTACGCTTAAAATTATAGACTGTTGCACTCTTTGTAAGTGGGCAAACTTACAAAATCAGCAAGGGGTCAAATAATTATTTTCCCCACTGTATATATATATATATATATATATATATATAGTATCTCACATTGGCTCTCACTGTAAATATTACACTTGTCATTTGCAGACCTCCTGCTGTTGAAACACATGCATCTGTGCATTTTAAATACATGTTGGATGGGGACACACTACGTAAGCTAGCTACCGGACCGGTTCAGATGCATGTGCATCTGCTGTCTTGCTGGAAGTCAGATCTGCAGTGCTCAAAGGCAACACGTAATCTGCTGCAAGAACTTATTCCATAGCGTAATGCTTCATTCATCTCAGAACCGTTTTAATGACACCGCCTATACGTACGTTGCTCAGATTTGGACTCAGTTTGAGGAGTGTGCGTTGATTTGGTTAGAAAACGAGGCCAAAAACCCAGCAGCATCAACAGATGTGTTGTCTGGTGCTGGGATGAACACATGGGCATGCTGGTGAAAGGTGATTACTGACAGATTTGAATCATCACATCTGGGTCGTTATACCCTTTGGTTGTGTAAACATGCATATCATTTTGCACATGCATATTTCTTTCAGCATAATTCTTATATCGGTTCTTCGTTACACAAGGAACTGATTTGAGGCTGGTATTACCTTGTGGTAGCATAAAAATACCCAACACACACAGACACGATCCAAAACTAACGAGGGTGTCTGTGATTCTTGAGATAAGGGACAAAACATGTCCGACACCGAAAAGTCTTCTTTGCATTTAAAAATCAAGAAATTAATAATAATAAAGATAATTGAAAGGTTAAATCTGAAGGGCCTGTGTATACTCGTGAAATTAATTTCATATATTTTAAATCAGTTCATTAGAATTTGTTAAAATGCAGGCTCTGTACTCGGAAAGTACATGTAGGTTAACTTGTCTCCCGCAAGAGGTCCCAATGTCAGGCGAAAGTGTTTAAAATGCTTTTAAAATGTGTTTAAAATGCTTTTAAAATGTGTTTAAAATGCTTTTAAAATGTGTTTAAAAATGCTACAAATGCATCAATATCAATATCAAATGAAATGAATGGTTAGATAAAATATCACATAATCCATAAAGTGAACTTTGAATTATATTTTCCATAAAAAAAACTGCCTGTCAAAGTTGCATCCTCCCTTTCCGTCAACTCCGTCAGATTTTTTTCATAATCCTGAATAAATCAGGCAATGTCATGGTCAGCTATAAACCCGAGGACTCCTTTCCCGCTCGCTGCTGTTGGTGGATGCAACGGTAGGACACTTGGTCTGGTAAGTTTTCAATTTCATGATATTTTAAACAAACAACGTTGATATCAGTAAATGTACAGGTAGCTGGTGTTGCCTGCAGAGCATTACTGCCTGTCGCACCTCCTCCGGTGCCCATGGGTCAGCGGCGGGGTCATCAGCCTGGATCCGTGGATCTTCAACGTTCTGCTACTTTAACGCTGGAATGTCTGCTGGCGGCAGATCAGTGACAGGGATGCCTCCCTGCCACCCCCTGCAGCTGGCGTCTGGGGTTAGGTGGTCTTTCTCCAACACTTTTCCGTCCTCCTCAATCACCGCCAAAAGCAGCCCTTCGTCACCTCCTCTGCCAGTTCTTTTGTTGCCTTCTTCAGCTTTGCTCCCGTCACTCCTGCGTCCCTCAGCAGGTGTGTGGTTGGCAGCCCCATGATGCCTGAGTATCCAACCTCCACTGGATAGATGGTGGTCCTCCAGCCGGTCTCTCTGCACTCAGCAACCAGTTCTGTGTACTTGGTCATCTTTCCTTCGAAAGCGGCCTCAATCCCCTCCTCCCATGGAACTATGAGTTCCATGAGGAGTACAGCTTTTGCCTTGGAGGACGACACTACTATGTCAGGATGGAGAGATGTGATAATCTCACTGGGGAACTGGAGCTGCCTGCTGAGATTGACTCTCATATCCCACTCCTGGTCAGATGAAAAGAGCCTTGGTGTTTCTCTTGGCCTGGTATGTTCTCTTCCTCCGCCCTCCCTGACAAAATGCATGTGGTCTTTCACTGGTAGTGAACATCCCCCGGATCCTGTCTATGCCCCTCCAGCTCCTCGACCAGCTTTCTCAGGACCTGATCCTGGCGCCGTCTGTAGCGCCTCTGCAAAACCTCAAGTCTTACAGCCTGATAAGATGTACTGGAGGCTTGCATTGAGAGCATTTCAGAACAAGCAGCGTTACTCCTTCCCAAACCACCGGTGGAGGTTCCAAGGACAGGGAAGCGTGTCATGGGTTGACCTGATGAGGAAACTGAGTCTTGCCTGTGGGATCTTCCACAGGTCTGACCAGCGGATTTCCAGCCAACAACCCCGTCCCAGATTGTCCATCTTCCTTGTCAGCCCTGTTACACAGCCTTGATCTTATAGCACTCTTCCTCCATCCTTGTCACCTCTGATACTGCCATCTTCAACTTGACCAGAGTCAAATTCCATGTATGTGCAAACCTACATGGCCAATAAACATGATTCTGATTCTGATCTTTCCCTCTGATTCTGATCTTTCCCTCCTTTCGGTTGGCCTTAGACCAAAAACGTGGTGCTTTTCCCCACCCTAGGCCTGCCATTGCTGCCTGGACCCTGAGGACAAGTTCTTGGTGCTGCTGCCTACCAACTGCTCAGTCGACCTCAGTTTTGGACTTTCCCCTTCCAGCCAGCAGGGACCTTGGCATTTGCGTTCCTCGCTTACTGATCGGTGGACTCTTTCAGTTCGAGAACCAATCTGGTCTTTTCCTGCTTGTAGCCCAAATTGATGGATTGCAGTGGCAGCTGCAAGGTGTTCTTCCCAAAGAGGCCCATTTCAGAGAGGCACCGCAGCAGCCCCAGCCACTTTCATATGAATGAGTTGGCTTTTCCATCCATCTTACTTATTGTGGATGAAGTAGTTTCGCTTATCTTCAGCAGCCACATCATCCTCTTGTGGGGGGGGGTGTTGGGAGGACCACACCTTTTACTTCTGCTGGAGTTGGCCTTGATTGATCCTTGCCAGGCCTTCTGAGAGCTGCTTCAACACAGTTCTCCCCATCTGTTTGTCGGAGAGCTCTGCTGTATATCATCTCCCCCAGGTTTTTGATGGGTTGCTCGGACAGAAGTGGGATTTTCTCACCCCCTACGACAAAGATGGTGTTGTTATTTCTGATTCCTCTTCTGAGAGACAGGCTGTGTAACTTGGAGGGCTTGATCTCCATCCTTGCCAATGACATGAGCTCATCCATCCTTTTTAGCAGTCTGGATTTACATGCTGAAGGAGGCTGGTGACATCGTCTGTCTAGCTCCTTGGTGGAGGTAGCCTCTGTCCAGATGGTAGTTTGAGCCCTCCCGCCATCTGTCTTGCTCCAATGAGGATTATCTCAAAGACTGCCACAAACAGGATGGGAGAAATGGTGTACTCCATGGCAATTCCTACCCCCAGTTGCTGCCATACGGTAGTGAAATCCTGGAGAGCACCTTCAAGGACCTGCAAAGCACATTTGCAGGTCCTTGAAGTAGTATTGCATGTGTGTACTTTTTTACTTTTACTTGAGTAGGTTTCTCAAATGGTAATTTTCACTTGTATTCGAGTCATTTTTTATGGGAGTAATTGTACTTTTACTTGAGTAGATTTCCAGATCTCTACCCATCCCTGGGGCTGAACCCACTGACAGCTAACGTCATTAGGTAACGTTAACATTACCTAACATAGCTAACGTTAAATGGTTAATTATCAATGAATGAACTTCTACAAGAACGTTGTCTGTTTTCTGTTGTACACTGATAATGATACAATTGTGTTTGGACTAGTTGTGGTCCTTGACCATCAAAACATAGGGTTAGATGTCACCTTTTCTGTGTTATCATGTTTGGTTCAGGATATGTTTAAATGGAACAATGCACCCATTAGGGAAGCATCCGTCAGGACTCTGTGAATGTGGATCAGAAGACACTGTTGAACATGTTATTAGTCACTGCCAGAAATACTCAACACATAGAGAAAAGCTGAAAAAGAACTCAAGACATTTGGGGTGGGAGTTAAGAATTTATTAAGGTTTGAGGGGGAGCAATATAAACCATTGTTTGTGTTCTTAAAAGAAATTGTCATAATGAAGAGGATCTAGTGGTATTATTATTTATTATTATTATTGTGTTCTTGCCTTTCACCGTAGGTGGCGGTAATGCGCCTTAAACGCTAGTTGCCACCCGCCTTTAAATACACGAAGAAGAACGACGGCTTCTCTCGCTGAGCCGCCGATTGTAGGGTAAATCAATGTTGCGGACGGAAAGTCACTCGGTAATTTATATTTCAAACTTTAGTAGGCGCAAGCTTTTCCAAAGTATGCCCGGTCAAGACGAAGCGGACTCGCCTTCCAGTCTAGTGTGTTTTCAAGTAAGTTGTAAACCACTGTAAGCGTCCTAGCCGACCCCTGCGTGCTTGCTAGGCTAAGTTGGCTAGCAGACCGAAGTGCCGATGAACGTCAGCTGACTTGTGTTGTCTGGCCTCCGGTGAACCGCCAGACGGTACAGTCGCCACAGTAGTCTGTGGCTTTCATCCAACAGCGCATTTAAAGGGATAGGTGGGGCCAGCAGCCAGCGCTGCTTCATCTGTTAGCCGTTAAAATCCCAACTGGATGAGCTCGGGAGTGTTGAAGCAAAGCGGTGGCGGTGGCGGAGCATCTATCAGCTACGTAGACTGGTTGCCCAGTTGTGTGGAGCCCATGCCTCCTGGTCTTATTAAGTTGTCGTACTGAAGTACAAAAACAAGTTATTTTCCCCTCCATGTTGGCCCAAAGTAAACATAATGCAGCATGCTAAAGCAAACATGCAGCTAGCTTCATGTTGTGATGCTAAGTACGTGCTCTTTGCCTTGAGTCTTTGGTGTTTATCGTAAACCAGCTTGGGAGGTAACAAAAAATCAAAACGTATGGGTATAGTAACATGCATGTAATATAATGTTTGCACATTTAATTAGACCTAGCATAATTAGACCTAGCCTAAACCATGTTTTGCCAATGTAGAACAGCCTTTATATTGGATATACGGGCTTGTGTTGCCTTTATATCCAATTATGTGTCTGTGTTAAAACCGACGAGCATACTGTCTGTAGTTTAGAGACAGAGCAGCTGGATGTGGAGCTCATCAACCAAACCAGGCTGACTGCCTCAGTGTCACAAACAGGCCCATGGAGGGCATCAACCGGCCTGAACAGAGTCTGAGTTTGGTGCTACTTGGCACGAGATTGTCTCTGGGTGCAATCTGCATTTTGTCCTTGAAACTCGTGACACGAAAGAGAAAAAACAGCCGGTGACAACAGCACCTGTGTTGTGCTACTATGACATGGCAAAGGCTGTCACTATACAGAGTGGGTCAAGCCGGCATGGCCTGGACCGCTGCCTGATGCAGGAGGGTCGCTCTGTCACATTCGCTTCGAGGGCCCTCACACCGACAGAGCAGAATTCTGCTCGAATCGAAAAGGAGTTCCTCAGCATTGTGTTTGCGTGCCAGCATTTTCACCACTATCAGTATGGATGCGATAGCATTACAGCAGAGACCAATCACAAGCCCCTCATGGTCATATTCAGCAAGCCCCTTCTGAGTGCCCCCGAAGCGTCTGCAGAGCATGCTGCTGGCTCTGCAGAGCTACAACATCAGGGTGGTGTATAAGCCGGGCCAGAGATGCACGTGAGTGATACCCTCAGCAGGGCCACTGTGTCAAACACACATGTAAGGTCCATGCACAACGAGCATGCTGTCTGTAGTTTAGAGACAGAGCAGCTGGATGTGGAGCTCATCAACCAGGCTGACTACCTCAACGTCACAAACAGGCTCATGGATGGCATATATTGGATATCTATTTATGAAGGTCCTTACTGTTACTGTTGGGAATATCTGGAACAAAGAAAACTATAACAGTGTTGGACTGACAGAATTGGGAAAAAAAACCCCACCAACAATCTCACCTTTCACACATTCTGACCCATCCATCCATTATCCATGCCACTTATCCTCATCAGGGTTGCAGGGATGCTGGAGCCCATCCCAGCAGCCATAGGGTGGCAGGCGGGGAGACACCCTGGACAGGCCGCCAGGCCATCACAGGGCCATTCTAACCCAATGATTTGTTAAATGATGTGTGCTTGTGGTCAGTGCTGCTGGATAAGGAGCAAAGAAGGCTAGACTGTTGGCCAACTATCACCAAGGGTAATTAACTATTACTAGTTATGCATCTGCTCATTACAAAAGCAGAAAGTACAGTTTGCTAAGGGACAGGTCGACATTTATTTCACAAAGTAGCTTTGTGATCAGATGTTTATGCCACGCATAACAAAGAGCCACGCATATCAATAGCTCTGACGACTCCTAGAGGATAAATACTGAGTCTCATCACCAGCCAGTCAGACTAGCTTGGTCTAGTCAGAAAGGCATGAACTGAGGAAGCCTCTTAGATGAGAGACGAAACGTCTTCACGGATATATACCAAGTCCAGTTGCACTTGATTCAACTCCTTTGGATAACCATGACCTGGATGAATGTGAACATTCACAGACAAAGTAGCTATCTTTATAATTTGCATTAAAACCAGATACTTCATGCATCCTGACTTTTATTTCCATACATAGCAAGTATGGATTTTTTCATAGTAAGGGTTCTTGATAATATATAATTTGTCCTACTATGGTAGATGAGTAATTTTACCTTGTGTTGTGCCGTCTAAATGTCAGTTGGGCGGAGGCTTGGAAGGAATGGATACAAAATAACCCATCTCAGGATTAGCTACTTCAAAAGCATTATGTTCTTTTAATCCAACATTTTTCTTTTTGCATCAGATGCAGAATTTGTTGTGAAGCTGTTGAAATGCTGCTTAATTTTGCAAATTGCAGTCCAGTCACACTTAATCTTTATAACTGTTGGTTTAATTCAATAAGATGGACCTTTAATCGTCTCTGTTTTGAAACTTAGTTTTTGTGAGGTATTGCATCCAAGTGGCAACAGCTTGTGAGTGGCGTAAAGAGAATTGAGAACAAAGCAGTCATTATTTCAGAGCATGCAGAGCGATGGGCAGATTCACCCATGCTTCACTACGTGATCAAGCTGCAATACAGTCTTGCACAGGGCTTCCTGCTGGATAATACAATGTAGGAAAATTACCTCCAACTCAGGGTCCTCTTCTTTCACCTCGTCCTGGATTCTTTTCAGCAGTCTGACGTTTTTTTCCTGTTAAATTTGGCGACCCATCCGTGGTGGCATTTGCCAGTTTACACCAAGGTAGCTTCAGCCTCTCAATGCAACCTATCGTATAAATCCGACCCTCTCGTTGTGCCTTTCATGGACTCCATGGTTAAAAACTCCTCCGTGATTTCAAAATTGTCATTAGTTCCTCTGACAAAAATTAACAGGTGTCCTTTATGTCACTGCTTTCATCCGGTGCTAACGAATACAAGTTAAAGGACTCTGCTTTCTTGATCAACCCATGAGCCGAGTCTTCGTCAATTAGTTCTCTACGGCGAGTCACCGTTCTGCGCCGTAAGCTTATGTTTTCAAATTTGCTTTTGCTCTCTGGACAGAGAAGACTTGCTGTCTCCACCACACACTCCTTCAAAACCTCTCCTTCAGAGAAAGCCTTGCTCGCTTTCACTAATTTATATGCCAGTAGATAAGATGGCCTTGTGCTGGACTCCTGAATTGTAGACTGTCGGGTAAAACTATTTTGCTGCGCTTGTAAATTGGCTGCTAACCTCGAAGCTGTACTCGCCCTTTCTTGGGATGACAGATGGCTAGCGTAGTTAGCGTGCTTGGTGGAAAAGTGTCAGCTGATATTGTATTCCTTGAATGCCGCAACGTTTTCTTGACAAATCGGACATATGGCCTTTGATCGGACTTCAGTGAAAAAATATTTTGCCGTCCACTCTTTCTTAAAAACCCGGCACTCGCTGTCGACTTTTCGCTTCTCTGGTCCGCTCATTTTGTGAAGGTAGGCGATTGCTACATGCTCTGATGCTCAATACAAGAGGCAAAAGTGAAGGTCAGGTCAGGTGAAGAGATGAGTGACTCTTGGCCTCTACATTAGAAAAAGGCCGGTTGTATTTGCAGCGCGCCATCTAGTGGAACCAGCCGTCATGTATTGCAGGGGGAAAAAATAGCGACTACCGCCGTATGTGGCCCGCGGGCCGTAGTTTGCCCACCCCTGCTTTAGGGTAACGGTGTGGTAATAGGTGGAAAGGGTAAATGGAAGCTGAACCCACATGGCTTTCATTAAGAAGGCTATGCACCTTTAAAAAGCAGCTAGAGACACAGTTGGCCGTGTCTGCGGGTGGGAAGCCGGAATTGGGTATGTGTCCTGGTTGCTGCACTAGCGCCTCCTGTGGTTGGCTGGGGCACCTGTTCGGGGGGGGGGGGGCTGGGGGAGAATTAGTGTGATCCTCCCACGTGCTGCGTCCCCCCTGGTGAAACTCCTCACTGCCAGGTGAAAAGAAGCAGCCGGCGACTCCACGTGTATGGGAGGAGGCATGTGGTAGTCTGCAGCCCTCCCCGGATCGGCAGAGGGGGGTGGAGCAGCGACCGGGACGGCTCGGAAGAGTGGGCTAACTGGCCAAATACAATTTGGCCAGTTAGCCCACTGGGGGGTGCATGGAATACAATCCTTAAACCTGTGTCCTCTAAACGAGAACCCCCCCCCCCCCAAAGAACAAAACGAAAAACAGCCCTGTTGCCCCAGTAAGACTACATGATGTCCCATTATCTGTGACGTCTCACTGGCAGGGTGGCTTATCGATGGTCACTGCTACCTACGTGAAGTACTGACTGGTCAGACCTGCTAGTTGAACCAGAAAGTAGCTCAGCATTGTGTTGACTGTTGTTAATATTTTTGATTATTTTGAAAAAAAATGTTTTATTTTTTGATTTTGAGATACTTCACTGATCCCCGTAGGGAAATTATGCTCTGTATTTAACCCATCCTAGGAGCAGTGGGCAGCCGCCATGCAGAGCGCGGGGACCAACTCCAGTCCGTCTTTCCATGCCTCGGTCAGGGACACAGACAGCAGTATTAACCCTACCATGCATGTCTTTTTGATGGTGGGGGAAACTGGAGCACCCGGAGAAAACCCACCGCAGACACGGGGAGAACATGCAAACTCCACACAGAGGACAACCCGGGATGACCCCCAAGGTTGGACAACCCTGGGGTTCGAACCCAGGTCCTTCTTGCTGTGAAGCGACACTGTGCCACCAATATTGGACACGTGCAGTTATATGTTTTTTCATTCACACTTCCAAATACGCTGTTTAGATAATTAAGTTAAATTGGACTTCTTGAAGCTTGTCTGACAGTTGTGTATTCCATTGTTAAGCCGTGTCCTGCGGTGGTCCCATGTCTGAGATCTCCGCCGTGAGGCCGGTGAGTAAACTGATATCATAACTGATATGTACGATGGCAGACACTATGAAAATAAGACCCAGGTTGTAAAAAGACAGAATCGTCCTTTCATGATTTTTCCAGCCAATATGCAGCAGTATTGCCAGTTTACTACAATATGCAGCAAACTTTGAAGGGTCTTTGGGATGACTGAGGTACGCTTTGGCCTTGGGGGATGAGCTAATAGAGCGAGGAAAGACGGAAGATCAGAGTGAGACATAAGTGGACATGAAAACCTCTCGGCCATGAACACGAGGAGATGGAAACCCGTCTCTGGAGTTTATATCATCATGGCTCCGAGGGTTCCAGTGAACAGACTAATGACAGATTAACACAGGACTTCAGGGGGATGTTATTTTGAAAGATGAGAGATCATTTTATCCTCGCAGGGACACACTCACATCTGTATCTGGAATCTTTGTTTTTGCTTCCAGTAGTAATCAACCCCTAAATAAGGATTTTCCAGAAATCAAATGGGGATTTTCTTTTCATCAACTAAGGTTATTTCAGGCTGTCCCCTTATGAAGCATCTGCTTTATGTATTTGTTCTGCACCTTTGGGGCATATGTGTTTTTTTTTCATCACAATGGGATGTTTGCTCTACTCTAAGCTTACTGCATGGAGTTCAGACGAGCGTTAGTACTTGGAGCTCGTGCAGTGCCCGTTTTGGTGTAATCCTCCTTCCGACCACAATGCGGGTTGCAATGGCAGGGTGGCGCTGTTTGTCCGGTCGCAGCAGACAGATATGCAGATTGTTTCCATTTTAGTTAGATGATAAAATTGAATTGCCTATTATGTATGCTACAAGCCTATTTCTCCTGGAAATTCACATTATTTTTTCCACATCAGGTTTGTGTCAGAAAGGCTTGGTGCAAGAGTCGGTTTGACTTGCTGTAATGGGCAAACCGAGAGCAAATAATAAGTTTTCAATATGGAAAGCGGAGTAAGACACACCTCACTGATTCCATTTTATGGTGTAGTAATGGCCCTGCTTTAATTTGTACGCTTTGTACTCAGCTTGTGTATGCTTTCACACCCAGTAGAAAGTGCAGGATAATTGAGTGTTTAGTGACAATGAGGTAACGTGGTAAAGTTAAGTTTCAGATCAAATGTGCAAATTTTAAGTGGGTTTCCAAAAAGTCAGCCAAAATACGAAGAGATGCCGTGTGGAATTACTTGCTGTTGTGAGAGTGGTTGTAACCGCTCTTTATTGGTTGTGCATCACTCCTACATGCAGCCCAGAGACGGCCTAGAGGGCATGCAATGGCTTGTTTATATAGGGCTGAAATGATTATTGCACCACCACGAAGTTCACCGTATGTCTGGGAACACCAGCAAACCAGGCATCGCTGAGAGGAATTTCACAAACAAGCTTTGGAAAGCAGATGATGCTTTATGTCATCATTTATTTGAAAAATGTGTTTCCATAACCCTTTATCGCATTTTCTCTAACGATATGCCAACTTTTCCACCTCGACCAAGCATTAAAACTTTTCTGCTGGTCCGCGGTGGTGTAGCGGTCTAAGCATCAATCAGCTTTGCATCGATGCAGTTGCCCACTGGGGACCGGGGTTCACGTCTCAGTCTCGTTAGATCCGACTATGGCCGGACTCGATGAAGCAGCAATAATTGGCAACGCTGTCTTCGGGAGGGGGGCGGAGGCGGCTTGTGTTCGTCACATGAATGCGTCTCTGTGTGTGTCAGAAAAAGCAGCGGTTTGGCCTGGATTCGCCTTGTCACGGAAGTGGCGAACGCATGCAGTATGAGGGTGGGTGTTTGAACTAGAGTAGGGATCGATTGGCCACTAAATTGGGAGAAATCGGGGGGGAAAAAAACTTTTGCAACATTTTGGGGAGTTTTTTTCTTTTGAAATCCTTGCATTTCAGTTCAGGTTTTCTTGGGCCCAAATTCAAAATATGCATAAAAACAGGTGGATGGAAACCCACTTAGGCAATGCTCTTTTATTGCCAACAGGACCAATATGTCTTTTAAGAGGATCTTGTACCTTTGGCTATACATTATAATAAATAAATGGGTGGCCCAGTGGTTAGCACTGTTGCCTCACAGCAGGAAGATCCTGGATTCAAACCCCAGGCCGTCCCAGGTCCTTTCCTGTGTGGAGTTTGCATGTCCTCCCCGTGTCTGTGTGGGTTTCCTCCGGGTGCTCCGGTTTCCTCCCACCATCAAAAACACATGCATGTTAGGGTTAATACTCCTGTCTGTGCCCCTGAGCAAGGCAGTGGAAAGAAGAAGTGGAGTTGGTCCCTGGGTGCTGCAGCTGCCCACTGCTCCTATACAATTGGATGGGTTCAATGTAGAGAACACATTCGTTGTAAGAATACAGTGACCAAATAAAGTGGCTTTCTTTCTCTCTCTAAATGTATAGATGGAACGGAGTACATTTGATAAATTTAGGTTTTCATTGCATTTTTTTTTTGCCCACGGGCAGGGTGCTTGTGTTTGTTTGCATGTGTCAGAGCACATTTCATCAATAAATGATGTGGCAGATTTTGCAGTTTGTGGGGATCATCAGATGAGCACTTTTGCACCATATAAGCAAACGTTATATTAAGTTTCCATCTTCTGTCTATTCCAGGCAGCAGTCGTCAAAAGCACATTTTGAGTCGCCTCCGATGTCTCCAGTGACTTTGGTCTCAGCAGTCAAGTGCAGAACTCCAGGAGAAATGGGCCCCAAGAGGGATGGTCCCATTCTCAGTCACTTTTTCCAAAGTGGGTCCAAAAACTCTCCTACCCAAGACTCCCTCCAGGTCGGGTTACTTGCTACAGGCGTTCCTCAGGGGCAAATGCAGACAGCTCGCACCCGTGCTACAAATAATGTTGACCTGCATTCACCTCTGCTGGGTGTTAAAGAGGAGCCCATGGAGGAGGGGGAGGAGGTGGTCGTGGACCTGGTGTCAGTTAAGGCTGAAGAGATGGATGTCTCCTTCCCAGCACAACAACCATCCAAGTCTGACTGTCCATCAGCAGATACTACGCCAGTCAACAAAGGTGAATGCTTTTGGCATCTGAGCGCACAACCTACCAAATGATGTCCACTAAAAATATGAACTACTCAGCAGGTAGTTAAATGCCACATACCTATTATAAACAACATGTGGTCCAAAAAAAAACTTAAGTATTTTTCCCCCATTCATATAATTTGTGTGTTTGCTTCCCTACAGACACAATTGGCCGCGTCTGCGGGTTGGAAGCCGGATGTGGGTATGTGTCCTGGTCATTGCACTAGCGCCTCCTCTGGTTGGCCGGGGCGCCTGTTCGGTGAAGGGGGAACTGGGGGGAATAGCGTGATCCTCCCACACACTACATCCCCCTGGTGAAACTCCTCACTGTCAGGTGAAAAGAAGCAGCTTGTGACTCCACATGTATTGGAGGAGGCATGTGGTAGTCTGCAGCCCTCCCCGGATCAGCAGAGGAGGCGGAGCAGCGACCGGGACGGCTCAGAAGAGTGGGGTAATTGGCCGAGTACAATTGGGGAGAAAAAGGGGGGAAAATGAAAAAAACTTTCAGTGCTCGACTTCATCAGCATTCTTCCTCGTGCTTTTCTATGGACGTTACAGACTTACGCAGTTGAACCTATGAATAATAATTCAGCTTTTAAAATGTTCAGCCTTTATTTAAATGTTGGTACTATTTACGCCTTTTGAGATATTTAGCTTTTGTTTTTTTGCAAAACAAAAAGTCTCTGTGGAAGTGATTGGTGGAATGGTTTGAATCTAAACCAAACAGGACCGATGATCCTATAATTCACTCTGGGCTTAACACTAAACAGCCGGAGCAAGCACTGTGATTTTATTGAGAAAACTCTGCCTTTTCTAACTGATTTACTTCATTATTTAATACTTGTAAATCACAGAGGAGGCAAATTATACAAATATTTAACGCAATCTCTTCAAATACTTTTTTGTTTTTGAATATTATCATTTCATTCATTATGGCTGTGCAGTCAAAAATGTATTCAGCACCGCAGCATCTTTTTCCCTTCTCTTACATAATGTCCATTTTCTATTATATTTTACTTTATTCATTTTAGGAGCGTTTTTGGGTGCAGCATTGACCGCGACTCATAGCAGCAACGCAGTATTTAAGGAGCCGTTCTGAGGTTGTCTAATATTTTCTTCTCTATGTACTTGTGTTTCTCGTTGCAGTGGCGCGTCCCATGTGTTCTGCAGGCGTGTCTCAACATTTCATCAGTAGACACCTTGACATCTGCCTGACCAGGGGTGAGAAGAAGGAATGCTTGAGAAGGTACTCATAGCTACTCATTTTCAGATGAGTCACTTTCTCCTGCTCTGTAGTTCCCTACCATGCTTTTTCTTCAAGCTCAGAAACTGTTTTTTCTGTTTTAGGCGCTGTCTTTATGATAATAATCATCATCATCATTACATTTATATAGTACTTGTCTAGATACCCAAAGCGCCTCACATCGAAGAGGGTAACTCACCTCACCCACCACCAATGTGCAGCACCACCTGGGTGATGTACAGCAGCCATTTTGCACCAGAACGCTCACCACACATCAGCTTGAGGTGGAGAGGGAGGAGTCATTGAGCCAATTACATGGGGGGAAGATTAGGTGGCCAGATGGAGATAGCCAGGTTGGGAATGTTGCCAGGACACCAGGGAACCCCCTACTCTTTGCGATAAGTGCCATGGGATCTTTAATGACCACAGGGAGTCAGGACCTCGGTTTAACATCTCATCCGGAGGATGCACTGGGGCATTGGGGTTTGATATTTGTTGTTTTTATTAGGATCAGAGGAAAGACTGCCCCCTACTGGCCCACCAACACTACTTCCGGCAGTAACTCATTTTCCCGGGAGGTCTCCCATCCAAGTACTAGCCAAGCCCACACCTGCTTAGCTTCTGTCATTTGGCATAGCCAGGGTACACGTTGGTATGGCTGCCGACCATTTCCAGTGAAGGGTCGCTGCCCGAATCGCCTCTCCGCTGCTATACTGGGGCGAGGTCAAAGAGCACCTGCAAAGCAAAGCCCTGTTTGTTTTCACATCCTACCAGGTTGTAAACTGTGTTCACCTTGGAGTCCAGCTGTAAATCAGGCCATGATTTGATGACAAGAGTTAAAGCCAGCATAGCTCTGCTCCACTGGGATCAGGGTAAAATCACTGCTCTGGAAAGAGGCAGAGTAGGGCTGACATTAAGCCCAACCCACCGACTGACTTACCGACGGTCTGACAAGCTCTTTGTTGGCCACTGCAATTTTCCATAGAAGTTCCATGATGATATTAGATAATCATTATTTACAAGAGATCATCAGTTGCTACGTGTGCCAATGAAGGTAATGGTACAAGACTCAGTACTGAAAGGCTAACCACAGAACCACTTCTTCCATAAATACAATGTCCTCCTGACATTCTAAGAAACCTACCAAGTTGTTGGTATTGGTTTTAGAGGTTTAGGCAAGCTATTCATCATTTGTGCTGTAAGTTCTCAAGCAAGCTGAGGGTGTGTTGTCTTGTGTTAGCAAAAAAGCGTAAAAGCTCATTCGGGGGCGTCCAGGTAGCATAGCGGTCTATTCCGTTGCCTATGAACATGAGGATCGCCGGTTCGAATCCCCGTTACCCCCGGCTTGGTTGGGCGTCCCTACAGACACAGTTGGCCGTGTCTGCGGGTGGGAAGCTGGATGTGGGTATGTTTCCTGGTCGCTGCATGAGCGCCTCCTCTGGTCGGTCGGGGCGCCTGTTCGGGGGGGAGGGGGAACTGGGGAGAATGGTGTGAACATCCTACACGCTACGTCCCTCTGGTGAAACTCCTTACTGTATGGTGAAAAGAAGCGGCCGGTGACTCCACATGTATCGGAGGAGGCATGTGGTAGTCTGCGGCCAATTGTGTCTGTAAGGACGCCTGACCAAGCCGGAGGTAACACGGGGGTTCAAACCGGTGATCCCCGCGTTGGTAGGCAACGGAATAGACTGCTTCGCTACCCGGATGCCCCCGCAAATAACATTTCTGAGCCTGGGTTTTAGCTTATGATGATGTAGTGTCTTATTAGTAAAGGTTATCTACAGGCTTGGTCTGTCGTGTGTGCTTGTTGGTCACAACAACGTTGTGAAACTTCCTGTTAAACTTGCTTCTACCTGCCTCATATTCTTCCACGTTAGGCTGCTGTGATGAAAATGGAAAAACACTGTGCCACAATATCATTAACGGTAGCGATGAAAATGAGCGCCTACAAAAGCATGCAGTTTGACTGTGCAGGGACATTTGTAGTGTTGATCTTAAATACTGTAGTGATGGAGAGTCTCAAAGCATGGTCATTTTGAACACAAGTCTTCAGGATTATGGTTTCAAATCCTTTGACCTCATCTCTGTGAGAAGGCACTTAATCAGTGTTCTCCACGTTGATAAATACATCCTGTGGCAGTGTGACATCCTGCTAATGACTGGCTGTAAAGAGCATGTCACCCTTGAACTATGGCGGACCTTGAAGTCACAATGATGGATAGCACAGCATTTCTGCTGTCTAACGTACCCGTAACCTAATACTATTTTACATGGATAGGAACTTTTTCTGGGGGGGGATTTTTCCCTCTTTTTTCTCCCCAATTGCACTTGACCAATTACCCCATTCTTCCGAGCCGTCCTGGTTGCTGCTCCACCAACTCTGCTGATCCAGGCAGGGCTGCAGACTACCACGTGTCTCCGATACATGTGGAGTCGCCAGCCATTTCTTTCCACCTGACAGTGAGGAGTTTCACCAGGGGGACGTAGCATGTGGGAGGATCACGCTATACCCCCCCGGTTCCTCCTCCCCCCTGAACAGGCGCCCCAACTGGAGGCGCTAGTGCAGCGACCAGGACACATACCCACATTTGGCTTCCCACCCGCAGACACGGCCAATTGTGTCTGTAGGGACGCCCAACCAAGCCGGAGGTAACGCGGGAATTCGAACCGGCAATCGCTGTTTGGTTGGCAATGGAATAGACCACTACGCTGCCTGGACAGCTGGATAGGAACATTGTATACCAAAACCTGTGCTTAACCGCTCACCATGTGGTTAGAGTGAGCTTCAGAGACGTTTGCACTGCAGCACAGCCACATGGTGTATTGTGTTTCCATTGTGGACCACGACTGGGGAGGAAAAGCAGCCTCACTGGGCATTGTTAAGTGACGTTTAAGTCATCATTTGATTCAGCTAGTGTGCTTCTTTGTTGCAACCCTGTAGGAGGTAAAAGGTGTCCCATGGGGAAGCTAGTGTACCCCCCCTGCTGACCCTACAGGAGGTGAAGAGAAAGCTGAAGGAGGGCCATCTTTCTGTACAAGGGACCAGAGGCCAGTTGCTCAAAAGGCACCAGGAGTTTGTGCTTTCTTATAATGCCCCGTGTGAGTCACCGAACCCCAAATCAGGTGAGAGACATGAAGCAACTCTCAGATCTGGCATTAAAATGTGTCCTGAGTGATCCGATCACAAGTGAACACCTCGAATCCCAGGTCTGAACACACGTAATGTGTCCTCAAGACGTCCTGAGATCCAACCACTCAGGATGCATTTGGAGGTGGCCTGGGGTGCATATGTTCACATATATAATGTAGTCTGAAAGACAGTTGTGTCCCTGTCCACACTGAAGGACCACCTAGTTGTCAGCATTGGTGGTCATTAACCACAGGAAGGGAGTCAATGTCACAATCCCGCGAGTGGCACAAGACAAAAATCAATGAGAGTTTACAGGACAGGAGTGACTAAAAAGTGAATTTATATTGTACTTTGGGGCGGCATGGTGGCCTAGTGGTTAGCACTGTTTCACAGCAAGAGGATCCTGGTTTCGAACCCCAGACCATCCTAGGTCCATTTTTTTTTTCTGTGTGATTTTTCCACCTTTTTCTCCCCAATTGTATCCGGCCAATTACCCCACTCTTCCGAGCCGTCTCGGTCGCTGCTCCACTCCCTCCGCTGAGCCGGAGAGGGCTGCAGACTACCACATGCCTCCTCCGATACATGTGGAGTCGCCAGGTGCTTCTTTTCACCTGACAGTGAGGCGTTTCGCCAGGGCGACATAGCGTGTGGGAGGATCGCACTATTCCCCCCCAGCCCCCCCCCCCCCCAGAACAGCTGCCCCGACTGACCAGAGAAGGCGCTAAGTGCAGCGACCAGAACACATACCCACATCCGGCTTACCACCCGCAGACACAGCCAATTGTGTCTGTAGGGATACCTGACCAAGTCGGAGGTAACACGGGGATTTGAACCAGCGATCCCCGTGTTGGTAGGCAACAGAATAGACCGCCGCGTTACCCGGACTTCCATCGTCAGCTGCTTTTGTCTATATGAATGGTATGATTTCATTGTGTGTAAGGAGGTAATTCTCTGTGTTTGAGAAGTAGGGCAAAATTGTTCTCATCAGTAAGAAACACTCATCTGGTACCTCTTAAAGTATAGACCACTTTGTGATATGAAATCCACAGACTGATATGTACAGGTGCGTACAGTCCGATAAGTGTAAGAATAAAACCATACTGATAGCCCATTCACACCCCATCACACCCTGGTTCCACTACTCATGGAGACCATCAGTGTTCTCTGAGAATATATAAAAGGAATGCACAAGATGGTTGTACGGTTTTAAAATTTGATGTCATGGCTTGCTGTTTTTCCGCTGTACACCTCAGGGGACGCCTTATTTCCTGAGCAAGTTGCCTCATGTGCCAGAAGCTTTTGTAAGGTGAAACGCACTGCTCTTATGAACAGGCAATATTTGTGATATTGGGGGTCATGCAGGTTTCTCCACTCTTTGTCAACAGCTGAAGATATTGCCAGAGAAGTGGAGGCCAGTGAGAAGACCAGAAATCACCTGCAGGGAAAAGCCAAACCAGTATGTATTTACTGTTTAAAGGGACATTTTGAATTTATCTTTATGCATAGTCCAGTTCAGGAAATCAGAGAAAGGTGAATCAGTTCATCTGGACACGTTTATTGAGAGAAACATTTCATCACTCATCTAAGTGACCTCTTCAGTCTCACCTGACTTCAGGTGTCCCCACCCTTATAAACAATACAGTGGCATAACGACCAAAACCAATGACCAATTTCATATGCAAATTACTGTGACCATTAACTAGAGTTACAATGGCTATGTGTACTATTCACAGAGGATTTGGGAATAGTTGCAATCACAGCATTGTAAAATGTAGAGACAGATGTACTCTTAGCCCCCCCCCCCCCCCCCCCGGTTCAGGGATGGTTATTCCCTCTTCACATAGACGGTCTCTTTGACTTTCTGTTCAAACCAGCGGTCCTCCCTATCAAGGATGTGCACATCCTCATCCTTGAAAGAGTGGCCACTGGCCTGTAGATGGTGTAGACTGTGGAGTCCTGGTCTGGAGATGGTGTAGACTGTGGAGTCCTGGACTGACGTGTTAGCTCTCCTTTGTTGTGTCATCCTCTTGGCCAGTGTATGTTTGGTTTCCCTGATGTACAAGTCATGCCAGTCCTCCTGGCACTTAACAGGATACACTATATTGGTCTGTTTGTACCGGGGCACCCGGTCCTTGGGGTGGACCAGTTTCTGATGCAGCGTGTTTCAGGGTTCGAAAGCAACTGAGACGCGGTGTTTTGAAAATACACGTCTCAGCTTTTCCGACACTCCCGTCACATATGGAATCACTACTGGTTTATGCTTAGACAGCTGTTGTCCTTCTCCTCTCTTCGATGGGCTGGTGCACTGTTTGGGCGTCTTCCTGGCTTTGACAAACGCCCAGTTAGGATAACCACACTTAACCAGGGCTGTTTAATGTGGCATTCCTCCCCTTCCCTGGTTGCTGTGACGGTGGGGACGTTGTCAGCTTGGTGGTACGGTGTCCTGATGACTCCTGGTTTGTGCTCCAGTGGATGATGAGTCAAACCTTAAGTACTGATCAGTATGTGTTGGTTTACGGTAAACATCAACAATCAAATGTCCCCATCACCAATTTCAATTTCACAGTGTAAGAAGACGAACCTGTCATTTGTCACATCCTCCCTGGTGAACTTGATGTGGTTGTACACAGAGTTAATGTGGTCGGTGAAATTTGTTACCTCCTGAGATTTAATTTTAGCCCAGGTGTCGTCCACAAATCTGAACCAATGGCTAGGTGGTGTCCCTGGATGTGACATCAGAGCCCTCTTCTCCACTTCCTCCATATACAAATTGGCCATTACAGGTGAGACTGGGGAACCCATAGCACACCCAAGCCTCTGCCTATAGTACTACCCCCTGTATGTGAAGTACGTGGCCATTTATGTGAAGAGGGAACGACCATCCCAGAACTGAGGGGGCGCTGTGTACATCTGTCACCATCTTACAATGGTGTGGTTGCAAACATTTCCAAATCCTCTGTGAATAGTACACATGGCCATTGAAACTCTAGTTAATGGTCAAACCCATATCTGCATATGAAACGGATCATTATATTTTTGATTGTTATGCCACTGCATTGTTTATAAGGGGGGGGGGATACCTGCAGTTGGTTGAGACTGAAGAGGTCACTTAGATGTGCGATGAAACGTATCACTCAATGAATGTTGTGTCCAGATGAACTGATTCAACTTCCTTTGATTTTGAATTTCATTTTTCATTTTTCTTTCAAAATAAAAGTTCAAAATCGGTTATGGTCTGCAAGTTAAAACCACAGAGCAAAGCAATGACGATAAGAATTATTCTATTTCTGCTTATAGTTTTTCCTCATACACCATTTCTGTATTTTATCTTTTGTCTGTTGTGGGACTTTGGGTTTATTTATGCCCTTTTTGTCCATTCTGATATGTTACAGGTCATGCCCTTGTCAAAACTTTCTAGCATGGCTAGAAAGAAACTGTCAGTGGAACTGTCGGTGGAAGAGCAAAGAGAGAGAAATAGGGAGTATCAAAGAAAGAGAAGAGAGAAAGTAAACAGTGACCCAGACAGCAGAATTGAGATTCTAGAGAAGGAAAGACAAAGGTGGAAGAAGAGGGTTCAAGACAAAAAGGTGAGACAAATAGGAGAATTGGGAGCAGGGGAGCAGATGCGTCAGAGAATGTATTGGAGGGATGCTCAGAAAAGGTCTAGAGAGTACAGGGCTATGCAGAATCCAGTGCGGCAAGTAGACACACCCCCAGATAGTCCACCAGACCAGAGTACCGAAGAGCCAAGTATGAGCAGACGTGTTCTTGCAAGTTGAGAGGGACAGAAGAAAAACAAGGAAAAGGCATTCAAGTGGAATAAATGCTCGAAAGAGAAAATTAAGATAACAAAACAGTGAAATCGACTGAGAAAGCAAAAATGGCGAAAAAAAGAAGGCTCAAATAGTTGACAAATGGCAAACAAAAAAGAAGAGATAAAGCGCAAATTGACTCTCCACAGACAGAAACTGAGAGGATGATATTAGGAAGCCGACTTAGAAATCCTAACATCAAGAGAGCTCTTCTCTTCCACAATGTTCTCTGCCAAGAACTCAACATGAAAAAACAAACTCCTGTGTCACGGAGACGGGCAACTGACAGATCAACTAATCGACAACTGACATTATCAGGCAAGTTCTAAAGAAGTATCACCTTCTTCATAAGATCTGCCACAAGTTAATGAGTGAAAAGAAACTGACAGCACAGAAAAAGTCAACATTTCTCCAGGGTATCAGCCAGACTGTTGAGGAGTTCTTCGTGAACTCTTCTTGCATAACAACAGATAAAACTGACACCATCAAAAGAAACAAGATTAAGCACCAGTGAATGATTCTGACTGACTCCATTATCACCCTCCACAGTGAGTTCATCAACAGGAACCCAACTGTGACACTCAGTTACTCTTCCTTCCGTTACAGCACCAAAGACATCTGATAGGAAGACGTGTCTGTGTCAGTATCATGAAAATACATACTTAATGAGATCAAGAAAATTACACCAGCTCATCCCACATCAAAATAGTGTTCGCCACAGACAGCTGTCATGGTTTTGCAGTGAGCCATTGCATTGCCAATGCTTTACCTCAGCTACTTTCTGTTTATGTGGCTGCACAGAGGAACAGCAGACTGAGCCAAAAGCCAGGAAGAAAAGTCCTTTGGACATGTTGATGGGAGAGATGGAAGAGGAGCCGCTGAAAGGTCCTAAGGGCACTATAGTCGAAATCACTATTGACAGCATTGAGGATGGAGACTGGCTAGCAGTGGTGTATGATGACCACTGGTGGCTAGCAGAGGCCATTGATGTAGACACTAAGCACCAAGATGTGAAAGTAGAGTTTATGCGCCCTCATGGTCCAACAGCAAATGTTCACAAAACATGGGAGGGGAGATGTCTGTTTCTGTCCAGTCAAAGACATTCCTCTGAAACAGGGAAGGCATGTCCACTCCAATCAAGCCGTGCAAGAGAGCTCTACAGCATAGCCCCTGATGTAATGGACTTCATAGAGCACGAGCATGTCCGACGCCTGTTGCCCAATGCCTAAGTCATGCAGGTCAGACAAAAATTAAATCTTAAGTAATTGATCCTGTTTCAAAATGGCTACAGATCTCCTGTATTCCCACAGAATGTAGAACATTTCTGTTGTTGTTACAGGGTGTCCTATAGTAATGCTTACCTCTACACTAAAGCCAGTATGCTTACCTGTATACTTACTGTACCTGCAGCACTTACCTGTTCGGAAAATGCGTATTCTAGATCAGCCAAACTCCCTTTATACTTACCTGTTCTACTTACCCGTAGAGAGAAATTCAAGGGAATCCTCGTACTTGCCTTTCTGAAGCCCTGCAGAAAAAGTAGTAATGGTTAGATTTATTACCTGTCTAAGCTCTATGGACAAACATAGTGGGATTTACTACACAACATAATCACCTACCTTGCTAGTTCTAGTTCTAAACCTGTCCTATTCCTATGTAATACTTATCTTTGACTTTGAATCAAATATGCAGTGTTTACCTTTACCTGCAATAATTACATATACATTTATTCATATAGCAGATACTTTTATCCAAAGCAACTTTCAATGAGATTACAAGGACAGCGCCGCTGGTGGAATTTGAACTTGTGACCTTTTGGTCACCAGGCAGCAGTCCTGCTCACTGTCCACTATGCTATCCCTACCCCTTATTATGTGAATAAGAGAGAGAAAAGTTGTATTTTAGAAAAGAAATGAAAGGGAAATGACTTTCCCAGTTTCTGCACAGAATCACAAAGAAAAATATTTTAAACTAGAAACTTTACTGAGACATATTATGAGTCTCTGACCATTTGATTTTCCAGTGAGCCATTGGAAAGAGGAAGGACAACCACTGGAAAGATTCTGGAACTTACATATAATACAGTTACAATTGAATATCTTTTAAAACCTTATTAGTTCGTTTTCTTAGTCTGTTGTCATCTCAGTCAGTTCAGTTCAGTTATGCCTGACGCCCCTGCTGGGGTATAAGCCATCAGCAAGGGACCTCCAGAGTTCTCTGTCATTAGTTTTCTTTTGATGCCAGGTACATCCCAGTCTCTTGATGTCTGCCGGGAGATCCCGTTGCCAGTTGTTCTTTGACCGGCCTCTCTTCCTCTTTCCTTGAGGGTTCCATGTCAAGCTTGTCTGATTTCAATCAGTTGTCAGTAAAATATTTGTAAATACTTGATCAGTTTTCATCTCCATCAGTTGTTTGTTGACACTGTCAGATGAAGGTTTGTGTCCTTTTTCAAAGAAATATGTTCCTCTTTGTTAACTTTATTGTGTTTATATATCAAAACACCAGCTGAACTACATGCAATGTCTTCTTTGCCCAAGAACGTTGATTACATGTGCTTAATATTAAAAATGAATATACAAAATTTGAGCTATAAAAAATGTATATCTTTGCTCCTGAATTGTTGAGCTCTTTTTTTATACATCAAAGGTTTCATTGCAACATCCTGTGAACATATACAAAATTAAGGAATTTCGAAATAGGATTTTTCAAAATAGTGTGAAATCAGAACATAAATATATGTAATGCATTTTATTAACTCTGTTACAGAACACCATTATTAGATAATTGAGGACTTTACACTCTTGTTGATTTGGTCAAATTAAAATAGCACGCATTTTGGTTTGTCTGGCGGAGTTGACACAGATCAAGCTATGAAGCGAATGATGTCAATTTTCATAAAAAAGTGATTTGATGAAAATAAAAAAAAACTTCCCTTATGTAAAAATATAATACAAGACCTAAAACATGTTTTGTCCCTTATCTCAAGAATCAGTGCTGTACAGGTGAAATTGGATGTCCATTCTTGTCCAGTGCGATGAAACGCTTGGAAATGTCTTGACGCATGAGCAACAATCCAGGTAAGGAAAGCCCAGAAAACTGAAACATCGAAATGAAGACAACAGACGATATCTAGTGATTTCCCAACACTAAGTTCATTGGGAAAACGGGTTTCTAATATCAACTGTGGGCCTTATACACAAACTGCAAGAAATGTTGAAATTAGCGGTAGCCTGTGCAGAAGTTATATTTCGTATAGGCTGGGTTCTATCGAGGGGGTTTGTAGGACCTGGTAATGTAATAAATTCCCAATAATGTAATAACCCCGATAATGTAATAAAAATATGCTCTCGAGTCCATTGAAAATGCAATAAAACCTGATAATGTAACAACTACCTGATAATGTAATAAAGTGCATTTCCCAATAATGTAATAATGTGTTACATTAACGGGACGTTATTAGGGTTAGGGGTTAGCTATGATATATAGTTTATTACATTATCGGGAAGTTATTACATTATCAGGCTTTATTGCATTTTCAATGGCCTCAGGTGATTTTTTTATTACATTATCAGGGTTATTACATTATCGGGGGATTTATTACATTATCAGGTTCTACAGGGTTTTATCTCTTCGCCCATCGCTAGAGCTAGCCCTGGGCGAAGAGATACCCAGCGGGCGAAGAGTCGCCCAGTAGCGATAGCCTCGGAGGGCTGCGATAGCCTCGGAGGGCCGCGCCTAGCAGAGATGGGCAGCATGAGCCGGAAAGGGCCGGTGTGGGTGCAGACACGTCTGAGTCTACAAATCAAGGTCCTTAGCAAAGACTACTAGAATCAGATGTGTAACTGCTTGGTTTGGAACAAAGACTTATCGTTCTATGTGGTGTCGGCTTCGGCCTCTAAGGCCGCCGCTGGGGGGGTGGATCCCGCCGCGCATATCGATACTCACGGAGTCTGCAGTGTGTAACTCAGGTTGTCATGTCGGCCGCCCGCATCAACGTACGAAGCGGAGCAAGCCGCCAAAAAACTTGAAACACGAGGGAAAATGCGCCATTGGTGAACGAGCGCCAACGTTTTGATGGACATACGCGTAATCCAATCGTGACAAAGAAGGAACAACACAAACCAATCACGCGCCGCCCCACGGCATGGTTGGTTAGCACGGGAGCTCGACGTCAAATAGCTGCTGTTTCAATAGTTCCCCCTTTGACCTTTCACAGCCAATCACTCGACGACCTCAATACGAACAGCCAATCGCGTCGATGGGCGGGACGAGCGGCTTCCTTATTTAGGGCGTCAGGCGTCTCCGCCCCAGCGTCCATTGCTAGGTAGTCGGGAGGTTAGACGACACGCCGGGGAACATGTCTGGAAGGGGTAAGACTGGAGGAAAGGCCCGGGCCAAGGCCAAGACCCGCAGCTCTCGTGCCGGTCTGCAGTTTCCCGTGGGCCGCGTTCACCGCCTGCTGAGGAAGGGCAACTACGCTGAGCGAGTCGGGGCCGGAGCCCCCGTGTACCTGGCCGCCGTGCTGGAGTACCTGACGGCGGAGATCCTGGAGCTGGCCGGCAACGCCGCCCGGGACAACAAGAAAACCCGCATCATCCCGCGTCACCTCCAGCTGGCCGTGCGCAACGACGAGGAGCTGAGCAAGCTGCTCGGCGGAGTCACCATCGCCCAAGGCGGCGTGCTGCCCAACATCCAGGCCGTCCTGCTGCCCAAGAAAACCGGACAGGCAACGCCGAGCTCCGGCAAGGCCGGCAAGAAGGCCTCGTCCCAGTCCCAGGAGTATTAAGAGCCGGACCCCCAAAACTGACTTCACACGACGAAGTTGTTTCGTTGGTTTTTGAGCGTCCCCCGAAACGGACTTTACACGAAGTTGTTCGCTGATTTTTTTTTTGATATTTGAGTGTGACAAGTTTGTTTCATTTAGTCATTTTGTTCTTTAAATAAACGATGTTTTTGTAAAAAAAAAAAAAGAGAAAGAAAGAAGGGTGGTTTGGTTTTGTGTTCTGATGTGAAGCTAATGTCTAGCTAGCGTGAAAGCTAGTGGTGCCTGGTCCCGTTGGCGCCGCGCCGGGCTGCTGTATTGATCTCAGTCTTGTGTTCCGGTCCAACTCGCCGATGGCCGCAGTTTCAACCGTCAACGTGCTGCCTGGTTCGGCCAGCTGGACCGAGCTGGTCTGACCCGTTTAAAAGAGCCCTTCCCGCCTCAGTGCCAGAGAGAGCTCTGGTCTGAGCAGCGACTTGTTCCGGTTCACATGAACCGCCAGTGTACCAACGGTCAAGTCCAATGTGTTTTTACCTCCTTTAATCTCAATTCGGTCCCAGATTGTTTTCTATCGAACTATTCGCTGTAATCCAGGACGCCCCCTGTCCTCACACATTGCAATGAGGTGGGAAATTGAGGACAAAGACCCGCACAACTGTGCAGCATGAAGACGTCCTAACTAGTCATGGGGTATCCCAACTAGTCATGGGGTATCCTAACTAGTCATGGGGTATCCCGTCTGCTATGTCCACTTGTTATAAAAGGCGACCTAGAGGCCAGACTGGAGGCCCAGAGCTGACCCGCGGTGCTGACTGGGTAGTTTTCTTGCAAAGGCTTATTTTCAGTCTTAACGAATCAATGCAGGCAGTTTAAAGATCCGGGGAACACGGTTAAAATGTTCAGCTTTTATTATAAGTACCTTGTTCTCCAGCTACATCCGTGTTGAGCAGGATGTGCCCTTTATCAGAATAAGAGTCCTGTTTAGTGGCCATGTAGGTTTGAGGCAGATAGAGGGAATCTGACTCCAGTTTCTGGGGCTCTCTGAGTGTGCTCCGCATTAGAATAACAACACGACAGTCTTCAGATATACATACGCAAGGATTTGACTATATACAGGTGATACAAGTGCAGAATATTACCATGCTACACCTGCACCTGACTGCCACTTGGGTCCCCATCGGGTGGTGTGGAAACTTCTAGATATGTTGTTGTCTTGTCAGGGCGCATCTCCGGGGTCACGCTGCCCTGTTTACAACAGTGACGGTTGTAACATCTGGAAAACAAGGTGTTTCCTTTGTGCAATGCAAAGAGGGCTGTTGTGGTTGCATGCTAGCTAGCAGGAGCACAACAGCTTATCTGATCAACTGTGTTAAATAAGTACACACCTCTACAGGATGGAGCTTATCCTCAACACACACACTGCACTTGTAATTGCTTTATTGACATACACACATGGTAAAAAAAAAGCCCTGTTCAGATTGTCCATCCTGTGAGTGTTGTTGTTGGGGGATCTTAAAAAGCTGAACATCCAGGTCCAGTCTGAAGGAGAGGCAGAGAGTTCAGGTGGCAGCACTGGCCACAGTTGAGGCAACCAAGATCTACATCAGCACACAGATTACCAGCACACAACCACGTGGTTTCTGCAGTCTGAGAAGCACCACCTGCTGAACTTCTGGCATCTTCCACCGCAGCCACGCGCCGCATGGCTCGGAGGAAGATAAGCACAAGACGTGCAGCTTGTACAGAGGAAATAAGGCACCTCAGACTTCCTGTGACACACTGAGGAAATGGACAGAATACAGTACCCATGCCAAACGTTGTGTTGAAGCTTGTTAACCTCTGCTGCTGTTGGGAGGTGTGGAATAAAACTGCAGCGTAGGACAGAACATTCAGCTCCTCCCCCGGCTCCATCAGAGCCGCTGGCCACAGACACTGAACGGGTGCAGCGTCAGTTTCCTCCGGCACCTGTGTGTGTGTGTGTGTCCTGCTGAAGTGTATATCAAGGCACCAAACCGTTGCCTCCTCCCTGGTTTTGTGTGTGTTAGAATAACAGCATCAGCTAAACTGCCATCCGCCCACTACAATCCTAATATTCTGCAGAAATGACATTAATCAGATTACAAAAAAAAAATCTTAAAACAAATGCAACACAGACAGGAACAACCACCGAGCCCAGACAAACAAAAACCATGCATTTTCTCAAACAGAATTGTTCACATTTCTTTCTTCTTTGTTTTCTAACTGGGACGTGAACGAGTCAGAAAAAGCAAATGGTAATAGAAATGTTGGAGAGTGATTATGGTCAGCATGAGAGATTTCTAAGAGTTTTGAGATCTAGTTATGAGATAAATTAGATTTACTACCAACCCAAACTTTGGCTCATCTCTGGGGTTTTATTTGTTGTACTTGAACGATAAATCCGTCTCAGTTGTTATTACAGAAGCTTGTAAGAGGAAGAAGCTTTATAGGCCCAGTCCAAAATAAATGTAATGAACGAAAACAAACAACAAGCCTTGTCTGGAGACGATAAACACAGCAGCTACAGATATCTTATATCTGGCTGAAGAGGCAAGGTAATCTATTTGTATAGCAAAGTAAATTCCCTTCCCCACCGTCTGGTGTCCTGCAGGCTCTCGGGGTTGAAGGGAGAAAGCTGAATAAGACACTGGGAAACCTCTAGACTCATTAGGATGGATTTGTTTTCAGACAGTAGTGCAAATACCAGGAAAACACATCGCTACGTTGCTTGCTGGTGCTTCGCAGTCATCCGGTTCACTACGAGCCATTATTCCCAGGTGTGTAAAATCCTGTCTGTGTCTATTATCTCAAAATCAAAATCTTTTCTCCCCTTTACATAGGATTTAGAGAGCAATTGTTAAACAATTATAATTACCTGTGACCTGATTATCATTGTTGTTCTCCAGTAACTATAATAATGTTGCATGGCCTTTTTTGTTGTCACATAAAAATCCACAACATGGGATCCATTATTCCTCCAACGTGCGTGTGTGTGTGTGTGTGGGGGGGGGGGAGGCACGAGGACAGTCACAAAAAAAATTGTACTTTGTGATATTGGGCAATACAAATAAAATTGACTTGACCTGACAAAAGGAAGATGGGTGAACTTTGCTTGTGTGGGTGCAGTTCGCCTATTTCGCCACTAGATGTCACTACATTTCAGGATGAACCGTCACTCAACCTAAAACTTTGAAAGACCTCAACTGGAGAAACGACAGATAATTACAGAATGTAAACTGCTCATCTAGGCCTAGTAATTCTGCCAGTTTCTTTCTGATCTCTGCGTACCATGAGGAGGAAACTGAAACCCTGACCTGCTCACTTGTAAGTGATGACATGCAGTGATTGCTAGCAATGACAATAACTATGAAATATTCAAAACTGTCTTTGATTGTGATCGGTTGTTTTATACTCATTTATTCGGTTGCATGGCTTGAAAGATCTATCAAGTGTAAGAGTGGTGACTTCTTAGGTCTCCCTTTCACTCTTATTTTAGCTAAAGCAGTATAACACACAAACCCAGCCACTGAGGATGCACAAGCCAGTGCATTCTTAATGCTGGTCCCAAGCCCGGATAAATGGAAAGGCAGCCAGTGTTAAACCTTTGCAAAATCAAATATGCGAATCATAAATTGGAGGGAAATCATCAATCAGGTGGAAGGGAAGTAAGGCCAGGAACATCGGAGGTGGGTTCAAACTCCTCTCCCGTGGTGTGAATGGGAGGAGAAATGGGGTAGGGGTAATTTTGAAGGAAGAGTACGTAAAGAGTGTGTTGGAGGTGAAGAAAGTGTCAGACAGAAGGATGAGTATGAAGCTGGAAGGTGTGTTGATGAATGTTATCAGCGCATATGCCCCGCAAGTTAGGTGTGAGATGGAAGACAAAGAAGACTTCTGGAGCGAGTTGGATGACGTGGTGGAGAGGGTACCCAAAGGGGAGCGAGTGGTGATTGGAGTGGACTTCAGTGAGCATGTTGGTGAAGGGAGCAGAGGTGATGAGGAGGTGATGGGCAGGTATGGTGTCAAGGAGAGGAATGTGGAAGGAAGATGGTGGTGGATTTTGTGAAACAGATGGAAATGTCTGTGGTGAATACATATTTAAAGAAGAGGGAGGAACACAGGGTGATGTATAAGAGTTGAGGAAAGTGCACAGAGGTGGACTATATCTTATGTAGGAGGTGTGATCTGAAAGCGATTGGGGACTTCAAGGTGGTGACAGGGGAGAACGTAGCTACGTAGCCATTGAATGGTGGTCTATGACTTTGGAAACCAAGAAGAGTAAGCGAGTGAAGGCAGAGCCAAGGATCAAATGGTGGAAGTTGAAGAAGGAAGACTGTTGTGTGGAGTTCAGGCAGGAGTTGAGACAGGCACTGGGTGGTAGTGAAGAGTTGCCGGATGACTGGACAACCACTGCAGAAATAGTGAGGGAGACAGCTAGGAAGGTACTTGGTGTGTCATCTGGACAGAGGAAGGAAGACAAGGAGACTTGGTGGTGGAATGAGGACGTACAGGAAAGTATACAGAGGGAGAGGTTGGCAAAGAAGAAGTGGGCTAGTCAGAGAGATGAAGAAAGTAGACAGGAGTACAAGGAGATGCGGTGTAAAGCAAAAAGAGAGGTGGCAGAGGCAAAGGTAAAGGCGTATGTTGTCAGCGCATATGCCCCGCAAGTTGGGTGTGAGAGGGAAGAGAAAGAAGACTTCTGGAGTGAGTCGGATGACGTGGTGGCGAGGGTACCCATGGAGGAGAGAGTGATGATCGGAGCAGACTTCAATGGGCATGTTGGTGAAGGGAACAGAGGTGATGAGGAGGTGATGGGCAGGTATGGTGTCAAGGAGAGAAACGTGGGAGGACAGATGGTGGTGGATTTTGTGAAAAGGATGGAAATGGCTGTGAAACAGTAGCAGTTAAAGTTCAACTACTTCTTACTTCCTCAGTTCTTGCTATGCCTGTGATGTTCTGCAAATGCTGCGATTAGGATCTCACCGAGCATTCTTTTTTCTACCACTTCCTTCATTGATTAACTCTTCCGTTGATGTTGAAGAGGTGTGAAAGCCACACGGATGGAAGAGGAAAGGTAAGATGGTCATCTCTGCATAGAAAACAATATCACTAGGATTCAATTCAAAGGACAGTAAACCAAATTACACAAACATTTTCATCCTGAAATATAGTGAACCATTGCAAGAATGGAACAGAGTAACGTGGCACAGACACAACCGAGTTTGTGTGTGTGCTCAACAAAACCCTCTGCTGGATCTGCACCGGCTATGGAGCGAGGAGCTGAGCAAGAAATGGTCCAGTTAGAGAACAAATCTGCCTTGTATTAACTCTGGAGGAAGTGTGTGCGTGTGTGTGTGTGCGTGTGCTGGGGAAAAAGAAAGAATGCAACAGGGGATGAAAGAGTGGGTAGATACAAAAGGATAAGAGAGAGAAGGCTGGACAGACGGGGCCGAGAGGCTCAGATGGAAACGTTCGCATAGTTCTTCACTCGGAGATTCCCTGAGTAACTACGAACATCTGACAACAAAGGCAGCGCACAACACAGATATTTTCTTCCCCCAAAAACAGAACTGAAAAGAAGTGGGGAAGTGGAAGACTTTTGACATGAGGCGTTGGGGAAAATGCCTGGTCTCCTCTCTGCAGTTTGGGATTTGACCACAAACGAGAACGTTTCCCGACACGCTTCAAATATACGGTAATGAAAATAATGTTTGATCGTGCATGGAGATATATGTTTGTGTGTATGGTGAGAGGGGGTATGAGGGAGTAGGAACATGAGTAAAGCAGAGAGAGAGAGAGAGAGAGAGAGAGAGAGAGAGATTACTGATGTCTTTGGACACATGGAGGTTTTTCCTGGAGTACTTAAAACTACATTGAATGGGACTCTGAAACCAGTCGGTGGGATTGGAGTGACGTCTGTGCCCTACAAAGGACTATGGTCATTTTGCAACACAGTGGTTTCACCTCAGGCAGCACGGTGGTGCAGTGGTTAGCGCACAGCAAGAAGGTCCTGGGTTCAAGCCCCGGGGTAGTCCAACCTTGGGGGTCGTCCCGGGTCGTCCTCTGTGTGGAGTTTGCATGTTCTCCCCGTGTCTGTGTAGGTTTCCTCCGGGGGCTCCGGTTTCCTCCCACAGTCCAGAGACATGTAGGTCAGGTGAATCGGCTGCACTGAATTGTCCCTAGCTATGAATGTGTGTGTGTGTGTGTGTGTGTGTGTGTGTGTGTGTGTGTGTGTGTGTGTGTGTTGGTCTGTCCAGGGTGTCTCCCCGCCTGCTGCCCAATGACTGCTGGGATAGGCTCCAGCATCCCCGTGACCCTGAGAGCAGGATAAGCGGTTCGGATAATGGATGGATGGATGGTTTCACCTCTTTTAATCCATAAAATCCTTGGCGTCCGGGTAGCATAGCGGTCTATTCCGTTGCCTACCAACACGGGGATCGCCGGTTTAAATCCCCGTATTACCTCCTGCTTGGTCGGCGTCCCTACAGACACAATTGGCCGTTTCTGCGGATGGGAAGCCGGATGTGGGTGTGTGTCCGGGTCACTGCACTAGCGCCTCCTCTGGTCGGTCGGGGCGCCTGTTCGGGGGGGGGGGGACTGGAAGGAATAGCGTGATCCTCCCATGTGCTACGTCCCCCTGGTGAAACTCCTCACTGTCAGGTGAAGCAGCTGGCGACTCCACATGTATCGGAGGAGACATGTGGTAGTCTGCAGCCCTCCCTGGATCAGCAGACGGGGGTGGAGCAGCGACCGGGATGGCTCAGAAGAGTGGGGCAATTGGCCAAGTACAATTGGGGAGAAAAGGGGTCGGGGGGGGGGTCCATAAAATCCTTATTTGTATCGTTTGGTGTGAAATTTGCATCAGCACTTCACCACACCAGAGAAGCGCACATCTTGCGGGTCACCGGAGAGCACAGTCGCTCCCTGTGAATCTGCTCTGCGCTGCTCACCAGACTCCCGCTCATCCACGTGTCCCCGTAGCTCGGGCGTCCAACGTCATTCGTAGGCTCCATTTTAACTTTGTCAAGGGATCGTCTGCACGCCGAGGAGATTGTGACCGGAGTCATTTCATCACATCTCTCGTCACCTGAAAAGGAGCAGAAACATTCCCACGGGAGCAATTGGCGCTAGATAGGTGGAAGAGAACCAAAGTGCTTCTGGTCATTTACTCCCCACTCGCATCCATCCCACTGTTCTTATGTGCACACATAATGAAGATGACTGTTTGACTTCAGTTCGGGGGAAGAGCTCATATCTCGTCCGTGCCCCGTCTGCGGTTACTAACAAAGCCTCTGCACACCTACCTACACGATCAGTCCTGCTCTGCACTGTGACATACTCCACGTTGTCCTGGTAAAACAATACAAGAAAAGAGCGGTAACGTTGGATGAGCATCCTCGAGCATACAATGTGGTAATTACTGGCTGTTTGGCCCAGGAGCAGATATGAAAGGTAATGCCGAACACACCCGTGTGCTTCATCTGATCGAGATCATGCAGCAGGCGTTCGTCTCGCACCACCGAGTACAGGGCTTTGAAGGACGAGGAGTCTGAGTGGAGCCACCTCTTCTTCTTCTGCTGCTCTGTCGTCAGCTCGGCGTGGTAACAGCGGCGCTCCACTCCATCCTCTTCCCAGCGATGGACCCCGCAAATATGATGTAGCAGAGATGTCCACTTGCGCATCAATTCCTGAAAACAACATTTTAAATCACAAACACGATTGGATTTGGATATACTTTAATGATCCCCACAGGGAAATAACCCATCCTAGCCCTGTAGCTAGGAGCTAGCTGCCATGCCTCGGTCAAGGGCACAGACAGGAGTATTAACCATGCATGTCTTTTCTGATGGTGAGGGAAACCGGAGCTACCGGACAAAACCCACCGCAGACACGGGGAGAACATGCAAACTCCACACAGAGGACGACCTGGGATGACCCCAAGGTCGGACAACCCCGGGGTTCGCTGTGAGGCAACAGCGCTAACCACTGTGCCACCGTGCTGCCAGTGGCAATGGCAATGACAATGGACAAGCATTGTTGATGTCTGCACACTGGTTTAGCGAGCTGTTGTGAAACACTGCGTTATGAGGGCAGTGGCAGCCGTTCTGCGTTTTGCACATTACATAAGATAACCAAGAATAGCCGAATGTGGCAGTTATTTTAGCTATCACAACTTTGCATAATGTAGATCTGCAGGGTTCGTCTTACCCTTTGGCTGTAGTTTGTATACCAACTTGTTAAGGTGGGAGTGCTGTGCTGCTGGATCGTGATACATTACCTCAGAGGAGACAGAGTGGGCTTGTGTCTAAGCAGTAATATTTATCTATTAACGTCTTACCTCTTTATCACCTCCACACGTGCTGCGACTCCACCACATGTGATTGCAGATACTCGTCACCCAAGGCATAAGCTCTCTGCAGTCCTGACAGCTTGCCAGTTTCAGCAACTTCTTCCTCAGTCCTGGTTTTGAACAAATGGAAAAGGTCTGGCTGGGTAAATCACATAAACAACGGCTCTAGCAAGAACAGATTTTTTCACCCCAATTGCACCTGGGCAACCGCCCCGCTCTCTGAGCCGTCCCAGTTGCTGCTCCACCCCCTCTGCCGATCTGGGGAGGTCTGCAGACTACCACATGCCTCCTCCGATGCATGTGGCGTCACCAGCCGCTTCTTTTCACCTGACAGTGAGGAGTTTCACCAGGGGGACGTAGTAGCACATGGGAGGATCACGCTATAACTTCCAGTCCCCCCCGAACAGGCGCCCCGACTGACCAGGGGAGGCGCTAGTGCAGCGACCAGGACACACACCCACATCCGGCTTCCCACCCACAGACACGGACAACTGTGTCTGTAGGGACACCCGACCAAGCCAGAGGTAACAAGAGGATTCGAACCGGCGATCCCTGTGTTGGTAGGCAACGGAATAGACCGCCACGCTACCCGGGCACTAGAACAGGAACAGAATTGTCTTAAGCTGAATAATCACGAGACAGCAACAACAACTAACCTTTACAGGTATCCCATTCGTCGAAGTGGTGTTTTATTTGTGGTAAGGACTCTCTAAGTAGCTTATGACTGGAGGAAGATCCATCTGGGGTCATGATCTGAACAGCCAATCCCTCGTCCATATGTTGTTCGAGTCCCCTCTGGAAACCTAAAGGTTCTCTTGTGTTGCTGTTTGCTTCCGTAACCTGGGGGTATAAAACAAGTGAGAATTTGTAATGTCAGTAATGTAGCCCAGATAGTAATTTTATTGGATCAAGGTTTCCATCGCCTAACCTGAACCAATTCAAAACGAATGATCTCTTTCGTCGAATCATCCATAAAAGAATGTGTCGTATATTTGGCTGAAAATCCCTGCCTGTCTGAACGTCCATCATCACATCTGCCTGTCTTCACCATTTACTGACTGCCCCATCTGCCTGGAAAGAATGTGTTGTGTTGGCTGCAGTGTGCTTCTTCTGGAACTGGAATCAAGTGCCTTGACTGTATTGTGTAGTGCAGCCCAGTCTTGTGATGCTGCTGAAGTATGTCAAACCGGTAAAACGCATGGATCGCGACATCAGGGGTTGTTTCCCTGATATGTACATGTATAAAGCCGTTCAGGGTAACATTTTGGTCTCAACAAGTGTGACAACATTTTGAGAATGACATCGACTTAGTCTTACATTTAGGAGTAAGAATAAGTGCAGTGTGTAAATGTGTAGCTGTTGGGAGATATCTCAGCTCCCAGTTGAGCCAAGAGAGCTCAGGGTGTCTTAACTTTGACGGGAGTTGCCAGCAGATGGCTGCGTTTGACGCTCAGATGCAGGGAACATAGCACACCTTGCATGGTGTGTATGGCCACATTGATAGAAAGATGCAGGAAGAAGAAGGTTCAAGAAAAGTTTTTTTTATATATTTGTCATCATCTTAATCATTACCAGGTGGGTAGGACGTCAGGGTGTAGATGTGTGCAGAGGATGTTAATTTAAACGCAACTGTTATGAGTTGACTGTTGTTCAGATAAGACGAGTTAGCCGTTCGTTTGTTCATTTGCTTTGTATATATTCTTTTGTTTCACTTGTAGCTACACCTTGCAAATAAATCATTTTTGTTAAATAGAAACAGTTTCGAGTCTGCCCCCTACATTTTAGCCACTCAGGTCAGGCTTCCCCACAGTTGGTGGCAGCGGCAGGATCCAGCCAGTAGGAGGCAGTGAAGGAGGTGCCAACCTGAGAAAAGAAACGTCAAGCAACTGGTGTGCCTGAGATTCATGGTGTCCTTGACCAGCGCGGGGCAACGGTCGGCTGCCGGATCGACTAGGTTGTGCTGAACGGTCCAGTCTTTGGGGACATCTGGTGCGGAAGCAGTCTGACAGGGGTGCCAGGATGGAGCAGGAAGGCAAGCAGCAGGAGCAGAGGGGGAATGGAGTCCAGCAGCAGTGTGCCCAGCTTCAGCAAGGGGATGCAGCAGGACCATCAGTAGTGTCCGCAGCTGTTGGAAGGTGCGGCAACCGTCTCTAACCCCTCTGCCAAGCTCAAGGCAGAGTACTCTGACAACCAAGCTATTTGGGAGAGGCCTAACGCCCAGCCAGTGGGAGCATCCAGAGGAGGACACTTCAGTCGAGCGAGGTTCCCTGACTGGTGAGGCCCAAGGATTCATGAAGAATGGAAGAGCCAGATGCCGGTGCGGTACATAAGCCACAGACTCTTTCCGAGGGAAGTGCGATACTTCATTGTTGAAAAGGGAGCTCTAGCAATTAAATGGGCTTAGGACACTTTGAAGAAGTATGACTTCATTGGTAGAGACTTTGTGCCTGAGGCCGATTGCATTTGTGGTGGAGCCCCTGAGAGCAGGGATGACTAGCTGCTGTCTTTGTTCGGCCATGTTGTTTTCGGTTCCGGTGCAGACCAGGGGCCTCATGTATCAACCGTTACTATGGGCAAATTTGTGCATACACACTCATGGGATTTTTTAGTCCTGAAGTTTGTCTCAGAGACCAGTGTAGAATCTGGGTAACCCCTGAATTTAGACATCGATTGGCTAACACTGATGTCTTCGCAGGCCTGGGTGACTGCTCGTTGCACGAGGTAGACAATAGATGTTACGAGGAAGGAATTACAAATAACCATCATGCTTTGCGGGCTAAAAAACTCCATGGGTGTGTACGCACAAGTTTGCCCATAGTAACGATTGATACATGAGGCCCCGGGGCACAGGGGTGTCATTGCTGACTTCTGGTTCCAAGACTCTGAGGAGTAATGGTCTTAAGAGGGGGTGACAAAGTGGGTGAGAACACACCATTTGTCCCATCACCTTAATCATTACCAGGTGTTGGCTTTCCCCTGCCACAGCAGTGCAGCCTAAAATTCACTTAATGTGGAAACTTAACTCCTTTAAAGTCTGTAACCCCATTTTATGTATTATTTTTTTTACCAATCATTTATTAAAAGTCTTTTAACTTTTTCCTCTATTTGTTGGTTTAACGGGTTGACTGTGAAGGGCAGAAATAGACTAAACAGTATCGTTAAGGTCTGCTCCAGGATAATGGGAGTCCAGCAGAGAGACTTGTCCTCCCTCTGGGAGAAGTGTGTGGCCCAGAAAGCTAAAGGAATTGTTTGCCAATCTGACCACGTCCTGTAATGCCCTCAGGCCGGCGCTATGAAGCGCCCCCTAGGAAAATGAATCGCTATTCTCCGTCCTTCATTCCTTCTGCTTCCAGGCTGTTAAAAGCTGAGATGAGTCATTTTAAATGAACGCTTTATATTGTTTTGAACCACAATAGTTGATTAATACCTTGTCTGTTTTTTGCACGGCTTGTGGGCCTGACTGTAGTGGGGGAATGTGGCGTGTAATGCATCTTGGAATGCTTTATTTGTTTATTTATTGTTCTATTCTGTTGGCTTATATGGACTTTTGCCCTTCGCCTGGTCCTCGTGTGAGTCTGCATGCAGGGGCCACATGAGGGTGGCAGTGTGCCTCCTTTCCCAAGTACCGATCTGTCTGTTGTTTCAGACATGGTGATGATTACCACCTGTTTGTGAGTTTGTGTATGTCTGGGTGGACTGTGGGAACTGAATTGCCCTTCTGGGATAAATAAAGTTTTCTGAATCTGAATAAACTCAGGTGCTGCTGATTGACTCAGGAGTATTTAAACAGTTGATCTGAAGTTTAGTAGTGGGTAGGATGTCAGGGTGTTGATCTGTGCACATGTTAATTTAAGCTCAATCGTTATGAATTTTTTGTTCAGTTTAAGACGAGTTCACTGTTAATTTGTTCGTTTGCTTTGTAAATATCCTTTTGTTTCACTTGTAGCTACACGCTGTAAACAGTTTTTGTAAAATAGAAACAGTTTTGAGTCTGCCTCCTACATTTTAGCCACTCAGGTCAGGCTTCCCCACAATATTTATACAGCCTTGGAGTTTGTCTTCTTTTTTTTTGTATTGTAAGCAAAGTTTCTTCTTTGGACCAATTCAGATTAGGTCTTGCTGAATGCATTCTTAGTTTGAGAAACTGAGCCTTTGGGTTTCTATACGTACAGCTGTTAATCCATTTGAGGTGGTGTGGCAGACATTCCGCAACTCTCAAATTAGAAAACCTAATTAGCAGTTGTTCCATTGTAAGTTTATTCTTTACTTATTCAAAAAGTTCATTACAATTGCAAAGGCAGCAATGAAATAGTGATGTACAGTGGATATAAAAAGTCTACCCCCCCCACCCCGTTACCATGACAGGCTTTTGTAATGTAAACAAATAAGATAAATCATGTCAGAACTTTTTTCCACCTTTAATGCAAAATTGGAGCCTATAAAAATAAAGTGGAAAACAATTGGAAACATTTTAGGGGGAAACAGAAAAACACAGAACGTCAATAAACTGGTTGAATACGTGTGCACACCCTTTTATAACCGGGGGAGTGGCTGTGTTCAGAATCAACCAATCACATTCAAGCTCAAGTTAAATAGCAGTTGGTGCACACCTGCTATCAATTAAAGTGCTCGACTCCAAATAAAGTTCAGCTGTTCAGAATCAACTTTATTGGCCAAGTGTGCTTATGCGTATGAGGAATTTGACTCCGCTTTACAACAGTGCAAAATATAAGCAGTGAACAATAAAATACAACTTACAAGGTGCAAAAACACCATCAGCAAAAATGCAGTAAAGGTGTGGTGGACAGATATGAAGGTGTGTAAAGTGACATGCGAGTAACTATTCCACATATTGCACGTGCCCAATGGTGGCAGCACATCAGTCTCATCGGACTGAGGAGATGCCCGAGTTCATTAGTGTCGCAGCTTTTGGAAAGAAGCTGTTTTTCAGTCTCTTTGTGCGCGTGTGGATTTATCTGAAGCGCCTACCTGATGGGAGGCTCTGAAACAGATGTTGTCCAGGTGTGTAATGTCTTTTATGATGTTCTTAGCCCTCCTCAGACAGCGAGTGTTGTGAAGATGCTCTAGTGAAGGCAGATCGGTGCCAACAATGTCCTGTGCCGTTTCCCCAACACACTGGAGGGCTTTTTGTCAGCTTTGGTGCAGCTGCCGCACCAGGCTGTCATGCAGTTTGTTAGGATGCTCTCGATGGAGCCTCTATAAAAGTTTACAAGCAGATTTTGGGGGAGGTTGGCTCTCCTTAGCCTCCTCAGAAAATAAAGGTGTTGTGGTGCCTTACCACTGCTGAGGTGTTGTCAGCCCAGGAGAGATCCAGCTGGGGACTCTCCACCGCCTCTGTGTTGATGTGGACAGGACTGTGTGTGATCTTCTTTGAGGTCCTAAAGTCCACGATAATCTCCTGGTCTTTTTGGTGTTTAAGACCAGGCTGATGTCAGCACACCACATTGTCTGGTTCTGAACCTCCTCCCTGTATGCCACTTCATCATGGTCTGATATGAGTCCGATGACGGTTGTATCATCCACAAACTTAACAATAGTGTTTGAGGTTTGGATGGGTTGGCAGTCATGTGTGAACAGTGCATAGAGGAGGGGGGTCAGCGCGCAACCCTGGGGGATGCCGGTGCTCAGGATAAGGGTGGAGGATGTGTGCTTGCCCAGTGTTACAGTCTGGGGGTGGCTGGTGAGGAAGTCCAGTATCCAATCACATATGGAGGGAGTTAGTCATAGTTTGTGGAATTTGTCGACCAGCTTGTTTGGTATGATGGTGTTAAACGCCAAGCTGTAATCAACAAACAGCATCCTGACGTAGGTGTTGGGTCTTTCCAGGTGAGAGGGGGCTGTATTTAGAGCCACACAGATGGTGGCCTGTTGATCTGTTTGCCCGGTAGGCAAACTGGTGTTGGTCTAGATCATCTGGGACAGTGTCTCTGATGTGGGTGAGTACCAGTTGTTCGAAGCATTTTGAAATGACAGGTGTAAGAGCGACTGGCTGATAAGTCACTGGGACAGGTTACCACAGGTTTTTTGGGAATGGGCACGATGGTGCTGGATTTGAGGCATGTGGGGACTGTACATAAGGATAGAGAGAGGTTGAAAATGTGTGTGAATACTTCTGCTAGCTGGTCAGCACAGGCCCCATGGCTTTCCGTCTGTCGATGCTGCAGAGGTTCCACCGCACCTCTGGAGTGTATACAACAAGGGTCTGTGGGTCCCCCAACAGTTTGAAACTGTCTGGAGGGTTGGTTATTGTCTTTGTCAAACCGAGTACAGATGTTACTTGGTTTGACAAAGACAATAACCACCGCTAAGTTGTTGTTGTCTTTATTCCACCGCTAGGTTGGCAGTGTTGTTGGCTGGTGTACGCTGTGTGTTACTTACCCTTTTGTAATCTGTCATGGTCTGGATGCCTTGCCACATCCTCCGTGGGTTGGAGTTGCTGTTGAAGCCCTCCTCCTTTCATTCCTTTCATAGTTTGTAGTTGTGTTTTGCAGATCTGATACCTCTCTTAAGGTTCGCTCTGGTGACACCACAGTGTTACGGACTAGTCGGGTCTAGGGGTTAAGGGTTAAACACGCAACACTAGTCCTAACCTGGAGTGTGTAGAAAAGATGGAAACGAGAAAAAAAGAAGGAGGAGGACTGATTTCCAAGACGAGAGAAATAGCGGAGGTGGGCTAGCTTACCGAGGTAGCAGGCTAGCAGTTAGCAGGTCCCTCCGACAAGGCCTCGGCCGCACAAGTCTCAGCTTCCGTAAGCGGCGGACACCGTCTTGGTAGTTCAGTTCAGTTTAGGTTGATGGTGGATGGATCCTCAAAAAAATAAATAAACGAGACTTGGTTTTCTTCAAAGTCCTTCAAAGCTGGAATGGCGTGAACCTGCACCGCGTTCTCAAAATGGCGCATCCAGAGGCGTTAGGTAACCTCCCGCCGTTAACAAACTCCCGCCATTAACAAACTCCAGGAGACGCACCCGCGCCTCATGGTGACGTCCTCTTATATACCCTGCTTAACCACGCCTCCAATCATTTCTCAATGAAAACCAGTCCAAATAAGTAAGAAAAGAAGAGGGGAAAGGGCAGCTATAACCCCTACCACTTCTAACAATAGGCTGAAGTGTCTCCTGATTTAGAAGCCGTGTCACGTGCCCTGAGCAGCCGTTTGACTTCGCTGTTCATCCATGGTTTCTCATTTGGGTACACTTGGATCCTTTTGCTAACAGTGTCCGTGCAGTATGACAATATAGATGAAATGTACCCCTCCAGGTCTGTCTGATGGGCAAATATACTCCATTGTGTGTTCAAAACAGTCCTGGGGTTGAGAGATGGCTCCCTCGGGCCAAACTTTAACTGTCCTGCTGGTCAGCTTAGCACTGATAGCAAGGGCTTTGTGTGGTAGGACAAGAAACAAAGAGGGGTGGTCTGAATGTCCAAGGTGGGGTCAGGGTATGGCCCTGTCAGCATCCTTTATGTTAGCATAGATATGATCTAAGGTGTTTTACACCTTGGTTGTGCATTTGACATGTTGATGGAATCTGGCAAGGACATAAAAGTCAGGTGCAAAAAAAATAAAAGGTGCAATCAACACAGTTTCAGAGTTGAACATGAGACTATGTGGCAGCCCCTGGTGCCTGGCATTGGGTGGCAGGAGCTGTATTTAGGAAAAAGTTAAATGAGAATCCTAACACGTTATTTACAGAATAAGTTATTTAAAGCATAATGCCGAATTCAGGGCCCCATTCAGCACAGATTTCCAGGAGAATGGCTACTGGTAATCTGAATCAGTTTATTAGCCATTCATCACCATGGTCCCTGAACACGTGTTCACATCGAACTCTTCTATTTGCTAAGTCTTCAAGAAATGCTGAAGCAGCCATAATTTTGCATTACACAAGACACCATGATCACTATTTACAGGCCGTGTGCCAATGAGCAAGACTGATTTCAACATCTGCTCCTGTATTTTCACAATGTGTGTCTGTGTGAGAGTCTATAAATGGCCAAACTACAGCACTTGGGGCCTTGATTCTTTTTGGAGGTTATTGGGGATGATCAGGGGCACCTACAAAAAAATAGCAGAAAATTAAAATATAATTATAATACTACTACTACTACTTTCGGCTGCTCCCGTTAGGGGTCGCCACAGCGGATCATCCGTAAAATATAATTATAATAATTATGCGTAATTATGCAAAACATGCATTTTTCTAAAAATGGCTAAAAACCACTTTTCTCGGCATTTCAGGTGATTCTGAGCATCTTTGATTTTTTGACCTATATACATTTTTTTTGGACTTAGAAATGTTTTGGCATTATGCAAAATAAGTGCATTTTTGCAAAAATGCACTTATGATCCTCATTTTTTTTGGAGGTGGTAGGTATTGTTCCAGAGAGGACCAGAAAAATAGCAGAAAATTAAAATAATTATGCATAATTATGCAAAATATGTATTTTCCAAAAATGGCTAAAAACCACTTTTCTCGGCATTTCAGATGATTCTGAGCATTTGGGGGGAGGGAGTTGGAGTGGGGGGGGCAGGGGGAAGGCGGTTAGCTGGCAGGATGAAGAGGAGGGAGATTTAGACGGGTGGATACCAAACCGCTACATTGTAGCGGGGTTCTTCTAGTCACCTTATAAAACCATTAATAGACTAGTGCACAGGTGGCGGCGGTGGTTTCATCTGCGTGTCTTATTAGTAGTTTACACTAATATGGCTCCCGAGCCCACGTTGTTCTCAAAGTCTAAATACATCACATTTAAGGGGTAGGAATTGAGCCGCACAACGCTCACCTCTGCAACACTTGGCCGAGGGGACGTGGGTATCCTGGTCCGACTTGGAGCGGGCGGATCGGGGCATAACTTATCCAGAGCCCTCGTGGTCCGTGACGGGGAAGACTCCCGACTCCTCCTACCTGCTGCCGCTGACGCCGACGCTTCTTCGCTGAAACCGGGTCGTTTTTCTTCCTCTTCCCATCGCCGGAAGACCGGCAGATCCCGCTCTATTCTCGAAAGTAGATTGGTGCACTTCTGACAAGTTCGTATAGACTTTTCGGGACATTTTGTCAAAGTCAGTCCCAGATCGACAAGGCGATCGAAAACGGTTTTGGCCTTCCCTGCTCTTTCAAAGATCTTAGTGGAGTGGCTAATGACGCCCTGTATTTTCAGATTCCTGTGGCAAAACCGGCAGGACTCGTTCACCGCCATCCCGACACGCCGACCGTCACGCTGTAGTCTGTTTACGTTTTTCTTCCCCCGTCGCTCGGCGCCACGTCACAGGGTTCGTTGCTCTGATTGGTTGTAGGGCTACCCAGTTGCGTCATGTTTCTGCGCCAGTTGGTAACGCCCCTCGGAAATCAAGTCAGTGTCGCGACGTCGACCTAGACTTTCGTGACAAAACGTAGTTTTGTGTATTTAAAAAAAATCATTTATTAATTGTTTTTTAATATCACGCACAATTGTTTTTTACATTGCAACAATACAATGCCGGAGTTTCAGTACAGGGGAGAGTCAAAACATAAAAAGTCATGATTATAGTCTGAATATAATACAATGCAAAAAAATAAACAGGGAAAGGCTGACACACAAAAAGAAAGTGAGGTTGATGGTCAGATGATGATGATGATGATGATAAGAGCCACTATGTTAGGAGTCTTTCAGGAAAAGCCCCCCAGTATACATCTAAGCTGTTCATTTATCTGACGTGTTGAATATTTTTTTCCAAGACGAGAGATGTTTTCATTGCCCCTTTTGTTAGAAGCTATTGTGGTAAGAGATTTGAAAAGGAATATCAGATCAATGTAAAATAAGTTAAATATTAGTCTTGGAGCCCATCACCTTGCATCTGTGCATGTGAAATTCACCAGACAAACAGGATTTGAGAGCATTATCTACAGGAGATGAGCCGGACTGTTGTGTCTTCCTGACACAGTGTGCCACGTGTCCAGAATAACTCACGACACTCAGCTGGTTTTGATAAAGGAAGGCGTTAATCGGGTTTAGTGAACTCTTCAACTCACACGAAACAAGACCATGGTCAGTGCACGTCAAGCGAAGACAGAAAGTGTGACAACTGGTTTAAAATCAAGCATGGGTCTACTCCTGCATGTGTCCACGTGGGTGGAAGGCGAGGTTCAGTACACGTGAGGCTGAGGACTTTTCCAGGAGGTTCTGCTCCAGGAGTACTCAAGTAGTACAAGACGAGTAACGGAGGGGATCCTGCTGCAGCCCCCAGTGACCCTCCTGTGGTATTGCTGTAATCATTTCCTGGGGATGGATGGATGATGATGTTGATGATGATGATTGATTGTGATGATGATGATGATGATTGATTGTGATGATGATGATGATGATGATTGATTGTGATGATGATGATGATGTATGCGCTATTGCTTTCGACATAATGTCCATTTCTTCTTTAATGACTATGTCAGTCACATCTCCACACGCACAGCAGAGTGGGGGGGACGGGGGGGGGCACAGGTGGCTGTCAAACGTAAACATATGAGTTCAAATCCAACTCATTTTTGAAACTTAATGCAATGGGCATATTTCAAAAGTGTTTATTTGCTCGCTCCTGTGTGTAGATGACACACAAATTGGACAATATCTGTGGCTCGGGCAACACAATTTGAGCCATTTTGTCGCATCCAGATGTTGCGCTGAGAGGAAGGCATCGCCAGCTCATCCAGGAGACAAACATCCCTTCCACCTTGTGGTGGAGTGAGCTGCAGTCGCGTTGACTCCATGCGGCTTATCTTCACAGCTGCACCCAGCGAAGAAGATGCAGAAGAAAGCAGCACCTCCCCCAAGACTCAACAAGACCTCTGGCCTGTTATGCATAAGAACGCTCGGAGAAAGATTTGGTTTCAACTGCATAAAAATTCTGAGAAGGGCCTCCATCTAGTCTTACATGGAGGAGTAAGAATGAGTCTACTACTTTTGGCTGCTCCCGTCAGGGGTCGCCACAGCAGATCAGTTTCCATCTCTTCCTGTCCTCTCTCACCACATCCATAAACCTCCTCTTTGGCCTTCCTCTTCTCCTCTTCCCTGGCAGCTCCATATTCAGCATCCTTCTCCCAATATACCCAGCATCTCTCCTGCACACATGTCCAAGCCATCTCAATCTTGCCTCTCTTGCTTTCTCCTCAAACCGTCCAACCTGAGCTGTCCCTCTAATATACTCGTTCCTAATCCTGTCCTTCTTCATCACTCCCGGTGAAAATCTTATCATCTTCAACTCTGCCACCTCCAGCTCCGCCTCCTGTCTTTTCATCAGTGCCGCTGTCTCCTAACCATACAACATGGCTGGTCTCACAACCATCTTGTAAACCTTCCCTTTAACTCTTGCTGGTACCCTTCTGTCACAAATCACTCCTGACACTCTTCTCCACCCACTCCACCCTGCCTGCACTCTCTTCTTCACCTCTCTTCTGCACTCCCCGTTACTTTGGACAGTTGACCCCAAGTATTTAAACTCATCCGCCTTCGTCACCTCTACTCCTTGCATCCTCACCATTCAGCTGTCCTCCCTCTCATTCACACATAGGTATTCCGTCTTGCTCCTACTGACTTTCATTCCTCTTCTCTCCAGTGCATACCTCCACCTCTCCAGGCTCTCCCCAACCTCCACCCTACTCTCGCTACAGATCACAATGTCATCCACAAACATCATAGCCCACGGAGACTGAGTGCAGTGTGTAACAGGTGTATTGACTGGTCTAAGCTGCACATTGGTTTAGGAGAGCCCAGGCTGTCTTGGCAGCGGATGGCTGCGTGAGGAGGCGCAGAGCATCCACCTGTCCTGGCGTGGATAGCCACATGGATGCAAAAAGATAGAGGCCTGATTGTCAAGAAGCAGTTTCTTAATCAAAAGACATGAAGGAATGCTGCTTTTTGCCAGTATAATGTAAGGGGGAGAGGTGCTCTTCTGAGGAAGGGATGAAAAAACAGCAAAGAAAAAAAACCAATCCTATAGGGGGACTCTCTTCCATATACTAAATATGGAGAGACTTTCTGGAAAGGGCTGTGCTATATATAATGAAAAATTGTGCACCAGTGTGTATCAACATTATGCCTTTTTAACTTTATTATGCAGCCCTTTAATAAAGGCTTCTTATTTTGTATGGAAGAGAGACTCGCCTTGGGAGTGGGTTTTTTGTGTTTTTAAGCAAAGTTTCTTCCTTGGACCAATTGGGCTCATGTCTTTTTCAATCCATTTTTAGTTTGAAATGCTCAGCCTTTGAATTTGTACACAGCTGTCAATCCATTTCCGGTGGAGTGGCAGACATCCGTCAACGCTCAACGAGACCCAATAGAAAAGCCAGTTCCACTGGTTTTTCATCAACATGTGTATTTAAACTCATCGAAGCTTCGTATGTGGCCCATCTAGTACACTTCCTTGTATTGATGTTGAGACACGGTGTCACGTGACATGGTAATTATTGAAAAATATTCCAGATTTTTCTTCTTTTTTTTAAAAAAAATATTCAAACCCATTGAAGCTTTTCTATGACAATGTAAATGTGTATGTCTTGTGGTAGACCTTGCTGATATACCGTTTAAGCCATTGACTCACATGAGGGTATAGAAACGTGTTATTTCTGATAAAATCTGTACTTAAAACAAGTTGAGCTTCATATGCCAGTATAAGGAAGGTAATGTGACTTATGTAACCACAGTTTTTGGTAGTGATGTTTCATCGCTGGGTTCCATGATCAGGAAGTTATTGAGAAATTAAATTTTTTTTTCAAATTAGCACATTAACAGAAGTGATTGTGCCTCCTGCGGGCATGGCGATTTTCTAATATTGAATTTGAATCAGGCATTTATCCATGAGGATACTGAACAACAAATCTACTCATATATTTTCACAATGTGTGTGTGTGTGTGTGGTGTTAGTGTAGATAGCGGGACCGAAAACTAAAGCACTTATGATCCTACTTCTTTTTGGAGGTGGTAGGTATTGTCTCAGAGAGTAAGGGGAAAATCCCAGAAAATTAAAATTATGCGTAATTATGCATAAATATGCAAAATATGCATTTTTCTAAAAATGGCCAAAAACCACCTTTCTCGGCATTTCAGATGATTCTGAGCATTTTTGATTTTTTCATCTAAATTTTTTTCTGGGAGCCCCCCCCTTAACCTGGAACATGTGACCCTCTCCCCCTTTAATGTTATTGTGTATGCAATGTCATGTATGTGAAATATGCTCGGTGACCATCGTCTACTGCTTGCCATTTAGCCCCTTTCCACCCCCCACTTGAAGTGGGGTGCCGCTACATTGTAGCGGGGTTCTTCTAGTTAGTTCATATTTCAACCAAATGGTGTGTTGTTGATGGTCCCTTACTCATACAAGCCAGGGCTGTCCTGCTAATGCAGTGGTTCTCAACCTTTTTGGGGTCCTGGACCCCCTGCGTATTTGTGATCTACCCTGAGGACCCCTCCACCTGATCTTGGGGGAGGGGGGTTGCAATTTGATAGAAACAGAAGAAACTGCATTTTAAATTGCATTATAGCATTTATTCACTCTTTGGGGCAAAAATAAGAGCTTTCAGTTGTAACTTAGATATAGTTAACAAAACAGAATTCTTATGCAGTAACTTTTAACAATGCAAACGGGAGCGAGATCTCTTATTAAAATACAATAAATTACACTTGTGAAACAGATGTAATTCGAGAAAAAAGTCCTGTTACCCTTTATAGTTTAGGTAGATAAAGGTCTCAGTCAAATTTGAGTAAAATAATCCTATTTCTATAAATGTCATAGGATCTTTTTTTTAAGATATTTTATTTTCACGGACCCCTTGCAATTACACCACGGACCACTAGGGGTCCGCGGACCCCCGGTTGAGAAACACTGTGCTAATGTGAGGCCATGGAGAACTCAGAAACACGCTGCTCAGATCGGAGGGAGGGTCTAGATCAGGGATAGGCAACACGGTCCAGAAAAGTCCGGTGTGGGTGCAGGTCTTTGTTCCAACCAAGGACTTACACGCCTGAGTCTACAAGATCCTTAGCAAGGTCCTTAGCAAAGACCAGAGCCCTAGAAAGAGAGAGTTACGTCAGTGAGGGGTCAGAACGCGAGAGGGGAGATCAGAATGTTTGTAAACAAAGAGCGCCAAGCTACTTCCGGGTGGATGCTAGCAGCTGCATAGTGCCTAGTAGCTAACGTACATAACGGTTAGCTAGCACTAGTTGAACAGGCAAATTAAGTTTAAAAATGCCGAAATCGTGCTGTGCGTGGGGCTGTAATGCCAAATGCACCCCGGCAAACACGTTTTTAGGCTTTTCCCGTTTTCCATCAGATAAATCTAAATCTACCCAGCGAAGTCTGTGGGTACTGAGGGTAAACCGGACGAAGAGCACTGCTAACGTTACAACGTTAGCGACATTGCCAGGAGGACTTGCTTGTGCTGAACCGGGAGGAGGATGGAAACCAGCCAGTCATGACCGGATTTGTGGGAGACATTTTATTACAGGTACAAATGAACATTGTTGCCGTTGTGTAGCGGGGGATGGTGTATCCGTTTCACCCGCTAGCTAACGTTAGCTACATTTTACATCCGTCAAAATAACTTCTAATAAGACACGTTAGCCCCTAGCTAACGGGTGTGACCCTTTAGCCGAGCGGTTAGTGATGTCGCCTTGTGGTGCAGAACAGCTCGTATCGAATCCCGCACCGGGCACCAAAATAACCGGTTACAAAAACAACATAGAACACTGTTCATGGAACACCCAGCTCTCTATAGCTGGGCCTACTACTTTATTTTTGTTTCAACAGAATTATTAATTAATTAGTCGCGAACACTTCCTCGCCTTCTCATTCAGCTGGGCGATCCAAAAATGTCCCAAATGTCCGTTAGGAGCAAAACGTCCAGAGGTGGACAAATGTCTCGAGAGGTACGTCTCGAGACGGGGACATAGGCATATTATGCCCCGAGACCGGTTTGAGCTGAACGTCCCACTGTTGGACGAGGCTCCAACACAAATAACGTTAGCTAGGCTGGAGAGCGTAATCCAACAAACTTTTGTATTGATGTTTACACGCGTTATTCACAGCAAGTTGAAGATAAAATGAACACAAAAACAATAGTTTAATTTAATCTGCACTCCAAATTGCTTCATTATGCTGTTTATTTCATACACACATGGGACAAACCTTACAGAGCCCTTGCTACAGACGCGTTTCGACTCTGCCCTCTGTGTTGTGTAAACGTTGCACTCCGCGAAGCTAGCCACCCGGAAGAGGGGTTGTTTGTTGTTGTGACGTCACGCAGATCTCTCGTTCCAAACGAAGCTTGGCGGGTAATTTAAATGAACGCGATTTCTTGTAACTACTAACCAATATTTTCAGATTTTTACATTTATGTATAGACATAGATATATTCCAACGTGACACCTATTCTATGCGCATGTGTAGGAATTGACGAGCTGTCACGCTTTAAATTACATCGTTAATTGGATTCAAACGTGCTTGTAAAATGGTCATCATTAAAATGTCAACTGTAGCTTCTTACCTGTAAATTAACCTTTGATTAATGCGAGAAACATACCTTCGCCATAGAAATCCTATTGCCCCGGGTCGCCCTGCTTGGAACTATCCGGGGCTCCCATGATCCGCCATTGCTGTTAAGTAATCTATTGGTTGACTAATAGGATCAGGTGTGTAACTGCTTGGTTGGAACAAAGACCTGCACCCACACCGGACCTTTCTGGACCACGTTGCCTCTCCCTGGTCTAGATCTAAATGTGTGTCGAACAGCCAACAGTAAGCTGGTTTGATCGTGGTACCTGCCAGGGTGTTGTGTGGACCAACACACCGCACCCGGTTTCCAACTGGCACGAGAGCCAGTAGATAATAGATAGGTAGATACAAAGTTTCATTTTTGGGTGAACTGTTGCTTTAAGTAAGGACGGGGAAAATCAATCCAGTTAAGAATGACGATTTTATTTCTCTTTTTTTTATCGCCATAAAGACTTCAAAATCGCTATTTTATTCAGTTTAAAGAGGCAAAGATGGAGGCTGATGATCATTCATCCTCCATCTTGGTTCATTCATCCTCCATCTTGGTTCGGGCATCTGATCAGAATGCCTCCTGGGCTCCTTCCTTTGGAGGTTTACCGGTCACGGCCAACTGGGAGGAGACCCCGGGGTAGACCCAGAACTCGCTGGAGGGACTACATGTCCAATCTGGCCTGGGAACGCCTTGGGATCCCCCAGGAGGAGCTGGAGGGCGTTGCTGGGGAGAGGGACGCCGGAAGTGCCCTACTTAGCTTGCTGCCACCGCGACCCGACCCCGGAGAAGCGGCTGAAGATGAGATGAGTTGATGATCATACTGTAGCGAATTCGGGGGGCAGCCGGGAACCGCCGCAGCCGGGACGCGAACCCAGGTTTCCCTCGTCACGGGGCGACTACGTTAACCAGTGGACTAAAGGGTCCTATCCGTTAGCCAAGCAGCTAGCGAGTCCGCTCACACGTGATCGTTTCCCTACCCCCTCTCCTGCGGAAGCGCATCCCGCGCTTCAGCATACCAGCTCCCACGCCCCTGGGCGCATGCGCTTCCGATGGCCTCAGTTTCTCCATCCCACTTCTGACACCAATGTAGCGAATTCGGGGGGCGGGGGCAGTCGGGACGCGAACCCGGGTCTCCCGCACCACAGGCGACTACGTTGACCAGTCGACTAAAGGGTCCGACCCTGATAGGGATGCACCGATATCACTTCTTCACCTCCGAATCTGAGTACAAATCTTCAAGTATCGGCCGGTACCGATCCGATCCGTTATGCTGAACACTGCAAACTTTGACAGCTAGTTTGGCATCAATGGGCAAAATAATTGTTATAGAACCCGATTTTTGTCCACCTTCCTGTTGTCCACAGGTCAAAGGTGACCCGTTTTCAAACGTTTTTCAGAAATATGGGAGTCTTTCATCTAACCGCCATAAAATAACATGGATGGGTCCGTACTATGCTCTTTAAAGTCAGTACTCATCACTTTCATTGAATTGTGGGTGTTTTATTCAAATTTATAGCATCTGTGGTCTTCCCAGGTAAAATACACACACACACACACACACTTTTCTGTGTTTTTGAAGTTACAATCCAGATGACCTGTAATTATTCTGAAAAGTTAATGTTTTGAAAATTGAAACTAAAATTTCAAATTTTGGAAATGAATGTTGACTGTTCTTGGCAAGTAAAATGGTTTTGCTCTTTGTTTGTTCTCTGTTATTAAAAGTGAAATTATTTTATTTTATTGTGAGTAAAATTGCATCAGTCAATTTTTGACCTGGGAACAGCCTGGCTAATATTTGACATTCAAAATTACTCATAATTTCTGCTTGTTTGAGTGGTAGAATTTCGTGTAAATGGAGTCTGTTGGCCATAAAGTCCAAAAAAGAAGTGTAAAACTTGTGGCAATGAGTTGGAATGAATTTGGCTAAAAAGGTGTAACATAGAACTGGGTGATAATATATACGTTATGCTTTACAAACAATCAAACCAGACCAGGTCAGTTTTGACCCAGGAAGACAACTGATGTCACGTGAAATGTTTTCAGAACAGTATCCTGACTAACTTTGACATGTACCATTCTGTAATAATCCACCAACATGTGTTCCTAAGATCTGAACTATACTCAAAATATTTCCTGATTTCTGCCTTTGTTTTTTACTCCAAAATTGGGTATAATTTCATGTAAATGAGGTCAGCTGACCATAAATTCCAAAATTAAATTTAAAACTTGTGGCAATGAGTTGGAATTAAGTTGACTAAAAAGGTGTGACACAGAATTGGATGATAATTTATACTTTATCCTTTATAAACAGTCAAACCAGATTGGGTCATAACTGACCCTACTAGCCCCCATTTTGATGTAAAAATCACTGGAACTTGCCCCCAGGTGACTGTAAAAGTAGGTGATGTAGATAGATGTACAGAGTTTGATTGGTACTGGTCCCCAGGTCACCCTCTTTTGCGAGAGTCTTTGTAATGAACTCTTTGAATAAGGAACGTGGTGGAGTGTTGTCCTGGTTTAAACTCTGAGCAGCAAATGGGCTAAGCATTTCTTACATAAACTTAGCACAAAAAGTAAGGAAATGTGTGTTAGGTAGATTATTTCTTTGTTGTAACAATGCTTCTTGTCAATAAATCTTACATCAGGCACCTGATTGTCAGCACCTGGGGTACCAGAAGCTCAAAACAAGTGTCAATAGCAAGAGCAAAATAAGCTGTTTGGCATTGGCAGAGAAGATTTGACAAATTTTTCATGGGCGCAACCCACATACTCAGCTCTGCTGCTCATCCCACAAATGCATGTTCCTTACAAATGTGGCACCATTTAAAAGGGAAATAAACAGGCTTTCCAACGGTTTAAGATTTATTGCCAAGAAGCATTGTTGCAACAAAGAAATAATCTACCAAACACACATTTCCTTACTTTTTGTGCTAAGTATAGATACATAGTAGCTGATTTTCAGGTTAGGGGGTTCCAGGTCCCAGCCCACGGTGTAGAAGTAGTTAAGGATGATTTTATTGGCTACCAAAAGGCAATTCTGGGAATAAATGTGATTTCGGAAGGAATTTTTAAATAGACAGAGGCCAAAATCCCCTCATTCAAGAAACTTCCCTCTTGGGAATGGGCAGGGTATAGTGTTTAATGACTGCCAGCGCATTCAAGCTGCTTCCATCAGGGAGAACTGGCAAAGTACAGCATGACTAGCTTACCATTCAGCAGTGACTGTCCTAACACAGAGTGGGGTTCTGTTGTGAGCAAAATTTCCACCCAGCTCCTGCAGAACACAAGAGTGTGCACTAGTGGAATCCTTAGCGGGGGGGGGGGTATTGTCGAAGTGGCTAGGGCCTTGCTTGCAGTGAGGAAAGGCAGATTCCCTATTAGGGTGGGGAAAATCAACCCCTTCCCCATGGTACTTGACTGGTCCCAGAGAGTGGCTAACGTCTGTGCTGTTTCCCCAGGGCACATTAAAGAAAATGGAGATATTTCACTTACAGAAGTGAGTCCAGGAGTTGTGGAAATTGACCTTGTTGAGGTTGGCAAAGAGCTGAACGCTGGACCAGTTGGTCCAGAAGTGGGAGCATGTCTTATCCAGGCATGATGAAGACTATGGAAGCCCCGATGTAATCAAGCACAGGAACAGGAAGCAACAGGTAGTGCAGAACCTATTAAAGAAGGATATAGTAGACCTATACCCCCGTTCCCTTTACAAGGAGACCTGCAGCTCATTGCAAAGTATGCTGGATGGATGGAGGGGTTGTTAGGGAAAGCAGTAGCCCCTTGGCTGCCCCCATAGTGCTAGTCCAGAAGTGTGAAGCTTGGCGATTTTGTGTAGACAATTGCAAACTCAATAACATCACACACAAAGATGCGTTCCCCCTTACCCGTATCGAAGACTCTCTAACCAGTCTTACTCTACCCTCGACATGGCTAGTGGGTACTGGCAAGTTGAGGACAGTGATAGAGAGAAGACAGCCTTTACGATCCCTTTTGGCTTGTTTGAGTTTGAGCGGATGCCATTCGACCTTTGCAACTTTTCAGAGGCTAATGCAGAGGTGTTTAGGTGACCAGCTCACTGAATCTACTCTTGTGTACCTGGAAGATGTAATAGTGTTTTCTAAAAAGACGTTTCAGCTAACCTGACCCATCTTCAGAAGGTGTTTCAGGCCCTTGGACATTACGGCCTCAAGCTTCACTCCAAAAAGTGTAGGCTGTTCCAGGAGCAAGTCAAGTTCCTGGGTCGCAAAGTCAGCAGCCAAGGAGTAGCGCCTGACCCAGAGAAAGTGATTGCTGTCCAAAGCTGGGGCACTCCCACCACAGTCAGGGAAGTGCGATCTTTTTTAGGGTTTGTGGGCCATTAGAGATGGTTCATCAAAAACTTTTCCAAAACCGCTAAACTGTTTAATGAGCTTTTGAGAGGCACAGGCTTGGGCCGGGAGCAACACTCGCACCCCCATCCAATGGACTGAAGAGTGTGCGACAGCCTTCAAACAGTTGAAGCAAAACTTGGTTCAAGCCCCCATTTTAGCCTAAGCAGACTACACACAGCCTTTCATTGTTTACACAGATGTGATTAATTGTAGATTAGGAGCTGTTTTGGCCCAGGAACAGGATAAATAATAATAATTGGGTGTCTTACTGCCTGTCACCCAGTGACTGCTGGGATAGGCTCCAGCATCCCCGCGGCCCTGGGAGCAGGATAAGCAGTTTGGGAGATGGATGGATGGATGGATAATTAATAAAGGCACCTTTCATGACACTCAAGGTCACCTTACACCAAATACAATAAAACAAAGCAGCAAAAAACATTAGTGCAATCAACAGTAAAATACACAATAAGCAATAAAGTATACATCAGCAGGAGTTAAAGAATATATGTTTGATGCTGTTAATGCTGTTAAAGTGAGTGTGCTAGTTTAAAAAGGTGAGGTTTAAGAGCAGTTTTTAATTCTGTAATGGAGTCCAGTATGTGGATGTGACAGGGAATGGAGTTTCAGAGTTTGGGTGCAGCATAGGAGAAAGCCCTGACACCCATTGTGCTGAGGTTGATGGCTGGTAGTGCCAATAGACCTGCTGATCAAGACCGCAGGGAGCAAGATGGAGTGTAACTCTGAAAGAAGTCGGTGAGATAAACGGAATAGATTATGAAGGGCTTTGAATGTTAATAATACAATTTTATAGTTAATCCAATGTGACACAGAAAGCCAGTGTAATTTAATCAGCAGGGGAGAGGCATGTTTAGGGGACTTCGAACGTGTAATAATTTGTGCTGCAGAATTCTGGATGAGATGAAGTTGGTGAATAGGGCGGTTAGGGATGCCCGCCAGGATCGCATAGCAGCATTGACCAAGACTTCCGTGGAGTGTTGTGTTAAAGCAGGGCATAGTCTGGAGATGTTTCACAGATGAAAAAAGACAATCTGGGAGACATTTTTTATGACTGGAAAAGGAAAGTGTGCTATCTAGTATAGCACCAAGGCTGTTCGCCTGAGAGGAGAAAGGTTTGGTGGCTCCAGCAATAGGGAGTGAACAAATACTAGTTTTTGAGAGTCTAGATTTGGTGCCAATGAAGAGTAGCTTAGTTTTACTACTGTTGAATATCAGATAATTGTTAAGTCATCCATGGAGACAAGCAGTGAGGGTACTGGAGAGAAAAGTGGAAGTGAGCTCACATAATCTGTGTATCATCAGCATAATAGTGGAAATGGATACCATTGTGCCGGAAGATGTTGCTAAGAGGGAGGAGGTAAATAATAAACAGGATTGGCCCCAACACTGAACCCTGTGGAAGTCCATGAGGAACGATCAAACTTTCTGACCGGTAATTCTGAATTTGTACAAAATCTGCCCTGTCTGTAAGGTAGGAAGCAAACCACGGATACACTGTGCCCTCAACTCCAATGCTAGCCAGATGATTCATGAGGAGCTGATGGAATATATTATCAAAGGCTGTGGTGAGGTCAAAGAGGATGAGAATAGAGTAGACCAGAGTCAGCTGCATGAAGGAGGTCATTGGTGATCTTAACCAGGGCTGTTTCTGTGCTATGTTTGGGGTGAAAGCCAGATTGGAATGGTTTGGAACGAGTTATTGCATATGCCAGTAGAAGTCTTCACCTATCTGAACATAATGATGACAATTACAGTTCTTTTAAGCTTGAACTGCTAGCTATGAAATGGAAAGCAGTGGAGAAATTTAAAGATTACCTGTGGGGTGCAAAGATTATTGTGGCTACAGATAACAACCCACTTGTTCATCTGCAGACTGCAAAGTTAGGGGCTTTAGAACAGAGGTGGGTTCTCAACTTGCGACTAGCCATATTTTGATCTCTTCCAGATCCCTGATTTGAAGATGGTGAAGACTCTTGGCAGCGCCAGTTGATGCTTTATTTGTGCATGCATTCACAAACAGTAACAGGGTATACCTTAAAAAATATCTTATTTAGCTAACCCACATTATCATGAACAGCCTACTTTAGATTCCTTGCTTAGCCCTTGTGCTAACGAAAGGTAGCCCACTTCCTACTAAGTGAACTGGTAAATAACATTCTAAATGCCCATACAGCTATGGCAGAGACAACAGAAAGGCGTGCCATAAGAAGTAATTCAAAACAAATTTTTAGAATTGTGAACGTACTTGTGAAAACGTTGGTTAAAAAATGTTAATGCTAGGGTAACGATCACGGATGAATAAACTCGCTAACGGGTCGGACCCTTTAGTGGACTGGTTAACGTTGTTGCCCGGGGTGTGGGAAATCCGGGTTCGCGTCCCGGCTGCGCTGGTTCCCGGGCTGCCCCCCCCCCCCGAATTTGCTACATTGGTGTCAGAAGAGGGATGCTGAGACCATGAGGCCATCGGAAGTGCGTGCGCCCAGAGGCGTGAGGGAGCTGATATGCTGAAGTGTACCAGTTCATGCGCGTGCGCGGAAACGGTAACCCAGATAGCAAAATTACTGTGGCCCGGACCTGTCCCACACCCGACACTTCCATCCGGCCCACGTACCGCATGTAATGATGGCAATTGGGAAAGGTCTTACAAAAATACATACATACATATATATATATATATCTGTGAATGTTCTCATTCATCCAGGTCATGGTTATCCAAAGGAGTTGAATCAAGTGCAACTGGACTTGGTATATACACTCACCGGCCATTTTATTAGGCACACCCGCCCAACTGCTCGTTAACGCAAATTTCTAATCAGCCAATCACATGGCAGCAACTCAATGCATTTAGGCATGTAGACATGGTCAAGACGATCTGCTGCAGTTCAAACCGAGCATCAGAATGGGGAAGAAAGGTGATTTAAGTGACTTTGAATGTGGCATGGTTGTTGGTGCCAGACGGGCTGGTCTGAGTATTTCAGAAACTGCTGATCTACTGGGATTTTCACACACAACCATCTCTAGGGTTTACAGAGAATGGTCCGAAAAAGAGAAAATATCCAGCGAGCGGCAGTTCTGTGGGCGAAAATGCCTTGTTGATGCCAGAGGTCAGAGGAGAATGGCCAGACTGGTTCGAGCTGATAGAAAGGCAACAGTAACTCAAATAACCACTCATTACAACCGAGGTATGCAGAAGAGCATCTCTGAACGCACAACACGTCGAACCTTGAGGCAGATGAGCTACAGCAGCAGTAGACCACACCGGGTGCCACTCCTGTCAGCTAAGAACAGGAAACTGAGGCTACAATTCGCACAGGCTCACCAAAATTGGACAATAGAAGATTTGAAAAACGTTGCCTGGTCTGATGAGTCTCGATTTCTGCTGCGACATTCGGATGGTAGGGTCAGAATTTGGCATCAACAACATGAAAGCATGGATCCATCCTGCCTTGTATCAACGGTTCAGGCTGGTGGTGGTGGTGGTGGTGTGGGGGATATTTTCTTGGCACACTTTGGGCCCCTTAGTACCAATTGAGCATCATGTCAACGCCACAGCCTACCTGAGTATTGTTGCTGACTATGTCCATCCCTTTATGACCACAGTGTTCCCATCTTCTGATGGCTACTTCCAGCAGGATAACGCGCCATGTCATAAAGCTCGAATCATCTCAGACTGGTTTCTTGAACATGACAATGAGTTCACTGTACTCAAATGGCCTCCACAGTCACCAGATCTCAATCCAATAGAGCACCTTTGGGATGTGGTGGACCGGGAGATTCGCATCATGGATGTGCAGCCGACAAATCTGCAGCAACTGCATGATGCTATCATGTCAATATGGACCAAACTCTCTGAGGAATGTTTCCAGTACCTTGTTGAATCTATGCCACGAAGGATTAAGGCAGTTCTGAAGGCAAAAGGGGGTCCAACCTGGTACTAGCAAGGTGTACCTAATAAAGTGGCCAGTGAGTGTATATCCGTGAAGACGTTTCGCCTCTCATCCAAGAGGCTTCCTCAGTTCGTGCCTTTCTGACTAGACCAAGCTAGTCTGACTGGCTGGTGATGAGACTCAGAATTTATCCTCTAGGAGTCGTTGTCAGAGCTATAGACGTCCATGGCTCTTTGCGTCCCGTTGTAGACAGTGAGTCTCATCACCAGCCAGTCAGACTAGCTTGGTCTAGTCAGAAAGGCACGAACTGAGGAAGCCTCTTGGATGAGAGGCGAAACGTCTTCACGGATATATACCAAGTCCAGTTGCACTTGATTCAACTCCTTTGGATGTATATATTTGGATGAAAGAAAATAACTTGTTGCGTTATAATATGACAAAGGAATTGGTTTTACCCTTATCATCATCATCATCATCATCGGCCACTCGGGGTAGAGTATGACTGTCCTCCCTCTGGGTCCCTCTGGGTCTTCAGGTGGGTGCAGAGGCCGATCCTGGAGTTGTATAATGGGAGGACGCCTGCGTGTGACAGCTTTTTACGTGGACAGGCTGATGTGCCTGCAGCCACCACACGGTCCTCGGCAGGGGGCGGCCAGAGTCCAATGGCAAGATGATGGAGACCACACTCTGTTGCAGCCTTCATCCACCTTCACTGCCGTTGCGACCAGGAGACATCTTCTGCCAGTTCTGTCGTTAAGGTCTTTATTGGATCTTTGTTGTAATGGCCATTGATGGGGGGGGGGGGCAATCCTTCTGCTGCACCACCCTTCATGGAAGCAGAGGCAACTTTTGTGAAAGGAGAACCAAAGACGGTTCCTTGTCGCTACTCAAAAAGAAAGAGCGGTGTGTCTTTCCCAGGGGGAAGGGTCTTTGGGAAAATTAAAGGTGGAGAAGCTTGTTCTTGGCTCTTGTTGAGCACACGGAACAGCCATGTGCATCCCTATTTCAGCTGAATTCCTTCCCATTGGGCGCCCACGTTTCAAGTATCGACAGCCACAATTCCGCGCCAAATACGAACAGAGTCGCATGAAGTCCGGCGTGTAGTCTGTTTTCCCTCGTAAAAGTTCCCCAGGGGGAGATTCCAAAAGTAAACCGTGTCCTGTTTACTTACCAAACAGCATGCTGTTATGTACTTGCAGTTGTCCAGGTGATTGGATTTAAGAAGTGTAATGAGGGATCAGGTACTGCTAGAAGAGTGGCGGTTCTCTGTCTGCGTGGTACCAACTATTCATGGCCCACCGAGTAAAACGGAGGTATAGCTAACTGAAGACTGGCGCATTGATTGAAAATATGCATTTTGATTCTTTCTCAACCCATCTGAAATGAGAATATGGGCCTGTTTTACTCCAGTGTTCGCAGACATTACTGATGTAAACAGATCTTCAGAAATCATTACAAACTCATTGAGACCTGTCAATCAATTTGGGAGTGATCGCACGTTCCACTCTTTTGTTTTGCAATTTAGTAATTGGACCACTTTATTGTTTACATTTGAGTTAAGGATTGTAGCTTTAAAAGTACTGCCGATTTAAACCGTCATTCGAAATTGGGATACAGATCATTGTGTTTTTGGATGTTTACACCCTTAACATATGGTATGAAACAGCCACCTAATAGGGTTTTTGCAATAACATTTCTTGCTTGCCCCCTAACCCCTCAAGAAGGAGATTGACCTCAACCCCCTGAAGTTACACCTTGTACGAACCGGACAGCCGAAATCAACAACTTGCGGTTGATTTCCTGTTGCAATGATTTATTCAGGCGGCACTGTGGCAGAGTGGTTAGGGCGGTCGCCTCACAGCAAGAAGGTCCTGGGTTCGAGCCCCGGGGTAGTCCAACCTTGGGGGTCGTCCTCTGTGTGGAGTTTGTATGTTCCCCCTGTGTCTGCGTGGGTTTCCTCCGGGGGCTCCGGTTTCATCCCACAGTCCAAAGACATGTAGGTCAGGTGAACCGGCCGTACTGAATTGTCCCTAGGTGTGTGTGTGTGTGTGTGTGTGTGTGTGTGTGTGTGTGTGTGTGTGTGTGTGTGTGTGTGTGTGTGTGTGTGTGTGTGTGTGTGTGTGTGTGTGTGTTGGCGGGCCCTGTGATGGCCTTGTGGCCTGTCCAGGGTGTCTCCCCGCCCAATGACTGCTGGGATAGGCTCCAGCATCCTGAGAGCAGGATAAGCGGCTCGGATAATGGATGGATGGATGAATGGATGGATGGATGGATGATTTATTCAAGATCAATCAAAGAAACCACACTCACCAACTCCCGGTGTAAGATGTTCGTATTATCTAAGAACTGTAGATAGGATTTCAAGTAGTCGTGGTTGAGTTAATTAGCTTCCGCTTTGGCTGTAACCAGGGGCGTGTGCAGGAACTGGAAATACACCTCTCATGGGGGGCAGGGGGGGGCGGGGTGCAAACAACCTATGTTAAACCACGGCATATTTAATGTTTGTTTAGTAGGTACTCCCATTTTAAACGAAAGGCATTGTCGTACATGGGTATATAGCATTATTAATAGGATTTGTATACTAGCGCCATCTGCTGGGGGGGGGGGTTAGATAGTGCCCTGCCTATACCCTGGCTATTTGTTGGGAACGGTGCATGAGTTAGGCCTGTTTTGTATTATGATAATGCATCAGATCAGAGTGCGTATAGAAAAAAATATGTTTTATACGTTTCAAGTTTTTTTCCTTTTTTCCATGATTGCTGCCAATCATGGGGGGGTGGGGGGGCGACCACACCCCCACGCCACAATGAGCGCACGCCCCTGGCTGTAGCTGAGGATCGATGGATACAGGATAAAGTCACCATTTAAGAAGCTTTGTTCCTGCAGAACCTTCCCGACGCCCAGATGAAACCCCAAACACCTCCTAGACCCCTCTGACACGCGCCGTGGCGCTCCAGGAACCCCCCCCCCATTCTAGTGCCACGTGACTGCTGCGTTCTTGGAAAATCGACCGCTGGAAATCCACCTGTAGTCTTGAGCCTAGTTTTAATTCCGTCTCGTTGCTTAGCGGAGTCTGCTTGTTTGTTTTGATTTTCCACAGTGAATCATCATCTGTTCCATTTCCTCCGTCTCCCTGCGTTGGCCTGGGCCATGGGAAAAGACTGGCGAGATCAATAGTGGCCTCTTTCTTTTCCAAACTCTCCCACTCTTTCTCACAGCCAAAGCGGTCCTATGGGACCTCTGTAAAGATAGTTCCTTTCACTCACTTCCTGTGGAACGCAGTCTTCCTCCAACCAAACCATTTACTGCTGCATCAAATGATACCGAGCCAAGCCGTTATCCAACAGTTTCACGCTTCCACCTCAGCATATATTTTCATCCCCGGGCCGTTTTTCTGCTCCAATACCACATATAGCTGCACCCCGAGGCTTTTTACGAGGTGGACCCAATAAAGACTGACAATGCCCGAGGGTTAGCATTAACTCCCACCACAGAACACCATTTTTAGATCAGTGTCCCTTTGTCAAGCCTGGACTCCCAATTAAAATGTGAAAATAAAAATCGACCAGTGTGCAGCAATAATGTCCCTCGCTTCCAAAATAAATGTCCTCGTTGCAGGAGTTTTCTAGAACATTCCCGTCGCTGGCCCTGTAACGTGTCGTTTTCTGCTTTGGTTCAACATATTGACGCGTTTCATCAAATTCTTTCCGAGCGGAGTCGGAAAGAAGCAGTTTTATCCAAGTCCGTCAGGAGAGCGTTCCACTTGTTTTGATTCGAGCAGCGCTTCAAATACAAG